>NC_092755.1:17824728-18195452 GCF_047496795.1 Chiloscyllium punctatum | reverse complement strand
TTAGGATAGATCCCCGACAGTGTGGTAACAGACCCTTCGGCCCAACCAGTCCACACTAACCCTCCAGAGAGCAGCCCACCTGGCCAATTCACCTGAGCTGCACATATTTGGACTGTGGGAGGAAACCCACGCTGACACGGGGTGAATATGTAAACTCCACACAGGCAGTTGCCCAAGGCTGGAATCGAACCTGGATCCCTGGTGCTGTAAGGCAGCAGTGCAAACCACTGAGCCACCATGCTGCCCTATATGCCAAGGACCTGCCCTCTTCTGCCTGGCTGTGCTCTTTCAGTGGGACAGAGCCTCCCAGAGAGGATGGTGATGTTGCATGGGACATAGTTCTGTTCACAGAATCCTGCTTGAAAGACAATATTGATTGTTGCTTGATTAGTCTGAGGGAAATATGCAGCAGGTCAATTTTACATTTTGTCTCGTGAAGAGTTAATATCACTTTATTTCTTACATATTTTAGAATAAACCAAACATCAATAATTTTCTGTTGAAAACAATTGAAGTGAATAATAATTGTAATACCAGAGTGCACACCTAACTATTACACTGTAGTAAACAGCCGATTCATGTTCAGATCAGTGAACACGCCATCTTGCAGGCAGCAAAGCTGTTGGAAATGACTTTGAGGAAAAGCCTGAATTCAGACACAGTGTGACTGGCCTTCACCATGACCTCCAAAACACTGACCATCTCCAAAATCTGTCCAGAGTGCTTCCAAACTGGAGCTGGGCAGTAACTCACACAATCCCTCACAATAAACTGTTGAGACATACCTGAACAACAGGGAGATGTGTGTGGGACAGACTGTTCAATGGACTCGCACATGGCGCTGGTCCAGATGCAGTTCAATATTTATAACAATGACCTGTAAACAGCCATGTCTTGCAAGTATATTTCTTCTGGTGTGTCCCTAAACTCTGTAATTCTGAACCTTGGACCCGATCCTGAATGAAGGTGTTGTAAAGGTGATGGTCTCCCGCAGCACATGGCAGCTGACATTGAATCCCTCATAAACCATATCCAGTGTATGTTAGCCCCACAATGTTTGTATCCAAACAGAGTTGTGCAGCTCCATTAATGGCCAGCATCATCCCAGCCCAAACGTCCTTGTGTGTGACTTGAGCTGGAAATCTCTGTGTAAATGTTTACAGCATTGTTCTAATCATTAACAGCAAAGTCTCTTTACTGAAGTTCCGATATCCTTTCATAATACCAGCTTTTTGATTGTCCAATATGCATAAAATCCACCCATTTATTCTCTTCACTTTTATAACAACAATATGATGAAAACAGTGCCCAACTCACAGTAAGGAACATTGAAATGATGAATATCATTCCCACACCCAAGACCACATTATTATTAAGTGCAATAACTTTTGAAAATATGCAATTATTTTCCTTTGTATTAATGTTGTGAACTAATAGTCAACTCTCCTGCTCCTCAGATGCTGCCTGAATGGCTGTGCTTTTTTAGAACCACATTTTTTGACTCTGATCTTCAGCATCTGCAGTCCTCACTTTCTCCCTGGTAATATTCAATCATAATCATTTTTGTGGTAACAATTTCACTGTGTGTTTAAACATGTTAGTAAGATATGAATACATTTTGAATTGCCTATGTCTGGCTCAGAGCTCAGTGATGTTGGGTGTGAATGTCCATGTCTGTGTGATGCTCAGTATGCAGGCCATGCCTCTGAGAGACTGACAGATTGACCCTTTAGCTGTTCACAACAAGCAAGTTACGGACTGAACCCAAGCAGCCTGAGCTCACAAAAACCCAAAGCATAGTGTCCAGCATTGGGCATGTTTGGACAATATTTTTCATTTTAATTTATTCATAGAATATGATTGGGCCAGTATTTATTGTCCGTCTCTTGTTGCCCTTGAGAAGGTGGTGGTGAGCTGCCGCACTGAACCACTGGAGTCCATGTGTTGTAGTTAGACTTCCATTACCATTCGGGAGGGACCTTGAAACAGTGGCACTGAAGGAACAACAGTATACTTCCCAATAAAGATGGTGAATGGCTTGGAACAGAACGCGAACGTGGTGGGGGTCCCATGTATCGGCTCCCCTTGTCCTTCTTGATGGTCGGGCTTCAGAAATACGTTGTAAGGAGCCTTGGTAAATTTCTGCAGAGCACCGTGTCGATGGCAGGTGTTGCTACTACTGAGTATCAGTGAATGAAGGGTGAAGCTGCACTCACCCAAGGAAATGGGGGGTATTTCATCACACCGATATTCAACATGTGTCTTATCGATGGGGGACAGGCTTTCGGAGATCATGAAGTGAGTTATTTCTGCAGGATTCCTTGCCCCTGACATATTCTTGTGGTCAATTAATTTTCATACGTAAAAGTGTGGTGCTGGTAAAGCATAACAGGTCAGGCCACATCTGAGGTATAGGAGAGTCGATGTTTTAGCATAAGCCCTTTATAAAAATCATATGGTCAGTCCAGTTCTGGTTAACGGTAATCCCCAGGATATTGCTAGTTGGGTGTTCAGTGATGGTGGTGGCATTGGACGTTAGAGCATACGGTTCAACTTGCTATTGTTAGAGGAAATCGTTGTCTGGCATATTTGTAATGGAAATGGTACTTGTCACTTTTAAGCACACATATGCATATTTCCAGGTGTTGTTGCATTTCGATAAGGACTGCTTCAGTATTTGAGTAAATCGCGAATGGCATTGAACATTGGCAAACATCAATGGCAAACATCCCCACTTGTGAATTTACACTGTCAGGATGGTCATTTATGATTGTGCCTAGGGCAGAGATCACTCTTATAGCTCACTGATACTGTCCCTCTCTCTGATTTAGGAAGTTTGCTTCTCATTTCACCTGCTGCAGAGGTGTTTAACAACATATCTGAATGAGATAATATTACATTATCTTCCCAAGGAGCTGAGTGAGGAGTTGGTTAGCTCAATCAGTTGGACGGCTAGATATTAATGCCAACAGTGTGTGTTCAATTCCTGCACTGACTGGGGTGACTAAAGGACTGTCCTACTCAACCTCACCCTTACTTGAGGCATGATGACTGTCCAGTTAAACTACCACCAGTCGTCTCTGTCCAACGAGAGAGCAGCCCGATCATCCTGGAGGAGTATGGTGCCCTCCCTTTCCATTTCTGATTTACAGGCTGACCCAGAAACCCCACCCCTATGGAACTGCTGCAGAGCTGTCCTGGAGTTGAGATGGCTGCACTCCACCAACCCCAACCACCGTCATTTGTGCCAGGTATAACTTCAGCCAGTGCAGACGAGACTTATTTGCTCTAGTTTTGCCGTTAAGCCTGGACACTTGGTCAAATGCAGTTATGATAATGTCAAAAATGCAGTCACTGTCGCATCACCTGTAGAATTCAGCGATGTGTTTTCTTGTTGTACACCATTAAACCAAGGTTTCAATGTGCCCAAGGGATGAGTGGCCCTGGCAGAGCCTAAACTGAGTTTCAGTGAGCAGGTTGGTGCTGAGGAAGTGCTACCTGATCCCACTGTAGATTCCAATAACATTGCAACACTTTATTCGTGATATGGATTAGAGCAATGGCGCAGTCTTTGATTGTCTGATGTTTTGTCTGTGTGTGTACAGGACCCGCCTGGATGGTTTCCCACATTGTCAGGTAGGTCCCAGTGCAATATCCCTGCAGGAACAGCTTGAATGGAATGTTCTCAGGGCCCACAGCTTTTGCATTATTCCATGCCTCCAGCCACTTGGAGATACCAAACAAAAATGAATTGAATTAGCTGACGACTGCCATCTGGAGGAGACTAAAATAGATCATCCCATCGATACTTCCGTCTGAACATTGTTGTGAATGTTTCAGCCTTACCTTTTCTATTGTTGTGTTGGCCTCTTCCATCACTGAGGAAGATGATATTTGTGGATCCTCTTCTTCCAGTGAGTTGTTTGATTGACCACACAATCCACCCTGATTTCATGTGACAGACTTGCAGAGACTAGATCTGATTTGTTGGTTAGATCTGTCTGTCACTGGCTGTTTATACTATTTGGTCAGTAAGTGGCCTTGATTGGTAATGTCACCTCATTGTGAGGTGTAGCTGGCGCTGCTCTTGTCAGACCCTCATGTATTCTCCATTGAACAAGGGTTTATCCCCTGGCCTGATGGGCAGGGTAAAGTGGAGAATATGCCAGGTAGTGACAGTGGAAATTGTTCTGGAGTACAATTCTGCTGCTGTTGGTTATGACTTGAATCACCTCACAAAGGCCAGTGCTGCGATCTAGACCTATTCGAAATCTGTCCCGTTTAGCATGGTGATAGTTAGTATCTCTCACATGTGCGTACATGTATGTGTGACCTTGTCTCCCGGAATACTGTGTGTGGTAGTCACCGTTCCCAATATGGTCATCATCAATGTGTCTGCAGCAGTAGGTTGGTGAAGATGAGGTCAAGTGTGTTTCCCCTCTCAGTCGTTTCCCCCCGGCCCGATGCAGACTCAGTCTCACAGCTATGTCCTTTTGGACACGACCACCTCGATCAGCAATGCTGCTGCTGATCCCTTCTTGGTGGGGTTTGAAATGGCCCACCCTGTATACATTCTCCAGCTCTGTCACCCTCTCAGTGCATCCTCCGCGTGTTGTTCAATGTGGAGGGACACTGATGCATCAGCTGAGGGAGGGGAGTCAGAAGGAGGTTTCCATGTCAGTGTTTGATCTGACCCCGTGAGGCTGAGGGAGGGGAGTCAGCAGGAGGTTTCTGTGTCAGTGTTTGATCTGACCCCGTGAGGCTGAGGGAGGGGAGTCAGCAGGAGGTTTCTGTGTCAGTGTTTGATCTGACCCCGTGAGGCTGAGGGAGGGGAGTCAGCAGGAGGTTTCTGTGTCAGTGTTTGATCTGACCCCGTGAGGCTGAGGGAGGGGAGTCAGCAGGAGGTTTCTGTTGTTGTTTGAGCAGTCTATAGGACACCTCTCCTAAATCTAGCCCTTGCCCCCAGACGTTAGGAAGGAGGGGTTTCCAGGGTCTGCAGGGCTTTTTATTTGTGTCGCTGTCAACCGAAGGGCCTGTCCTGTGCTGTATGACACTGACTCTATTTCTCTCGTGATTGGACAATCCAAGGTCTCATTGCTTCAGTTCCTCCCAGTGCCTTAACTATTCCAAAGATTTCTATAATATTTTCTCTATTAAGACATCGCTCAATTCCATTATTGACAATAGCCACAATGCTCTTCCTCAAATGTGGAGACCAAAACTGCACACAATACTCCAGGTGCGGTCTTACCAGGGCCCTGTACAGCTGCAGAAGGACCTCTTTGCTCCTATACTCTATTCCTCTTGTTATGAGGGCCAGCATGCAGTGAGCTTTCTTCACTACCTGCTGTACCTGCGTGCTTGCTTTCATTGACTGATGTACAAGAACACCGAGATCTCATTGTACTTCCCCTTTACCAAACTTGACTCCTTTTAGATAGTAATCTGCCTTCCTGTCCTTGCTTCCAAAGTGGAATACCACACATTTATCCACATTAAACTGCATCTGCTATGCATCCATCCACTCACCTAGCCTGTCCAAGTTAACCTGTATTCTTATAACATCCTCCTCTCATTTCACCCTGCCACCCAGCTTTGTGTCATCAGCAAATTTGCTAATATTACTTTTAATACGTTCATCTATATTATTAATGTATATTGTAAACAGCTGTTGTCCCAGCACCGAACCTTGTGGTACCCCACTAGTCGCTGCCTGCCATTCCGACAGCAAGCATTTATCACTGCTCTTTGCTTCCTGTCAGCCAGCCAATTTTCAATCCAGGTCAGTATATTCCCCTTTGTAAATCCATGCTGACTCCGACGAATCCTATTACTGCTGTCCAAATGAGCCATAATTTCATTTATAATTGCCTCCAGCAGCTTCCTCACCACGAACATCAGCCTAACCAGTCTATAATTCCTTGTTTTCTCTCTCCCACCTTACTTGAAAAATGGGACAACATTAGCCACCCTCCAATTTGACTCTACATCTCCTGATTCTGTGTCTCCCCCTTCACAATGGACTGAACGTCATCCCTCACCAACAGGGCCATCCCACCTCCTCTGCCCATCAGTCTGTCCTTTTGATAGCACTGCACTGCATTTATTTGAATGCAAGAGGTTTGAAAGGGAAAGCAAATGAGCTTAAGATATGGTTTTGAACATGGGACTCGGATACAGTGGGTATTACAGAAACGTAGCTTCGGTTGGACAGGACAGGTAGCTTAATTTTCCAGGGAATAGATGTAAGAGGAAGGATAGAAAGGGGGTAAGAGAGAAGGTGGAATGGTGTTTTTGATTAGGGATAACATTGTTGTTGTGCTTAGGGAGGATATTCATGGGAGTTCACCCAGTGAAATTACTTGGGTGGAACTGGGAAATAAGAACAGGATGATCACCTTATTGAGGTTGTCTGTGTAGGTTTCATCCGGGTGCTCGGGTTTCCTTCCACAGTCCAAAAATGTGCAGGTTGGGTGGATAATCCAGGCTAAATTGCCCATATTGTTCAGGGATGTGCAGGTTGGGTGGATTGGCCATGTGAAATTACCCATAATTTTCAGGGTTGTGCAGGTTGGATGGGTTGGTCATGTGAAATTGCCTACAGTGTTCAGAGGTGTGCAGGCTAGCGGGATTGGCCATGTGAAATGCAGTGTTACACGGGTAAGGTAGGAGGATCTAAGGGTCAGTGTGGATGGCCTGCTTCCACACTTGGGATTCTCTGACGATAATTCTACTAGTTTTAAAATAGTTACCGAAAATAATAGACCAGATCGAAACGTTGGTGTTCAAAATTGGACAAAGGTGAATTTTGACGGTTCAAGGCGAGAACTTTCAATATTTCTTTGCAACCCCCAGGTAAAGGGACGGCTGGAAAGTGGGAACATAAGAACAGAAGGAATAGGAACAGGAGTTAGCCATCTGGCCCCTCAAGCCTGCACTGCCATTCAATAAGATCAGGGCTGATCTTTTCATGGCCTCAGCTCCACTTTCCTGCTCTCTCACCATAACCCTTAATTCCTTTGCTGTTTGCAAATCTACATTTTTTTCTTAAAGACATTCAAGTTGATAACGTCAACTGCTGCACTCAGCAGGGAATTCCACAGATTCATAACCCTTTAGCTGAAGAAGTTCCTCCTTAATTCTGTCCTAAATCAGATACCCCCTTATTTTGACGCTATGCTCTCTAGGTTGACCCGCCACCGCCACCGCCCCCCCCCAATGGAAATTACCTCCCTGCTTCTATCTTATCTATTCCCTTCTTAATTTTATTTTTTCCAATACAACCTCCCATTCTTCTAAATTCCAGCAAGTATAGTTGCAGTCTATTCAGTCTCTCCACATACACCAACCCTCTCAAATTTCGACTCAATCTAGTGACCCTCCTCTGCACCCCCTTCAGTGACAGTACGTCTTTGCTGAAGTAAGGAGATCAAACCTGTACACAGTACTCGAGGTGTGGCCTCACCAGCACTCTGTACAGCTGCAGCATAACCATTCCTCTAGCAAAGAAGGACAATAGACCCTTCACCATCTCTTTTAGTCCCTGGGATGCATTCCATCACGGCCAGGAGACCCATGTACCTTTGGCCTGTTATCTTTCCCAACACCACCTCTTTACTGAGAATGACTGTTTCCATGTCATCATCTGCCATTGACTCCATAGACCTCTGAAAATGAGACAACAAGAGTACATAGACAGTATGTTCCTGTTAAGGCCAAGTCTGGTAGATGTAGAGAATACTGTGTGTCGAGAGAAATTGAGGGTCTCGTCAAAAAGATGAAGGAGGGATATGGCAGGTTCAGACAGCTGGGTTTGAGTGAATCCCTCGGAGTAGTATAGGTGCAGGAGGAGTACACTTGAGGGAAAACAGGAGGGCAAAAACGATGCATGAGATAGCTTTGGGGGGAAAGAGGTTTAAGGACAATCCAAAGAAATGCTACAAAACACTAAGGACAAAAGAGTAACCAGGCAGAGAATAGGATCCTCAAAGATCAACAAGGCTGTCTGTGGAACCACAGAATGTGGGAGAGATACTATCTGAGGATTTCATGTCAGATTTTACTGAAAGAGGATATGGAAGCTAGAGACTTTGGAGAAATAAATTGTGATAACATGACAACTGTCCATATTACAGAGGAGGTTGTACTGGATGTCTTATACATAAAACTGAGTAAATCTGTGGGACCTGATCAGGTGTATCCCAAATTTTTGTGGGAACTTAGGGAAGTGATTGCCAGCCCCCTCGCTGAGATATTTCTATCACCGATAGCCACAGGTGAGGTGCTACAAGACAGACGCCATTATTTGAGAAAGGTGATGAGGAAAGGCCAGGGAACAATACACTGGTGAGCTTGAAGTTAGTGGCAGACAAGGTGTTGGAAGGAATTCTGAAGGACAGGTTTATATGGAATTTGAAAGACAAGAAGTGATTAGGGATAGTCAGCATGGCTTTGTACATAAATCACTAACTTGGACTTCAGAAAGACATTCAAAAAGTTTCCACATAACAGGCTGGTTAGCAAGTTAGACACCATGGGATACGGAGAGAACCAGCTATTTGGGTACAAATTGTCTGGAAGGTTGGAGACGGAGGGTAGTGATTTTCGAACTGGAGGCCTGTGTTAAGCAATATGGTGTAAGGATCGGTGCTGGGTCCACTGCTTTTCATCATTTATATCAATGATTTCTATGTGAATATATGAGGTATAATTAATGCGTTTACAGTAGACATCAAAATTGGAGGCGCAGTGGACAGCGAAGAAGGTTACCTCCGAGTACAATGGGATTTCAATCAAATGGGCTGAGGATTATCAGATCGAGTTTATTTCAGATAAATGTGAGGTGCTCCATTTTGGAAAAGCAAATGAGGGCAGGAATTATACACTTAATTGGAAGATCCTGGGTAATGGTGCTGAACAAAGAGACCTTGGAGTGCAGGTTCATAGTTCCTTGAAAGTGGAATCATAGGCAGGATAGTGAAGAAGGTGTTTGGTGTACTTGCCTTTACTGGTCAGTGCATTGAGTAGTGGAGTTGGGACGTCATTTTGCGGCTGCACAGCACATTGATTCAGCCACTTCTGGAATTCTGCTTTCAGTCCTGGTCTCCCTGCTATCGGAATGATATTGTGAAACTTGGAAGGGTTCGGAAAAGATCCGCAAAGATGTTGCCAGGGTTGAGGGTTTGAGTGATATAGGTAGAGGGTGAATAGGCTGGGGCTGTTTTCTCTGGAACATCGGTTACAATTGTGAGCGGCATGGATAGGGTGAAATCCCAGGGTCTTATTCCCAGGTTATGTGAGTCCAAAGCTTGGGGACACAGGCTTCAGGTGTGAGGGAAAGATTTAAAAGGGATCTAAGGGGCAATGTTTCCAGCTGAACATGGTATGTGTATGGAATGACCTGCCAGAGGAAGTGTGGAGGCTGGTACAATTACCCAATTATGCCTTTGAGATGTTGTATGTGATTAGCAAAAGTTTGGAAGGATATAGGCCAAGAGCTGGCATATAGGATGAGATTAATTTAGGACATCTGGTTGGCATGGTCAAGTTGGATCGAAGGGTCTGTTTCTCTGATGTACATCTTTATGGCACTACTAAAATTAATATGGGTTTCTCTTTTATGGAGAGTTAGCAGAAGATCAGATAATTCTCCTTGGAGCTGAGAAGGTGAGGCAGTGATTTCGAGCAGGAGCAGATTTGTTTCCATGGTATTTAATTTACAGAGAGACAGAGGGAGAAAGTATTAACGTCACAATTTTTAGTAACTACCTTCAGGTAAATGGCAAATAATGCAGGTTAAAAATGTGAGGACTATTTTATTCACTAAGTTCTGAGCATCTGGAACAGTTTGACCGACAACTGGATGCAGGTTCAGTAGTTATTGTCAAAACAAATTTGGAATTTAACTTTTTTAAGGAAGGATTTGGAGGGCTACAGACAAATGGGAGGTGAGTTGGGTAGACCGGCACCATATCCAGAGGGGGAGAGTACAGCCCCAATGGGCTGAATAACCCCAAATCCATTAACAGTGAATGATGAAGCTCATTCTAGGGCAGGGTCATAGAGACATACAGCATGGAATTAGACCCTTTGGTCGAACTGGTCCATGCCGACCATACATCCCAACCTAATTTAGTTCCATTTGCCAACACTTGGCACATATCCCTCTGCACCCTTCCTATTCACATACCCATCCAGATGCCAAATGGTGTAATTGTACCAGCCTCCATCACTTCCCTGAACAGAAGATTCCATACACACACCCATCTCAGTGTGAAAAAAGTTGCCTCTTGGGTCCCTTTTAAATCTTTCCCCTCTCACCTTAAACCTACATCCTCTCGTTCTAGACTTCCCCACCCCAGGGAAAAGACCTTGTCTATTTTTCCCATCCAAACTCATGATTTTATAAAGCTTTGAGGTCACACCTCAGCATCCGATGCTCGTGGGAGGAGCCCACTCATGTCACAATGGGGTCTGGGTGATTGACAGCAGCTTCAGACCAATAGGAGAATTGGCGTGATCCTCCAGCTAAAGGGAGTGAATTGGGGTGGGTCCAGCAGGCCAACACGTGGCTATGTGCTCGTGCAGGCGCAGTGTCACGATGAGGGGGGACCGAGTGAGTGTGAAGGGAGTGGGAGAGACTGCAAAGTCTGGGGAAGAAAAGGAACTATTGTGGACTGGGAGGGTTTATAAACACATGGTTTTAGGCTGCTAGACTTGAATTAGAAATTCCTGGTAAATTAGAACCACAAGAACTGTGGATGCTGTAAATCTCACAACAACCAAAAGGCAAAGCTCAGCAGGTCTGGCAGCATCTGTGCAGAGAAATCAGCGTTCACATTTTGGTTCTGCTGACCCGTCCTCAGAACTGATGTTACTGAAAAGAAATGTCGGTTTATATGCAGAAGGTAGGGGTTAAGGAGTAAATGATAGGTGGTGATAGATTCCAAAGAGATGGAAGCAGTTGGACAAAGGAGTGGATAACGATCTGGCTGGGGGAGGGTGAATAGCTGTTTATGGGGAGTTTTAGTGACTAACCATAGGTAATGTGTAATGGTAGGCTGTAGTAACAAGGCCTGGTATGTGGGTTAAGAGGCTAGGGCGCTCGGACATTGGAGAGTTCAGGACCTAAAATTATTGAATTTGATACTGGGGCTAGAGGGGTGCAGGGTCCCCAAGGAGAAGATGAGGCGTTGTTCTTCCAGTTTGCGTTAACGTGTGGTGCTGGAAAAGCACAGCCGGTCAGGCAGCATCTCAGAAGCAAGAGAATCAACGTTTTGGGCATATTCTTTTCATCAGGAATGTCAGGATTGGGGGTGGGGGAGAGAGGAGGGGTGTAACAGGGTTGAGAGATAAGAGGGATGTGTGCGGTTGGTGGGAAGGGAGCAAGGGAGGCCATAGGTAGATGTAGGTGGAGGGTAATGGAGAGACGGTGGAGTGGATAATTGGAAAGGAAGATGGACAGTGGGACAATTCAAGAGGATGGTGTCGAGTTGGAGGGGTTGGATCTGGGATAAGGCAGGGGAGGAGAGATGAGGAAACCTTGATTCTGTGGTTAAAGGGTCCCAATGTGGAAGATGAAGTTTTCTTCCTCGAGGTGTCAGGTGGCTGGAGTTTGGTGGTGGAGGTCGTCCAAGACTTGCATGTCCTTGGCGGAGTGGGTGGGGAAGTTGAAGTGGTCAGCCACAGGATGGTGGGGTTGGTTGGTTCATGCATCCCAGAAATCGTCCCTGAAACATTCCACAAGTTGGTGTCCTGACTCCCCAGTGGAGAGGAGACCACATCGAAAGCAAAGACCGTAATAGGTGAGGTGGTTGGATGTGCAGGAAAATCTCTGCTGGATGTGGAAGGGTCCTTTGGAGGTGAGGGTGGAGGTGTGGGCACAGGTTTTACACCTCTTGCATTGACAAGTAAAGGTACTGGGAGTGGATGGTGGGTTAGTGGGGAGCATGGATCTGACTAGGAATTCACAGGGAATGGTCTCTGTGGAATACTGAAAGGAATGGAGAGGGAAAGATATCTCTGGTGGGATCTGATTGTAGGTGGGGGAAACGGCGGAGGATGATGCATTGTATCTGGGTGGAAGGTGAGAACTGGGCGGTTCTATCCTTGTTGCAGTTGGAGAGGTGTGGTTCAATGGCATAGGTTTGGGAAGTGGTGGAGATACAATGGAGATTATTGTTGAACACATGGGAGGGGAAATTGCAAACCTTGAAAAACGGGGCGTTTTGGTATGTTCTCGAGTATTCTGCCAGCTTGCATCAAGCTTCACTGGAACACTGCAGTAAGCATGAGACAGAGATGTTGGCCAGGGAACAGACTCGTGTGTTAAAGTGACAGGCAACTGGAAGCTCGGGGTCTGTTTTGCAGCAGAACGTAGATCATCAGCTGCCATTTCCAGCACCTCCACTGAGATGCTGCCAGACACAGGTTCCTGTCCCCTCCATTAATAGCTATGCACCCCCCCCCCCCCCCCCCACCCCCAGCTAGATCGTAATCCACTCCTTTGTCTTTCCAAATGTTCTGGTCTCTCTTTGGGTTCTGTCCCCACCTATTATCTATTCTTTATACCCCTATTTCTTGCGGTCCAAAGGTATGCAGGTTAGGTGAATTGGCCCAGCTAAATTTCTCGTAGCGTTCAGGGATGTATAGGTTAGTTGCATTAGTCAGGAGAAATGTAGAATGATAGGGTCGGGGAATGGGTTTGGTTGAGAAACTCTTCAGAGGGTGGGTGTGGACTTGTTGGGCCGAATGGCCTGTTTCCACACTGTAGGGATTCTAATTTTCCCAGCTGCCATCGGTTCTGAGGAAGGGTCACTGGACCTAGAATGACCCTTGGTGTATGTAGGAGGAGGAAACGGGAAAAGGGAGTTGGATCCAGTTTAGACTGGGAGGGTTTAATTACACTCTGTAGTTAGGCCGGAATTAGAAACTCTTGGTCCCACGTTTACAGCGTATGGGAAAATGGCTGTGGCCCTCAGGTCCTGGGTTATGGTCTCCATTTTTATTTGGGGCAAGGTACAGCGAGGCACATGGACATGTCCTCTTCCTGGGTGGGGGAGGGGTGATTGAAAGCGGAGCATTTACACATCAAACACATACCAAGAGAAATTTTTGTCTTTACTGTTCAGCCTGCACTGACTGTGAGTTTTGTTTTGTGAATTCATTTTATAGGATATTAATTGAGAATAATTGAGACAGAGATCTCAAAAGCAATTTTCTATCGTCAGCAGGGTCATCAGGATCTGAATACCATTGACATTTAACTGTGGAAGGAGAAAGGTGTGTCTGTTCTGTCTGTGGGAAAGTACCTGTTTTTTTTTTCAAGCAAAAAGCAGAAAGATGTTCAAATTTGTGGTTGGATCACCCTTGGGGTTTGTGTTCAATTCTGGGCCCTGCAGCTGTGGAAGGTGTTATTGGCCTGAGAGGGAGCACAGATTTATCCAAATTACCCCTCGTCTCTTCATAGGAACTGTCAGATTGAGACCCAATCACCCACTTCATGGTGTTAACCTGTAAACTCCTCATTTTCAATTCCCTGCAAACTTCCCATTAAAATTCCTTATGGACTCAAATTCCAGCACCATTTCGGGTGGAATGTTCCAGGTTCTGACAACTGTCTGTTCATTCAGAAACTACTGAGGTCCATGTTGACTCTGGGGTTACAAAGGGCTGAGCTGAAAGATGAGGTGCTGTCCCTGAGCTCCCATTGAGATGCATTGGAACAGTACAGGAGGCTGAGGGCAGTGTAGGTATGAGCAGACAATGAAAATGACAGGGCTGCACTGTGAGGGCTGCTTGGCTCAATGAGAGTGTTTTGGAGTTGGTTGTAAGCAGAGCGAGGGGAGACGGTGAACTACAGCTTCAGTTTTAGTGCAGGCCATTCAGTAATTCACATGATCTCAGTGGGAACAGGCAAGTTGTAAGCAATACTTGCTGAGATTTTTCTAAAACAGATTTTAAAGTATAAAATGTCAGCTTAAGTAAAGATCGGGGCTTTTGATTATAATGGAAATGTCTGAAGAGAAGGCAGGTTGCTCGCTCATTTAGATTTTCCTCATGGGAGTAACTAACTGAAACTAGAGAGACATTGTGACAGGAGACCTTAGACCAGTGGTGTGCTCCTCTTGCACAATGTGGGAAATAAGGGACACTTCCAGTGTCCGTGACGGCTATGTGTGCAGGAAGTGTGTCCATCTGCAGCTACTGGGAAACTGCTTTTCAGACCTGGAGCTGAGAGTGAACTCACTGTGGAGCAATACTGAGAATGTTATGGACAGCACGTTTAGTGAGTTAGTCACACTGCAGGTGAGGGTTACACAGGCAGAAAGGGAATGGGTGACCATCAGATCAAGTAAAAGGCTCAGGAAGGAAGTACAGGACTCCCCAGTCATCGTTCCCTTCTCAAACAGATATTGTGCACCGCTTGGGATTCTATAAGGGGGGAACAGGTCAGGTGGACTCTCAGGGGAAATCAGCAACAGCCAGGTTCATGACACCACAGATAGCTCTGCTTCACAGAACTGGAGGAAGGAGAACGGCAGAGCTGTAGTGACAGGTGATCCACTAGTCAGGGTCAGAGACAGGCATGTCTGTGGACACAGACATGAATCCAGGACAGTGGAATTGAACTCAGGTCCATTTCTTGATAAATGCACAGACCAATAAAGGTCAGTGTCCCAAATGCAACCTTCAGCACTTGGTCACCCTGAAGCTCTACTTTCCAGGGACTATGCCCTTGTTCTGAATCCTTCAGAGGGATTGAAGGGGATAGGGAGAAAACAGGAATAGGGATGTGTTGTTGCTCTACAAAATAACTGTCACCCTCTCCCCTCGGTCTCTCCCCTCTGTCTCCCATCCCCCCATCGTGCCTCCTCCCCACCACAGGGAAAAGGCCTTGTGTATTTACCCTATCCGTGCCCCTACTGATTTTATAAACCTCTCTCAGGTCACCCATCAACATCTGACACTCCAGGGAAAACAGTGTATTTAGCCTCTCCCTGTAGCTCACATCCTCCAACCCTGGCAACATGCTTGTAATACTTTGCTGACCCCTTTCAAGTTTCACAATATTGTTTTGATAGGAAGGAGACTAGAATTGCACGCAAGCATGACCTAACCAATGTCCTGTACAGCCGCAATATGACCTCCCAACTACTATACTCAGTGCTCTGACAAATAAAGGAAAGTATACTAAACACCTTCTTCACTATCCTATCTACCTGTGATTCTGCTTTCAAGGAGTTATGAACCTGCACTCCAAGGTCTCTTTGTTCAGCAGCACTCCCGAGGACCGTACCATTCAGTGTATATACCCTGCTAATATTTGCTTTTCCAAAATGTAGCACCTCCCATTTATCTAAATTAAACTCCATCTGCCAGTCCTCAGCACATTCAACCATCTGATCAAGATCCCGTTATAATCTGAGTTAATCCTCTTCACTGTCCACTGCACCTCCAATTATGGTCTCATCTTACTAACATTACTTCCTATATTCACATCCAAATCATTTATATAAATTATGAAAATTAGTGGATCCAGCACCGATCCTTTGTGACACTCCACTGGTCACAGGTCTCCAATCTGAAAAGCAACCCTCCACCACCACCCTCTGTCTTCTACCTTTGAACAAGTTTTGTATCCAAATGGCTAGTTCTCTCTGTATTCCATGAGATCTAACCTTGCTAACCAGTCTCCCATGGGGAATCTCATTGAACGCCTTACTGACAACCACGTAGATCATTTCCACCGCTTTGCCCTCATCAATCCTCTTGTTCTTACTTCAAAAAAAAATGACTCAAGTTCATGAGATGTGATTTCTCTCACACACAGCTGTTATTAATATCCAGGACTGAACTCTGTACATTGGGGTCTGCGTCACCCAGTTATAGGTGTTAATATTCTGGATAAAGTTCACGTACATCAGCTTTATGTAATTGACTGTGTATTGAGTCTTGTTGATGTCACCAGCACAGGTGAGTTCCTTTTGAAAGGCAGTCCCTATATCCCTAACCCCCTCCCACCTGCTCTGTCTCCTCCACCCATACTGTAGACAGTAAGTGGGAGGAGCTTATGGAGTTTCCATGTGTGAGAGATTGAGAAATTCTTCCCTTCTTTCCACTAGCCCACCAAGAAATGGTGGTAGTATCCTTACCTCTGGACCAGAGGATCGGGTTCAGAGTTGAGTAACAGCACCTTTGAGAAGCCTGATTGGAAAACATGCCCAAGCCACCAGGCCATACTGTCTCCCAGCTGTCCCTGCCTGAGACTCTAAACTGAACCTTCCTGTAGTTTCTCTTCTGTCAGACACTCCCATTGCTCAGTTTGTCCAGGATCCCCTTCTGCTGCTGCACTGATCCTCACTGACCTGTCCATCCCCCAGTGTCCTCCACATTCATTCATTGGTTACAATCCCATTGTCCCAGTCCTCCAGCCCTGCCCCCTCCACCCTATTGGGCAGCAGCTGCTGTCAATCACCCAGGCTCCTGTGCGATCTGCAGCATGTGCTGTAGGAGGGGAGACCAGTGCATTGGCGCAGTGCTGACCAATTATTGGTGTATGTGCAGTATGGGTCAGTGCCAGGGAGGCTGTGGGTGCGTGGGATTAATCTGTCATTGGCAGCTTCCTCCCTCTGAAAACAGGACCCAGGGGAATGGTCCCTCCACTGGTATCCTGACCAGTGGTCAAAGTATCAATGGGGAAGCATTTTGCAGAAAGTTATTAGACCACTTGTGAAGATTCAGGAATGTTATGGAAAGGGACAGGGGTGGGCCTGTAATTAGAGTTCTAATCTGTTTCATTTTAGTGCAGATATGATTTGGCCAGTGTGTGAAGGATGGTTCTCATCAGAGGTTGGAGTGGGGGAAATGAGTAAGAGGTTCCAGATTGGGGGGAAAAAAATCAATGTGCGTCTGACCAGGAATGAAACCTTGGGGGGGGGTAGGAGGTGGGGAGAGGATTCATCAACATCCGGGAGGCTCTGAGTCAGACTCGTTGATTTGATTAGATTTCCTACAGCGTGGAAACACACCCACCCTCTGACGAGCAACCGACCCAGACCCATTTCCCTCTGGCTAAAGCACCTAACACTATGCGTAATTTACCGTGGCTAACTCACCTAACCTGAACTGTCAGTCTTTGGATTGTGGGAGGAAACCGGAGCACCCGGAGGAAACCCACGCAGACACGGAGAGAATGAGCCCGAGGCTGGAATCGAATCTGGGAACCTAGTGCTGTGAGGCAGCAGTGCTAATTACTGTGCCATCGTGCCGCCCCTTTTTTTGGTTCTTAGTCTGCAGACAGGAGCTAGGAAACTGAATTCAAAGAGTAGAGAGAGTGTTAGAACTGGTTGTGGAGGGAAGGAGTGAGGAGAATGGTTTGGATTTCAGTTCACAGAAGAGAGAAATTGTGAGACTGAGAATTAATGCTTTGGGGGAAACGAAGAAACTACAATTTAATACTGTAATTGTCTTAGGAATTTCCATCCTGTATTAACAGTGGTGACCTGTTTTCTCTGTTGTAGGGTTCTGAAAGGGCGGATTTGTGAATGAGAAATTCAAATTGAACTTCCTGTTCGGTTTTGATAGTTACTTGATCCGTACCGATCTGAATATCATTGGCCTTTTCATGTGGAAGGAAAGGTGTGTATTCTGTCTGTGGGCGAATATTTCAAATGTCAGTGTGACTGGAAAAAAATACCGAGACACAGCCAAGTCCATGTTAATGTGGTGACTGTGGAGAGAGAGTGCATTTGTTTTTAAAAGTCTGAAAAAACATGGCTCATTTCCCAGGAACAATTAAGCTACAGATTTGTTTTGTATAAGGACAAGTTTTAAATTAATCATGCAACCAGAAAGAGACAAGGATACCTGCACCATGGAAAATACTATGAAAACGGAATTGTTGTAAAGGAGTTAATTCTCGATCATGGTTTGTACTCCATTGGCGTTGTCACGTCAGTTCCAATGCCGTGGGGAAACACTGGAAATGTGATGAATGCAGTGAAAGTTTCAGTTACTAAACTGTAAAAAGGTGCAGAAGAAATTTACAAGGATGATGCCAGGTCTCAGGGGTCTGGTTTACAGGGAGAGGTTGGACAAGCGAAGATTTTTTTTTGTTTAGAGCAGAGGGGGCGATGTTTTCTGGAAGTGTATACGATCATGAGAGGCATGGGTAAGGTGAATGCACTCAATCTTTTTCTCAGGAAATCAAGGACTGGAGGGCATCAGTTTACAGTTAGAGGAAGAATTATGAAAGGGAACCTGAGGGGCAACTGTTTTACAGAGAGGATGGTATGTATGTGGAGTGAGCTGCCAGTGGAGGTGGTTGGGGTGGGTACATTCACATGTAAAAGACATTTGGACAAATACATGGATAGCAAAGGGTCAGAAGCAGATGGGCCAAGTGCATGGAAATGGGGTTCACGTGGATGGACATATTGGCCGGCATGGACCAGTTTGGGCCAAAGGGCCTGTCTCTGCTGTAGGACTCTGACTCCAAATATATTTACTATTTCTCCTGCTATTTCTGGTAGCACCCTGGGATGTATTCCATCAGGGCAAAGAGACTTGTTAACCTTTAGCTCCATTAGCTTACCCAGCTCTAACACTTTCGTGATAATAGTTGTTTCTTGGTCCTCGCTTTCTTCAGTCTCCTTATCAATGACTGGCATGTTCTTCCTATCCTCCACTGTGAAGACTGACTGCTGTGTGCTCATATTCCTGAACCCTGCTGGATAGGGATAACTAGGCACAGAACTCTGAGAGGTCTTCTTTGAGTTTTTATTGATGAGACATGGCAGTTACCTGGATAGTGTACATGCAGAACACCTCCAGGCAGCATCAGGTAACTCCACCCCCCCCCCCGCCCCCCAGTCCGATGTGCCGCTCCCATTCTTATACCTTTGTGGTTTGTGGTTTTGAATGGACGCTGTCTCTCAGTATTATCTCCATGGCAATGGCAGTTGAAAAGTCGAGTTCAGCTCAGCACTTTGTGGTTAAACCACATACCCCTCCCCCACGGCCCTGTGGCTTAGTCAGGTATCTGACAGGCGGTTCAGTTTCAGTGGGGCTGTCTGTCAGGATTCTGATGTGGAAGAGCCGGTGTTGGAGTGGGGTGGGCAAAGTTAAAAACCACACATCATCAGTTTATAGTCCAACAGGTTTATTTGGAAGTACAAGCTTTTGGAGTGTGCTGTGATTTTTAACTCGATCTGGATTATCTCTATGGTAACAGTTAAGTGCTTCAACAATTAGAGGCCATATGTTCCCCACACAATAGGTCCCCCTCTAGCAGTATAAACTGCTATTCCGGCCCTGGGGAGAGCTACTCATCACTTTTCTCCCCCAATCCCATCTAGCTTTCTGTTGATCTTTAAAGTTTTTCTAAGCTCCGAGTTTCTCCTTGGTCTTTGCCAATTTGTATGCTTTCTATTTCAGTTTGATAGACTCCCTTATTTCCTGAGCCACCCACAGCAGATTACTCCTTTTCATACAGTCCTTCCTTTTCACTGATATATACTTTTGCTGAGCAGTTTGAAAAATTCTTTGATATTCTTCCACTGTCTGTCAACTGTCCCACAGTAAAGTCTTTGCTTCCAGTCTACATTAGCCACTCCTGCCTCATCCTATCATAGTCTCCTTTGTTTAAGCACAGGATCTTGGGATTGGATTTAATCTTCCCGCTTTCCAACTGTATTCTAAATTCAACCATACTTATCACAAGTCTTTTATCAGATTACGAGGTGAGGCGATGTTACCTGGGTGTTTTGGTTTACGTTGTCAGAGACCTTGGCTTTGTAATAAAGTACAAGATAGATATTCAAAACAACGTGATCTGGGCGGTGTGAATGTACTACACAGTCTAAAACCATAAATCACTGTCTCCCCTCAGTTTAAATGATTTGGAGATGCCAATATTGGACTGGGGTGTATAAATTTAAAAATCACAACACCAGGTTATAGTCCTTCAGGTTTAATTGGAAGCACACTAGATTTCGGGGTGTTGCTCCTTCATCATGATCCAATTAAACCTGTTGGACTATAACGTGTTGTTGTGTGATTTTTAACTCACCTCAGTTTAAAATTGCAAAATCATTATCTCCCACATGCTTCCTCACTATCTAAGTTTGGACCGCTAATCCACCTGACTATCCTGCTGTTTCCGAAAATCTCCTTTGGTGAAGGTGGTGAGTTTTGGATTCACCTTTCCAGTTATTACCGTAAGAAGATAAGCACTGGGTACAGGAGAGGCAATGCAGCACTTCCAACCAGCTCCACCATTTAATACGGTGATGATTGAGCTCACCTCTGTCTCAGCTGGATTTTCCCAACTGCTCTCTCTCACCCTTCATCTCATTGCAAATTCAGTATTTGGATCTCTTCAGTAAATTTGCTCATTGTCCTGGCATCCACCGCATTTTGAATAGGGAATTCCACAGATTCACAGCACATTGTGATAAGTACATTCTTCTTCATGAGAATAGAATAGAATCCCTACAGTGCAGAAACACAGTAATCATCCATGGAGTCCACACCAATCCTATAATGAGCATCCCATTCAGACTCACCCATTCCCTGTATTTCCCATGGTTAATGGTTTAACCTGCACACGCATGGATACTGTGGGCAATTTAGCATAGCCAATCCACTTAACCTGTACATCTTTGGACTGTGGGATGAAACTGGAGCACCCAGAGTAAACCCGCACAGCCACGGGGAGAACGTGAAAACTCCACACAGTCGCCTAAGGCTGGAACCAAATCCAGGTCCCTGATGCTGTGAGTCAGCAATGCTAACCATTGAGCCACCTCTGTTTAAAATCTGCTCATCCTATTAACCACCCCACGCCCCAGTTGGTTGAATCTATATTCCTTATATCAGAAAATCAGGTTGTGGAAGCAGATGTCTCAGTAAAACCCAGTGACAGTCCATATGTTCTGTGTGTCTGAATGGGGATCCTATACACAACGCCCTCCCGTCCACACTTTTCTTTCACTTTCCTGAGACAGGGCTCCAGTGGCTTCATGGGGACTACAACTCCCACAATCCCTGAGGCCGGGACAACATGTGTGTGGGGAAACCCAGCACGATACATGTACAGAATGTGGGTGGGTTTTGGAGATGTGCTTTGGGTAAGTATACTTTACGGAAAGTATTTCACACTGTGATTGGCTGGAGGAGGAATGTATCTGCTTATAGTATTGATCTGTTCGGGGGTCAAAGTGTCACTACACCCATGTAGGGCCACTCTCCATCCCCAATTCATTGTTATGGTAAGAATCAACTAATGGGGAAGGAAGAAGGATCTGAGTCATTCTCCCAGACTGAAGGTTCCTCTTCTGTCCAGGATCTGCCAACTCCCTTTCTGTTTCCGTCTGTTTCATTCTGCTGTTACATTATTGACTTGCAGCAACTGAAGGGGAAGGAAGTGAACCCAGAATGGGTGCAGAGTCTAACCAGGGACAGGAAGTTTATCAGTAACTCCATGAGAATGTGGAGGGTGTACATTAGGGGGTAGCAGAGTCAGAATGGTGGGAGAGAGGAAGTGGGCTGGACGGTTACAGGTTTGAGGGAAGAAAGGGGAAAAAGATATTACAGAGAAATTAGAATTGTCTGTTCTGAATTTCTAACCTGTACATATTCCTTTATACAGAGTGCTAGATTATGAAGCTTTTCAGACTGAAATCTCAAAGTCACGTGCAGATCATGATTAAGTTAACCAGCATTTGAAGAAGCAAAGAAGGAGAATCACTCGGCCAAAATCCTGCAACACTCTCCTCACAGCATTGTCGTCTATCTGCACCAAATGGACTGTGAATGGTTCAAGACAGCAGCTCACTACCATCTTCTGAAGGGTAACTAGAGATGGGGAATAAATGCTGGCTGAGCCAGTGATGCCCATATCCTGGAAATGGGTTCTATCTCTCGTTGCTGAAACCCAGTTGATGTTACTGCAGGATGATGAGGGACGCTGAGTGCATCCTCCAGGAGGCAGCACCATCACATTACCTCTGCCTACACCCACACAGTAACACAGCAACATCACTGGAGCAAAAGGCAGTGAAGACAAAGGAGGACTTAGATATAGTTCTTCGTGGTAAAGTCATGAAAGGGGATTGGAACACAGCAGGAACAGGAGACTGAGCTGGATGGTCAGCTGTTTCCCATTGAATGGTGGAGCAGGATTGAAAGGCCGAATGGCCTCCTTCTTCTGCTATCTCCCAGGTATGTATATAGTCATGGAGCCCAGGTAGGAAGAAGTAGGCAGGGGAGGGATTCTCCAGGAGATTGCACTTCCACAACAGTTTTCAGTGAGGGATGGTTTGATGGATTTTAATTAACATTTATCTTTAACACAAGGTTTGTAAATTTTGGCTTTAAAATGTTGTAAAATTTTTTGCATAGCAAATAAAATTAAAGAAAATAAATTAAACTGTCTGAATATAACAGTTTTAAAACTTTCAACCTCTAAAACAAAATCCTGTTTATTCCCAGGTACCATCACTTTCCAGCTACTCAAACTCCAGGGAAATATTCCCCCCCCGTCTGAACCTTTGGTTTGATTTAACTGCTTTTCAGTTCTCATTCTGTGAGCTGTGAGTGTTCTTTTTCCCCATTTCTCCGACACAGAAGTGTTTTCATAGCAACCTTCCCACTATCAAGATCATCATTACACCATTTTGCTTTTGGTTAATATATAATCACCAGCAGTGCAAAAGTGAGGACCGCAAATGCTGGAAACCAGAGCCTAGATTAGAGTGGTGCTGGAAAAGGGCTTTTGCCAAAACGTTGATTTTCCGGCTCCTCGGATCCTGCCTGATCTGCTGTGCTTTTCCAGCATCACTCTAATCTAGATGTATAATCACCAGCAGTAAACCATTTGTGTAACCAATTGAATATTTATAAACAAAGCCTATTACCGGCCAAGCAAACCATTACAAGTGACAACATGGGAAGGGACTAAATCAAAGTAGAGTTGGGGGGAGGAGGGGGCAGCGGTGGAGATAAAGCACTATATCTTCTGCGGTGCCCACCTCAATCTGAAGGCATCGAAACATTGATACACACCACATGTTCCTTCCCCAAGGACACCCTGCTGTGTAGCCTTTACCTTCAATCATAGAATAGATAAGATTACATTACAGTGTAGAAACAGGCCCTTCGACCCAACCAGTCCACACCGACCCGCCGAAGCATGACCCACTCATGCCCCTTCATTTACCCCTTACCTAACACTATGGGCAATTTAGCATAGCCAATTCACCTGACCTGCACATCTTTGGACTGTGGGAGGAAACCCACACAGACACGGGGCGAATGTGCAAACTCCACACAGTCAGTCGCCTGAGGCAGGAGTTGAACCCAGGTCTCTGGAGCTGTGAGGCAGCAGTGTTAACCACCGTGCCACCCACAGAATAGTATCCCTACAGTGTGGGAGGAGAGCATCGGACCATCAAACCCCACTGACCATCCGAAGAACATTACGCCCAGAGTACTCCATCCCTGTAACACTGCATTTCCCATGGCTGATCCACCTCGTCTGCACATTCCTGGACACTGTGGAAAAGTTTGCACGACTGATCCACCTAACCTTCGCATCTTTGGGCTGTGGGAGAAACCAGAGCACCTGGAGGGGGCACACTCTATCATGGGGAGAATGTGGGAACTCCACACAGGCCGTTGACCAAGGCTGGACTCCAACCTTGTACCTGATGCTGTGAAGCAGCTGTGCTACAATCACAATTTGAATCAAAGCAGGTGATCCCTGCTCATTGTCACATTGCTGTTTGTGGAGACTTCTGCCCAGAGAGACATCCTGAGGTTCAGAAAGTGGCAATGTAAGTTCAGTCACCTCCAGCCCAGTTAATGTGATTAACAACAACATCAATACTCCAACAGTGTCATCGTGTACAAGGTCCACTCCTGACTCTGATGGACAGTAACATCAGAATCAGAGTCCTGCAGTCCACACAGAGCAGGGGGTTGACCACTTCCCTGTGAGCACTCACTGGTCTCTCAGTCGTGTTGAAGATGCAGCAAATCCCTTGTCACACAGAGGGGTGAACAGCTCCTACCCAGAGTGAACACGCTGGGTTCTCAGGGGATGGGATGAATGACTGAATCCCTTCTTCCACACTGAGCATCTGAATGGCCCCTCCCCTCTGTGTGGGCTCACTGGGGTCTCAGGGGGCAGGATGAATCACTGAATCCCCTCTCCCACACTGACCATCTGAATGTCCTCTCCCCCCTGTGTGGGCTCACTGGGGTCTCAGGGAGTCAGGATG
This sequence comes from Chiloscyllium punctatum, assembly GCF_047496795.1. Taxonomy (NCBI): domain Eukaryota; kingdom Metazoa; phylum Chordata; class Chondrichthyes; order Orectolobiformes; family Hemiscylliidae; genus Chiloscyllium; species Chiloscyllium punctatum. The sequence goes on along the minus strand of NC_092755.1, from coordinate 18,171,168 downwards.
AATCACTGAATCCCCTCTCACACACTGACCATCTGAATGACCTCTCCCCCTGTGTGGGCTCACTGGGGTCTCAGGGAGTCAGGATGAATCACTGAACCCCTCTCCCACACTGACCATCTGAATGTCCTCTCCCCCCTGTGTGGGCTCACTGGGGTCTCAGGGAGTCAGGATGAATCACTGAATCCCCTCTCACACACTGACCATCTGAATGGCCCCTCCCCCCTGTGTGGGCTCACTGGGGTCTCAGGGAGTCAGGATGAATCACTGAACCCCTCTCCCACACTGACCATCTGAATGTCCTCTCCCCCCTGTGTGGGCTCACTGGGGTCTCAGGGAGTCAGGATGAATCACTGAATCCCCTCTCACACACTGACCATCTGAATGGCCCCTCCCCCCTGTGTGGGCTCACTGGGGTCTCAGGGAGTCAGGATGAATCACTGAATCCCCTCTCACACACTGACCATCTGAATGTCCTCTCCCCCCTGTGGGGACTCACTGGGGAATCCGCAGGTGCTGCATTTGAGTGAATCTCCCCCCACACTGGGAGCAAGTGAATGACCTTTCCCAAGGGTGCGCTCGCTGGTGTTTCAGCAGGTCACTGAGTGAATCATTTCCCACAACCTGAGAAGGTGAATGGCATCTCCCCGATGGGAATGCACTGATGTCTCCGCAGGTAAGTGATTTGAATGAATCCTTTCTCACACATGGAGCAGGTGAAGGGTCTAAATCCGCTGTTCCATCTCTGGTGCCTCAGCAGGTTGTAAGATCGAGTAGTTCCCTTCCCATACATGGGGCAGGTGAACGGCCTCTCCGCAGTGTGACTGTGTCAGTCAGTGTCGCGCTGGGAGGTGTAAGTGAATCCCTTCCCACAGTCCTTACATTTACACAGCCTCACCCTGTTCCAAACACATTGGTGTCTTCCCAGATCACATGACCAGTTAAATATTCGACCACATGCATAACATAGGAATGATTTTTCTGGGCTGGGAATGCTGCTTTCCCCTTCCATATTACCGATAAGGATCTGGACCTGCGGAATTGGACGACTCTGTAGTTGATGTGATTTTAAAGCTGAGTTTCCCATTTGGGAACTCTCTCTCTCTGTAAAACAAGGTTTCCCCTATCATTACCATAACTCCCAACACCAGCTCTCCCTTCAGTTCCCCTGAATTTCTAAATTTGGACTAATGCAATGACCTACTTAATGTGCCTTTCTCTCACTTGTATCTGAAAGTAAGTTGGGGCCATTTTTAATAACTTTATACACTTTACCAGCAGTACTCGTACGTACTCTGTCATTTACAATTTGTAACCCATGGGAAATTTGTTACCATCTCCGATCACCGTTATAATGCTCTGACCACTTCTCTGGAGCCAGTGCAAGTCAATTCTAACAATAACCAATAGATTGTATCGGAACGGGATGCCCCAACAGTCGGCGCTCTGACACTCCATGCCCATCATTTAGGTTATTTTTCTTAAAGCCCCTCATGTGTCTGGCAATTGGGCAATACAATCAAAGATATTTTATACAGTAACCTTTCAGTCTCAATTGGCAGTTCCAGTCCTTGAAGCAGCCAGTAACACGCCATAGTGACTTGAATTCTAACAGCAGTATTGCCTGGCAGAAGAGATTGAGGAGAATGAAGCTGTCTTCTCTGGACTATCTAAACATGAAACACTTCAAATGAACAAAAATCTTGAAGTGATCAAGATGGTAGAAACAGCAAGGATGTGTGCCCTGGCTGGTGTGTCTGGAATGAAATCAGCACTAACTGTGGTATCTTTACCCAGCATCCCCTTTAGCTGCGTAAATGTTTAAGATTTATTTGCTGCTCTAATTCCACTCTCTTGATCAGTCCCACTTGTAACTACTGTAATGTTGATGGCCGTGCAAATTTATAACATTTGACTTATTTCATCCCAAAACCTCTTTGTATAGGTGTCTCACTTTTGTTCACCAAGACACTCATTCAATCTGACCTCTTCACAATCCCTGCTCTGATATTTCCTTAGAGAGCTTAGAATGAAATGTTCACAGAAGGACAAAAGGAGGCTGATTGACTCATCAGCTCTCCAAAGATCACCTCACCAAATGCCATTTTTTTACCTTTACCCAATAAACATTCCCATTCATCCCCTTCCAATAATTGTTCAATTCTATTCTCTTCATTGTACCTGGCTCCACCTCGCTCTTTGGCAGTGCATTCCATAAACTTTTTCTGCACGAAAATGCTTTGTCTCATGTCACATGTGCTTCCTTTGTCAGTCCCTTTACATCAGAGACTCCTCATTTTTGATTCCCCCATGCATGTGAACAGTTTCTCCCGATCTACTCTCACTAGATCCCTCTTGGAGGTATTTTTACCCAGTATCCCCTGGGATGACGAATATCATCTCTCCCGGTCCCAGGAGACCAGTGTGAGACCATTCAGGTGCTCTCACTGTGGTACTGGGTTCAGTACACCATCCAGCCTCGCTGTACTCCAGCGAATTCTCACTGGGGAGAGGCCATTCACCTGCTCTGAGTGTGGGAAGCCACGCACTCAGATATCCAGCTTGGTGAATCATCAGCGAGCTCACAAGTAACCACAGTGATTGGATTTGTTTTGTTTGTTCATGGGATCATGGCATCACTTGCTGGGGCAGCATTTGTCATCCATTCTAACTGCCCAGGAGATGGTTCAGAGTCAACCCCATTATTCAGGGTCTGGATTCACATGTCGGCTGGACCAGGTCAGAATTAGCACAATTTCCCAGGCCCAATGACATGAAGAGTTGATTTCTGGTCTATTATCCTATTTCAGAAATATTAATGAATAATGTTTGCAGTTAAATTAAAAGTGAAAGACCAAAATGGGTTATAGTGTGATTGAGCACACCCTCCTGTTTTCTCAGTTGTTATTGACAATCTCATTCCCCTTGTTCCAGAGAGTGTGACAGAAAAGGCAGAATGGTCAGCTGCAACTGGTCACCTGACCCGTCACTGGTCCCAAAAGGTGCACTCTCCACAGATGCTGCCAGATCTGCTGATTTTTTTTCCAGCAATGTCGGCTTTTGTTCCTGATATCCCAGCAGATGATCAGTTTTTCAATATTCATCTTGTCTGTTGCAGAGGAGTTTATTGATGAGTTTGGAGGGTTTTGAAAATTGCAAGTTAGGCCACAAATTAGCCATGATCATCCTGAATGGCAGAGCAGGATTAAGGGGCTGAATGGCCTCCCCCTGTTCCAATGGAAGTTATCCATCTGCAGCTTGTGGCAACATTTCCCCTCACTGTTCACTTCACATCCATGTCGTACACACTTTTACAGACTGAACCAACCTCCTGTGTTTGAACTAAACCTGTTCATGTTCAGTGGCTCCATCTCCAGCCACCCGCATTTAACTCTCATCATGGAATGCTGTCTCGTATTACTGCGGGAATACCCACAAGGACTAATCATGGAGTCAGTATCCCCGGGATCCATAAACCCCATTTATTTCCTCCTTCCTCTTTCATTCTGGCTATTGAACTATCAGTTTCAATCCATTCTCCTGTCATGCTCTTCAACATACCCATGTGGGTGGACTAGAGGCAGCTGGGATTTAATGAAGGGAAGTGGGGGTTAGGCAGAAACACTAAGAGAGGTGACAGCAAAGAAAGCTCTCATGATAACAGCAGAGATTCTCCGTGACCCAGTGAGTGGTGAGGCACCTGAGATTGTGGGGGGAGGCAGATTCAATCAGGGATTTGGGAAAACACTCAGTCAATGACCTATCCATCTGATTGTTGACTCAGACAGATAGGCAGAAAGAAAGATGCACATTTCGATAGAACCTTTGATGACCTGGGGCAATGAAACATGCTTCAAACCCAATGATTTCAACCTCAAATCTCTGAAAACACAGACACAAAGCTTCCTGCTTGTACCAGGTTGTCTCTCAGCCTCCTGTTTTCTTAAGAAAAGAGTTTTAAGGTATTTAGCCTTTCCTAGTGATTATAACCTCTGCGTTTCTGTCAGATTTGTGACTGAACCTTTATTTTCCTGTTGTGAGTGATGCTAGTAGCAGAAACAGTTCCTGACTTGTGAGGGGTTTCGGTTGGAGTATTTATATGTACAAATTCATTCCCACCCTCACATACAGTGTGAAATTGATCTAAAACTGAAGGAAAGGATTGAGTGAGAACCCAGAGAAACACAAAACACAGCATGTGTACCTTAGCTGAATGAACCTGGCATGACGGAAATGTGACAACAATCACAATTAGTGAGAATCACAGCATCCCTTAGGCACACAAACAGGCTCTTCGGTCCATCGAGTCTGCAATGACCTGCTGTCCCACCCTACCCCTATAATCCCACATTTACCATGGCTAACCCAACCCACCTAACCTACACACTACAGGCCATGTTAGTACGGCCAATCCATCAAACCTGCACATCTGTGGGACGGTCTCAAATTATGTCTAAGTGCTCAGAATTGTGGATGAAGGCTCAAAATACTTGACTCTGATGCAAATCCTCTTTTTTTTTCAAAATAAAATCTAGGGGAAACTGCAGCTAGAAAGATTTCCGATTATCTCATGAGGAAGAGAATTCAAAACTCGTACCACTGACCCGGGGGCGCAGTGAAGTCACAGAGGTCTGGGAATCATAAATGTAACAGGTTGTGAGCAAGGTGAGGGTGAGACAAGGACAAAAAGACAGTCCGTCACACGGGGGAAGGCCGGAGAGATTAAACAGCAGAAATGGTAGTCCCTCAAGGCCATGGGGAATGGAGTTAGGGCTGGGAAAGAAACCAGGAAACAAGGTGAGTAGCTGTGAAAGATATACATTATGAAACCAGATTATAACAACATAGAGAGCAGAGTTCACAGTCTGAAATTGCTGCTTTTGTTGGTGAGTACAGAACGCTGTAAAGCCTGGGTCATTCTATTCAGCCAACACATGCAGGATAGGCCAAGTGGCCTCGATCTGTGCTGTAACTTTCTGATAAATTTATTCTGACATTTGGAATTTAAGTCGGATGATGTTCATAAATTCTCAAATTGGACTTGAGTTTGATATTCTGGAGAAATGTTAAATAAGTCGCAATGATCCCATTCTGCAGACTTTAGTCCGCAGCCCTGCATGTTCCAGCATCTCAGTTACATCCATGTCCTCTTATTCGAATGTGATGCTGGTTACTGCCTCTGCCATCCCATCAATGAGTTCCTGCTCCCCACCGTCTCCGAGTGAAATGAATTCTCCCCTCCCCTTCTTTCTGGGAATTAGTTTCAATCTAAAACCTCCAGTTTCTGACCTCTCAGTTAATGAATAGCTCCTTCCTATCGACTCGATCTGGATTCCTCAGCATTTTATCACTTCAATTAAATCTCAGCTCATCCTCCTTGGAAATCATCCCCAATCTATCCAACATTTCCTCAGAGCAGAAATTTCCCAATTGTAGAAACATTCTGATCAATCTCCTCTGTACCCTCTCTGGTGTGATCACATCAACCCTGGAATAAGGGGATCAGAAATGTGTGCAGTACTTTAACCACAGTCAAACAAGTGTTCCTGACATTTCCCGTGTCACCTCCGTTTTCTTGTGGTTGTCACTCACACAAGAAGTGTACTGGCTTTCCCTCATGGAACTGGTTGTGCACTCCATGGGGCTGGGATTCCCTACCATGTGTTTATTTGTTCACTAATCCTACATTAACTTCAGATTAAAACAAGATTAGCAGCTACCCACCAATCAACTTCTTCCATTATACTCAAGTCACCTAACTTTTTAAAATCTCTTTAAAATTATTACTATCTAAACACAACAGGCCTTAAGTTGCTGATCAAGTATTCAGATGTCTCCACTGTTACAGTCATTTGAAGATTATCTTTAACTTCAGCTACATTTGGTGAATTGAACACTGGTTGTAAATATATGGATATCAAATGGACTTGAGTTTTATGATAATTAATCCAGTCTGACATTCTTGTTGGTTAATATCTTGAAGAGAACTGTCCTCAGAACTCCAGCTGTGCTCTGACTTCATTCACAACTGGATTTGGTTGGACTGAAGATCTTAGATCTGTTCTGTTGTTTCCCGAATTGCTTCACTCTGTCTATCACTTGCTGCTTATGCTGTTAGGCACACAAGTAGACCTCTTTGGGAACTTCATCAGGTTAACACCTCATTTTTAGATATTCATGCTGCTTTTACTGGCATGGCCTCCTGAATTCTCTCAGTTGAATGAGGATTGATACACTGGTTTGATGGTAAGAGGTAAATTGGGGAATATGCTTGGCCGTGATTCTGTAAGTTTTGTTGGAGTACAATTCTACTGCTGTTGGTGGAAGGAAAGAGCTAAACTCTTAAACTGTCAGCCCCATACACAAGAAGCTACATGCAGTATCATGAACACTGATAGGTCAAGACATTAAATACGAGCATCACTGTACAATGATGCAGGATCACACCTGCAGCAAGGGGAGTTTAAGATCCAACTTGACGTGGGAGTTGGGAAAGAAGCAGCTGATCAGATTGTCTCATTCATAATCATAAAGAGACTCTGTGAGATTATTGTACTGTTGGAGAGAGGATGGAGGAGGTTGGGGCAATGAAGACCCCTTCAAAACAAACTAATCTGCCTGAGAGTCATGGGATCGACTTGATTGTGATGCATTTAACAGAAAGCTAATTAAATCTGTTTTTATCCCCAAAAGATAACAAGACTGATGGTGCTTCCAATCATCGTCAGAAACAAACCCCAGAATACATTGTTCATAGATGAATGTCAATAGCCAATCAACATCCAACTCCTGCAATTATTCAGCAAACTTATATGTGATGAACCAGAAAATCACTGTTCACTCTGTGCAGATGGACAGCGATGTGGGGAAGTATTGGCCCAGTGGTATTGTCGCTAGACAGTTCATCCAAAGCCCCAGATAACTTGCTGGAGACCTGGGTTCAAAGCCTACTACAGCAGATGGGGGATTTTGAATTCAATTTTTAAAAACTCGAGAATTTAAGAATCTCATGATGACCATTAATCGAATGCCAGAAAAACCCATCTGGATCACGAATGCCCTTTCAGGAAGCAAGCTGCTATCCTTATCTGGTCTGGCCTACATTGTGACTTCAGACCCACAGCAATGTGGTTGACTCTTACCTGCGCTCTGGGCAATTAGGGATGGGCAGTAAATGCTGCCAGGCCAGCGACACTCTCATCCTGTGAATGAATAAAGGAAAATAAAAGTCTCTACCCAGTGTGAATCTCTACATGTCCAACGATTTTGTGAACATTTCCAAAACTATGTTCTCTATATGCAAAACTTTATGAACTGCCAAAACCATTGTTCATTCCTTGGTGTGAAAGAGAGAGAGAAAAAATCCTTCAGCTGTGGTTATGAGTAAATTCATTGGTGTCTCAGCAGGATGGATACCTGAGTGAATCCCCCGTCCACACCCCCCTCTCCCCCCTCCCCGCCCCCTCCCCCCCCCCCCACACACAGAGCAGGTCAACAGCTCCCCAGTCTGACTGGTTTGGCCAGTTTCCAGGTGGGATGGGTAAAGAAATCCCCACATTTCCAGAGTCTGCCCCTAGCGTGGCTGTACTGGTGTTTTGCCATTTCAGATAAATGTTAGCAGACTGTTACACACACTATTAGCTCACCCCCCCACAAGAACCCAATATAAAGCAGTAAACATTATCTCCTGCTGTGGAGGGACAGCCTGTATTGGTCGGAGTAGGAACACTGAGCAGATTTGCCTAAATGACTTCTTAATTGTTGACCAGAGCAAGTTAAGCAAGTCCAAATAAAATGCATTTTAGCACAGAAAGAGGCCAATCAAATCCAAGCTGGCTCTCTGTAGTAGAATCCCATATTCTCACTCCCCATATATCCCCCAAACTTCGCAAGTTTATTTCCCTCAGATCTGTTATAATTGTTTTTATCAATCATTCATCTTCTCCTCTGCCTGTACCACCATAATAGGCAGCATGTTCTGCATATTTCCAGCCAATACAGTCAGCAGAAACACTTGCTCATCTCCCGCTGTCTCAAAACCTTACATCTGACCTTAACGCTTGTGCCATCACCTATCGAATGCAGATATTTTTGTCTACTATATCTAGGTATGTTATAATCTTATACAGCTCTATCAAAACTATATCCAAATTCTTCACTTCAAAGAACATAGCAATTTCTTCAAATCAATCCAGTGACTGCATTTTCTTCATCAGTGAACCACTCCAGTAAGTCTGTACCCCACACTCCGAAGATCACTCATATCCTTCATTGTTGATGCCCATTTTGTTCCACAAATCCAGACGAGACAAGTTTTCTGCACAACAGCAGTAGCTTTATTATCGGACAGCCGGCGAGAGTTTCAAAGCATCTGTAAAGTAGTCCAGTGTCTACTTGTAGAGATTCTTCTTCATGAATCTCTGCCTTACCCACAGAGACAGTATATTTAATAGGAATTAGACAAAGGCATATCAGTCACATGGGCGATTGTCATGACATAGTTTATAGCAGGTAATTATGACCTTACAAAGCTTGATGAATGACGATGTCCTGTGATAACGTGCGAATGGATTACAGAAATTGATTATCATATTGTTCATGATTATGTGTTGATGGGAAGAGATTAAGGCAGAAGGGTTCTTCCTTCAGTAAATGGGGGATTCACTTCCCGATGCTCATATGGAGGGTAGGTAAGACAATAGGAGTGGGAGGCAGTTTAACAGGGTTTTGCACAGGGCTCTCAGTCTTGTCTGGAATGGGCAAATTCCTCTGGGGTTCCGGGGCAATCCACATGTGTAGCAGCAAGAAGTTCTATTTTGAGATACTGTCAGCCTCCCCCCTTCTGTGGTGTTCTGTCTGTATTGTAAGAGTACAGGCCTTCAGTTGATGAAATAAGGCATTTGGCAGGGGACTGTTTAACCCTTGAGACCCCACGGTGTCCTGAAAGAGAAACAAAAGGTATGAAACTGGCCCCTCTATGGTATTTTAACTTCCTCGTTCTGACCCAGAATCTGTTGGCCAGAATTGAATGCAATGATTGACTGTGACCTAACTAGAGCTTTGTCAAGGGTCAGCATCTTTTCCGTGAGTTTGTTATCATTCCCCCATTAATGAATCCCAGCATCCCATTTGTTTTACTCAAAACACTTTCTGTTTTCTCTCCTTTAATGATTGGTACACATTGTCCCCCATTCCTGCTGTCCTGCTCTCCGTGTCTGTGCCATTCAAATATATATATTACCTTTCTACATTGCTTCTCTCAAAATGCATCAACTTACTGTGTGGTCTAAAGAAGAGACATATTCCACTCAAAATACTATCTCTCGCTCCACACATTCTACCCTCTGGAAAAAGAACAGTACAGCACTGGAATAATTGGCCCACCATGTGTGTGCAGATCATGATGCTATTCCAAACTAATTCCATCTGCCTGTACATGATCCATATCCCTGCCAATCCATGCCTGCTTATGTGTCTGCCCAAATGCCTCTTAAACGTTGCGATTGTTTCTGATTTTCCCATCTCTCAGTAAAGTACATTCTTGTCACTTACCACTTTCTGCATAAGAAACTTGTCTGACACAACTCCCTTTAAACTTGCACATGTTGTTGCAAATGTTCAGCAGATCATGCAGCATCTGTGAAGAAAAAGTTTTTATGTTTTGGGTCTGGTCACCGTTCCTCAGAAACGTTAACTGTAATTTATCTTCATAGAAGCTGCTAGATCTGCTGAACTTTTTTTGAAAATGTTTTTGTTTCTAGTTTACAGCATCTGCAGTTGTTTTGGTTTTCATTTCCTTTAAACTTGCCCCCTCTCCCCTTAAAGCTATGGCCTCTAGAATTTGCCATTTTCACCTTGGAAAAGGATTCAGATTATTCACTCTGTCTGAACCTTTCGGATCACCCGCAGCCACTGACATTCCCAAGACAAAAATCCAAGTCTTTCCAACCTCTCCCAATCCAGGCAACATCGTGGTAAACCTGTTTTCACCCTGTCCAAAGCCTCCACATCCTCCTTTTTATGTGGTGATCAAAACAGCACACAATACTCCAAAGGTGGCCTAATGACAGTTTTATATTCAGTCCCTGACAAAAGAAGGCAAGGATGCCATACAGATCCTTCACCACTTTCAGGGAGCTATGAACTTGCCCCTGAAGATCCCTGTGTGCATCAATGCTGCTGAGAGCCCTTCGGTTTAGTGAATACATTCCTCTTGCAATGAGCATCCCAAAATACATCACCTCACACTTGTCTGGATTAAAATCTATCTTCGTACGGGTTTTCCAACTGATCTCTTTCTTGCTGTATCCTTTGACAACATTCTTCACGATTCACAATTTCATCTATTTGTACCATCTAGAAACTTGCTAATCAAATCGTTTACATTTCCATGCTAATCATTGATATATGTTACTGACAATAGATGTTCCATTTCTGATCCTTGTGGAACAACACTGACCACAGAACTCCAGCCAGCGACATAGAACATAGAACATAGAACAATACAGCACAGAACAGGCCCTTCGGCCCACGATGTTGTGCCGAACTTCTATCCTAGATTAAGCACCCATCCATGTACCTATCCAAATGCCGCTTAAAGGTCGCCAATGAATCTGACTCTACCACTCCCACGGGCAGCGCATTCCATGCCCCCACCACTCTCTGGGTGAAGAACCCACCCCTGACATCTCCCCTATACCTTCCACCCTTCACCTTAAATTTATGTCCCCTTGTAACACTCTGTTGTACCCGGGGAAAAAGTTTCTGACTGTCTACTCTATCTATTCCTCTGATCATCTTATAAACCTCTATCAAGTCACCCCTCATCCTTCGCCGTTCCAACGAGAAAAGGCCGAGAACTCTCAACCTATCCTCGTATGACCTACTCTCCATTCCAGGCAACATCCTGGTAAATCTTCTCTGCACCCTCTCCAAAGCTTCCACATCTTTCCTAAAGTGAGGCGACCAGAACTGCACACAGTACTCCAAATGTGGCCTAACCAAAGTCCTGTACAGCTGCAACATCACCTCACGACTCTTGAATTCAATCCCTCTGCTAATGAACGATAATACTCCATAGGCCTTCTTACAAACTCTATCCACCTGAGTGGCAACCTTCAAAGATCTATGTACATAGACCCCAAGATCCCTCTGTTCCTCCACCTGACCAAGAACCCTACCATTAACCCTGTATTCCGCATTCTTATTTGTTCTTCCAAAATGGACAACTTCACACTTGGCAGGGTTGAACTCCATCTGCCACTCCTCAGCCCAGCTCTGCATCATATCTAAGTCCCTCTGCAGCCGACAACAGCCCTCCTCACTGTCCACAACTCCACCTATCTTTGTATCATCTGCAAATTTACTGACCCACCCTTCGACTCCCTCATCTAAGTCATTAATAAAAATTACAAACAGCAGAGGGCCCAGAACTGATCCCTGCGGAACTCCACTTGTAACTGGACTCCATGCTGAATATTTACCATCTACCACCACTCTCTGACTTCGACCGGTTAGCCAGTTTTCTATCCAATTGGCCAAATTTCCCTCTATCCCATGCCTCCTGACTTTCCGCATAAGCCTACCATGGGGAACCTTATCAAATGCCTTACTAAAATCCATGTACACTACATCCACTGCTCTACCCTCATCCACATGCTTGGTCACCTCCTCGAAGAATTCAATAAGACTTGTAAGGCAAGACCTACCCTTCACAAATCCGTGCTGGCTGTCCCTAATCAAGCAGTGCCGTTCCAGATACTCGTAAATCCTATCCCTCAGTACCCTTTCCATTACTTTGCCTACCACAGAAGTAAGACTAACTGGCCTGTAATTCCCGGGGTTATCCCTATTCCCTTTTTTGAACAGGGGCACAACATTCGCTACTCTCCAGTCCCCTGGTACCACCCCCGTTGCCAGTGAAGACGAGAAGATCATTGCCAACGGTACTGCAATTTCCTCTCTTGCTTCCCACATAATCCTAGGATATATCCCGTCAGGCCCGGGGGACTTGTCTATCCTCAAGTTGTTCAAAATGTCCAACACATCTTCCTTCCTAACAGATATCTCTTCCAGCTTATCAGTCCGTTTCACACTCTCCTCTTCAACAATACAGTCCCTCTCGTTCGTAAATACTGAAGAGAAGTACTTGTTCAAGACCTCTCCTATCTCTTCCGACTCAATACACAGTCTCCCACCACTGTCCTTGATCGGACCTACCCTCGTTCTCGTCCTCGTTCTCATGCTGTGGAAGGAACATATTTCATTTAGTCAGTCAGTCAGAAAGCATTTCAGGTATTGGAGTGGCACTAGATGTTCCAAGATATTCACAGTCCTGGTTAAAACACCCTGGAGCAGATTTTCAGTTCTGGGTACCCTACCTGGGGACTCCCCCAGAACCAATTATAAATCAGTAAACAGTATCTCCTGCTGTGGAAGGACAACCTGTGTTGGTCTGAGCATAAACACAGAGCAGATTTGCCTTAATGATAATTTAACCCTGAACACAAATAACCAGAACAAGTTAAGCAAGTACAAAAAAAAGTGTTAGGGCACAGAAAGGTACCCATCAAATCTAAGCTGGCTCTCTGTAGCAGAATCCCTTATTCTCATTCTCCAACTGTCCACAAACCCCTGGAAGTTTATTTCCCTCAGATCTGATATAATCCTATTTGTTAATCATTGATCAACCCTACTTGCACCACCATAATAGGCAGCATGTTCTGCATATTTCCAACCAATACAGTCAGCGGGAACACTTGCTCATCTCCCACTTTCTCATAACGTTATATCTAATCTTAACTTTTGAGCCATCACCTATCAAGTGCAATTAATTTTATTGTCTGCTCTATGTAGATGTGTTATAATCTTATCCATTTTAATCTATAAAGATATATTCAACTTGATTTCTTCAAAGAAAATAGCATTTTTTTTCCAAATCAATCCAGTGACTGCATTTTCTTCATCAGTGCACCACACTAGTAAGTCTATACTCCACACCCTGAAGATCACTCAGATCCTTCCTGAGCAGGAATCTGTTGACCTGAATTGGATACAATGATTGACTGTGACCTAATCAGTCACTGAAATTGTTTAATGAAACCCAGGATCCCATATGTTTTGATCAAAACACTTTGATTATGTCCTCTCTCCTTTAAAGAATTGTACACATTGCTCCCCCTCCCCTTCCCTCAGTCTCTACTCTTTGTGTCTGTGCTATCCAAATATATATTTCCTTTCCACATTGCTTCTCTAAAAATGTATCAACTCACTGTGTGTTCTAAAAATATTAACTCTCACTCCACACATTGTACCCCCTGGAAAACAGAACAGAACAGCACCGGAATAATGGGCCCATCATGTCTGTGCAGACCATGATGCCATTCCAAACTAATTCCACCTGCCTGGACATGATCCATGTCCCTGCCAACCCCTGCCGGCTTATGTGTCATCCCAAATGCCTCTGAAGCATTATGATTGTTTCTGCTTTTACCACCTCCCAGCAGAGTACATTCTAGTCATCTACCACCTTTTGCATAAGAAACTTGCTTGACATAACTCCCTTTAAACTTCCATATGTTGTTGGAAATGCTCAGCAGGTCTTGCAGCATCTGAGAAAATAAAAATCCGTTCATGTTTCAGGTCCTTCCTCAGAAACGTGGACTCTGATTTCTCTTCACAGATGCTTCTAGACTTGTTGAGCATTTCCAGAAACTTCTGTTTTTGTTTCTGATTTACCGCATCTTCTGTTCTTCCGGTTTTTATTGTGTTTAAATTTCCTGCTGTCCCCTGAAATCTATGGCCTCCAAAATTTGTCATTTCTACCTTGGAAAAAGATTCAGATTATAGAACATAGAACAATAAAGCGCAGAACAGGGCCTTCGGCCCTCAATGTTGCATCGACCTGTGGAATTTTCTCAACTCGTCCCCCTACACTATCCCAAAATCATCCATGAGCTTATCTAAGGATTGTTTAAAACTCCCTAATGTGGCTGAGTTGATTACCTTAGCTGGTAGGGCATTCCACATATTTTCCATTCTCTCTGTGTAAAGAATTTGCCTCTGACATCTGTCTTAAATCTATCACCCCTCAATTTGTAGTTGTGCCGTCTCGTTCAAGCTGACGTCATCATCCTAGGAAAAAGACTTTCACTGTCTACCCTATCTAATCCTCAGATTATCTTATATGTCTCTATAAATCCCGCCTTCTTTCAAATGAGAACAGATCCAAGTCTCTCAGCCTTTCCACATAAGACCTTCCCTCCAGACCAGGCACCATCCTGGTAAATCTCTTCTGCACCTTTTCCAAAGCTTCCACATCCTTTTTGTAATGGGGCGACCAGAACTGTACACAACATTCCAACTGTGGCCGCACCAGTGTTTTGTATAGTTGCAATATGATATTGTGGTTCCAGAACTCACTCGCTCTACAAATGAAACCTAACACACCGGATGCCGCCTTAACACCACTATCCACTTGGGTGGCAACTTTCAGGGATCTATTTACATGGACTCCAAGATCACTCTGCACATCCACATTACCAAGAATCTTTCCATTGACCCAGTACTCTGCCTTCCTGTTATTCTTCCCAAAGTGCATCACCTCACATTTAGCTGCAATGAACTCCACCTGCACCTCTCGCAAGAAGTGAGACAAATCAAACATGATATAAAGATTCAACAGAAGCACTACATTCATTTGGACATAAAGGGAACATGATTATCTGGTCTATCAGTGAGCAAAGGTTTCAAACAACATTGTGTGTGGTCAAGCACCAACACAGACACACACACACACACACAAGAGTGTGAGTGTTCCAGTGAACTGACTGCAGAAATTATTTAACATTATCCAGTTTACAATCTAAAAACATTCACAGACAGAGAAGCCATAAATATGTTGTGTTTATGGGAAAGGATTCACCAGATCATCCAACTTGGAGATATATGAGGAGATGAGCACAATGGAAATGTCTGGATTGTGAGAAGAATTGCAAATTCCCTGATCTACTGGAGACTCATTGACACAGACAATCTGTGTGAAGAGATTTTTTTTGTCATCCAGCTTCATGTCACACCAGTGACTTTACACTGACAAGAGACCTTTCCGCTGACTGTGGTGAAAAAAAAGCTTTAAGATCTGTAAAGGTCTTAAATTCAATGGTCTTTATTTAACATCACCCTATTCACACGGGGAAGAAGTCGTTCAGCTGTTCCATGCGTGGGAAGGTATTCACTTGAGGATCCAGCAATGCCTTGCTCTTTCTTCCCTGCTCAGAGATTCAAGCATTTTCCCCACTACAGATGTTACACTAACTGATCTATACTTCCCCATCTTTTGTCTACATTCCTTTTTTAAAATAGCGGCGCCACTGTATTCCAATCTGCAGAGACTGCCCCAGAGCCCAGCACATTTGGAAAATTACTGACAGTGCAGCTGTTCTATCCACAGCTGTCTCTTTTAGCACCCTGGGATACATTACACCAGGACCAGGAGACTTGTCTATCCTTAGCTCCATGCCCAACACTAGCATTCCTCAATAATGTTTGTTTCCAAGTCCTCACCAACTCCATCTCTTTGTCAATCACTGGCGTCTTATTAGTGCCTTCCACTGTGAAGATCGATGCAAAATACCTGTTCAGTGTCTTATCCGTTCCATCACCTCCCATAACCAAATGGCCCTTCTCATCCTCTGAAGGACCAACATTTACCTTCGCCATTCTTTTTCATTTAAAGTTTTCATAGAAACTTCTGCTATCTGTCTTTAAATTCTGTGATGCATTTTTCTCTCCTGTTCTTTCTTACAGTTCTTTATCGCTCTCCTTGTGGCTTTCGTTTGACCTTTAATGCTTTCACAATCTTCCAGTTTCATACTGTTTTGATCACTTTGTATGCCTCATCTTTCAGTGTGAGAGATGGGGAGGGAGAGTGGGGAGGGGGGGAGGAGAGAGGGGGAGAAGAGAGGGTGGAGGAAGGGGGCGGTGCGGGGATAAGGCGATTGGGGAAAGTGGCAGCACAGAGGAAAGAAGGGGTGGAGAGAGGGCTGTAGGAGAGAGGGCTGTAGGAGAGAGGGGGTAGGAGAGAGCTGGGAACGGTGGGTGAGAGTAGGAGGAGAGATGGGAGAAGAGTGTAGGAGGAGTTGGGTAGGAGGGGAAAATGAGGACATGGGGTGAGGAGCGAGGGATGAATGGAGTGAGGGGGAGTAGAGGGGTGGAGGGTGTAGGACAGGGGGGTTATAGGAGAGAGGGAGAGGGAGTGGGCGGCACGGTGGCACAGTGGTTAGCATTGCTGCCTCACAGCGCCAGAGACCCGGGTTCAATTCCCGCCTCAGGCAAGCGACTGTGTGGAGTTTGCACATTCTCCCCGTGTCTGCGTGGGTTTCCTCCCACTGTCCAAAGATGTGCAGGTTAGGTGAATTGGCTATGCTAAATTGCCCGTAGTGTTAAGGTAAGGGGTAAATGTAGGGGTATGGGTGGGTTGCGCTTCGGCGGGGCGGTGTGGACTTGTTGGGCCGAAGGGCCTGTTTCCACACTGTAAGTAATCTAATCTAATCTAATAAGAATGAAGGAGAGGAGTAGAGGTGAGGAGCAAGTGGAAGGTGGAGGAGGGGGAGGAGACAGTGAATGACGTGGGGAGACGAGTGATGGGGAGGAGAAGGGAGGACAGGTTGTAGGAGAGAGGGGGGAGGAGAAGGGGAGGAGGCAAAGATGTAGGGGAAGTTTGGGGTGGAGTAGGAGAGGGAGATTTTGGGGTGGAGTAGGAGAGGGGGTGGAGAAGCGGGTGAGAGGTGGAGGAGAGGGACTTGGGGTGGAAGGTGTGTGGAGGGTTGGGGAGTAGAGCGGTGAAGATGGTGAGGGGGAGGAGAGGGTGTGGGAGGAGAGGTGGAAGTGGGGTAAGGTGAGGAGGGAAGGGGAGCAGAGTCAGGGACGAGGGGGCAGGAGAGATGGGAGAGTAGAGGGGAGGAGAGGATACGAGGGGAGAACATAGGGGTTCAGGAGAAGGGATGAAGAAGAAGGGGACGGGAGAGGAGAAGAAGTGAGTGTGGAGGAGAGGGCGGTGAAGGGGAGAGGAGAGGAGAAGAGGGGAGGTGAAGAAAGGAGAGGGTCGAAGATGAGAAGGGGCGAGGAGGGGAGGTGAAGAAAGGAGAGGGTCGAAGATGAGAAGGGGCGGGGAGAGGGGAGAGGAGACAGTGGTGAGGAGTGAAAGGAGGGGTAGAGGAGAGAGTGGAGAGGTGAGTGGGAGAGGGGAGAAAAGAGCTGAGGGGAAAGGGGAGAGAGGAGGGAGGAGGGAGGAGGGAGGAGGGAGGAGGGAGCAGAGGGGGAGAGCAGACAGTGGTGAGGAGTGAGAGGAGAGAGGAGAGAGGGAAGAGGAAAGAAGGGAGAGCAGAGAGTAGAGATGGATGAGGAGAGGGGGAAAAGAGAGAGGGGAGAGGAGAGAGGGGGAAAAGAGAGAGTGGAGAGGGGAGAGGAGAGAGTGGTGAGGAGTGAGAGGAGAGGAGAGAGGGAATGATGAGAGATGGGAAGCGGGAGAGGTGAGGGGAGGAGAGAGAGAGGGATAGGAGAGAGGGGGAAGAGAGTGAGGGGAGGAGAGAGGGGAATGAGAGAGATGGGGTGGACAGAGTGGGCGAGAGGGAAGGAGAAAGAGGGGTGGGGAGAGATAGTGGGTGGAGTGAGGGGGAGGAAGAAAAGAGTGTGGAAAGAGAGGGGAGGTGAGGTGAGGGGAGGGAAGGGTGTGTGAGGAGAGAGGGGGAGGATGGAGTGGGGAAGAAGAAAGGGGGAGGAGAGAAGGGGCAGAAGAGAGAGGTGGAAGACTGAGAGTGGGAGGATGAGGTAGAGAGCAGCAGGGGTAAAATGAGAGTGTCAGAGATGGGGAGGATGAGAGTGGGTGAGGTGTGGGGTCGAGGAGGAGGAGAGCAGAGGTGTTAGCGGGGAGAGAAGAGGTGAGGTGGTGGTGTGGAGAGAGGGAGTAGACAGCAGGAGCGGATGGGAGCAGAAGGAGGTGGCGAGGAGAGTTCGAGGGGACAGAGCGGTTGGAGGTGGGAGAGGAGGAAAGGTAGTATTGTGAAACACTGCAGAAACCAACGACTTCCTTACTTTTGCTCCGACTGACCATACACCGCGAAATTTTCCCAGACCCTCAGTTGAGGATTTTTGCTGCTGGAAGTTACCTCAGAAACCCTGTTAACTCGTAATGTACTGAGCGAATCGCAAAACAGAAAGCATTTAACACGGAACAAAAACAAAACTGGCATACCGAATGCATTTTCAGACACAGAGATGCATGAATGCTAAATGTGAGACAGTCCAAGGGCATGAGTCATAAAGTAATCTCACAACTAACAACAGGGCAATTCCAAACTATTCTTTCAAACATACTGCAGCCTTTGTGCACCACCACTTTCCAGACAATGCTGAAAAGAGAGAAAGAAAGAACATAATAAGAATGGGCCATAAAAAGTGAATTTCACCAATCACAGTCTCGATTAGATTACCTTTCCGTTCCGATGTCTCCAGGACGGAAATGAAGGAAATGGGAGAAATTCAATAACATATGACACCGAAATTCATTGGATTGATTTTCCCATTGGCCAGAAAACCAAATAACGACGAGTCGAGTCACCGCAGGACTTTGTTTCACAACAGCGATGAAATAACAGTCTCCATTCGGTTCCAGTAAAAGCACAAATTGCCTGGAACGGCAGAGCTGTTTGCGATTTTCCGCGTGGCACTATCCCACACCACAGTTAATTCCGCGCGAAGCAAACCCATTTGACTTTTGTTTTCAACATCAATACAGTGATGACTGAAACAGCATTTTAACAAGCTGCGGCATTGGAGTTAAACAGCAGAAATGACAGTGGCGGGATTGGTATCCACGCTCCTTTCAAGGCTGGAATCGGGATCCAGCGCCTTAGACCGCTCGGCCACACTACCAGCCGGCTGCGCTGCCCATTTTCTTGCATTTCCAATTGTGCTCCTGCATAACAACAGCTGCAAAGTCACATGAAAAGGGTTCCATGATCCCTCTCCGACTCGCACAGCTGCTGGGATGTGCCCGGCTACAATGTCAATTTCGCAGCAGATAATGATAGCCCATCAATCCAGGCAAAAATCAATGGTAAGCTGAGTCTATCTTCTCAGACTCTTGTCAGCTACAAATGCATCTGTGAGTGCGTGATAATATATGTTCGCTTATGATTTGGTCAAATAACCATGAGCTGCTTGACATTACTGCAATTTCGAATCTTGCTTTGCTAAATGATTTCACCCATTGCTCGAATCAGGACGACCTTCACGTTTACACGGAACACGAAACACACCGGACCACAGGGAAAATGCACAAAGCTGAGCAGGCCGTGTTCCAAATCATACCGTGCAGCATAGTTTCAGTCACTGTGTCTGTTTTGCAGAATAAGGGTCCCAAAGAAAGTTCTCCACCCTAAAACCGGAGGTCGCATTACATTCCGAGAGCGACAGATTACATTGTGAGGATGCTCTGACCTCGGAGCCAGTTCGAGATGACACTTTCCGTGCCTTTTACCTTCACCGTGCAATTTGCTGCAGAGATGTTCACTCCTGGACATGAGCCACATCGATACCAACTGAGTCGGAAACCTGTGCGGGAATCGACGGGAAGCGACTCAATACATTTTGCTAACTTCCATGGTGCTTATTAGAAATGGAGTTTTTGTTCACCTCAATCTAAAAGGCAGTTTCTGAACATAGTAACAGAAGTCAAAAGGTAATTACCTCACCCCACCGCCACTCCGGATGAGGTGCTAACTGCCCTTGATTTCTTTTTGATCTCGATGTGAAGAGCTCTCACGCCTCTGAGTCACCTTCACGTCTCTGGTTGCTGAGTGAATCACAAAGAAGGAGTTTCCCCAGAGCTGCAACTGCCTCACTTCCCCCCCCCCCCCCTCCCCGTTTACATTTTCCTGCTTGTCAGTGATTTAAAGAAAACCAAATGGATGCGATGTCATTCTGTAGCCTCTCTGTCGATTCCTCCGTTTCAGTTCCAACATGGCTTAGATCTCGGGGCGCACCTTAATACTAGCGACGCTATGACAGCACAGGTCCGGAGGTTCCTCTGAGAGTGTAATTTCTTTCATTGCTGTTGCTGATTGAATGAGCCACTAACGTGCGAACTGCTCCAAAACATGATTCAGGACCTCCGGTGCCAACTCTCGCGCGTTGAATAACGACAGACAGCTTCCAAATGAAGCCTTTCAGAGACGACTTTGGGATACGTTTGACAGACAAGTTCAGGAATCCGTGGTGCACTGTGACACCAGCGCATCAGCTTCTTCCCTGCCTTTGAACCGGGCCGCCTGCGCAAGGAATGCAAATGAGGTACTGCTTTTCGTGGAAGGATCAGAACGCGGTAACTACACTCTCAAACAGAATGGCATTTGATCAGAACCAGCTTGGAGAAAAACTTTACATTGCTTTGCACAGTCATTAAATGGAGTTGTCTTCCATTTCACTACGAGAGCAGATTCGTAGGCAGGTTTGCAGATGGGAAAGCAAGAAAGCTCCGTTCTTGTGCATGTGAAAGGCTGCAGATGACGAACAAAGCAGTTTCGGCCCAGTTTTGAATTGGAGAGCTTTCGCGTTTTAGGCGAACGTGATGACCACTACACTACAGGAACCAGCCGACGCCGCCGTTCTGCAGCTCAGTGGCATCCAGCACTGAAAGTTGAAGCCATTCTACGTTTCACCTTTCTGTTTCCAATAGCTTATTGTTGTCCAGCCTAACTGACATCTTGCAAACGTAAAAAACACTTGAAATTGATGACAAAAAATAGACAAGGATGTCGTCAATGTTTGGACCGTAGGGCGAGGTGGAATATGCTTGGACGACTTTCCCTGCAGCGTTAGGGCTGCGACAGGACTTTGTTTCACAACAGCAATGAAATAACAGTCTCCATTCGGTTCCAGTAAATACTCACCCTGCCTGTAACATAAAGCAGCAGTAGAGCTGTTTGGGATTTTTCGTGCGGGAGGCGAACAGTACCATGACACCACAGACACTTTGAGAAAATCTGCACTCTCCCACACCACAGTTAACTCTCCAGGAATCGTACCCAATTTGTTAATACCTCCACTTGCCTGGAACCTAAAGCAGCTTGAGCCCGCGATTTACCGTGTGGGAGGCGAACGCGATCATGACAAGTTGGACACTGACCCCCATCTCCATAAAGCAAACTCACGGTTCTGCTTTATATTTGAACACGCCACAGCCACAGAAACCGCAGTGGGGGGACTCGAGCCTCAGCTTCTTTAGTCATTGAGTTCTGAAGCAGGCGCCTCCGGCTCCTTGGCTCCCCTTCATAGCCGCTGATTCGATTCGAATAGTGAAATTTCCTGTGTCTGATCCGCAGGATATCCTGCAGGAGTTTGAGACAGCGCCATCCTCCCTGTGACAGGTTCGTGATGGATAACATTCTGTTGTGTCATGTGTCCCGGCTTTGCCAATATTGCCGTTGTTTATCTCCCTCCATCCTGTTGGTCGAACTGTGATTCCAGTCAGAATCACAAACGTGTAACAATCCTTAGCTGCGCTGGCTCTCTACAGAGATAAATGTGCTTCTCTTTTTGTATCATTCTCTTGCCTTCTCCCTGTAACTCTACACATTTTTACTTTCAACATGAACATTGAATTAGGTTTTCAACAACTCGATTGAAACTGCGTCTTTGTCAATGTCAGACCCTAACCACTCCCTGTGTGAAAACATTCCTCCTCATGGACATTTTTCTTCTTTTACTCATGTCTTTAAAACTCTGCCGAATCGTTCTCGATCCTTTCAGGCGTAGGGAGCATTCCCCCTTCCTTATTCCCTCTGTCTAACCCACTCATGTCTTGGAATGTTTGAACAAGGCCAGCTTTTGGCCTTCTGCTCTCCAAGGAGACCTGTCCCAACTTTCCAAATGACCTTTATTGTTGACATTCCTCATATACCACACCATTCTCATCAACCTGTTCACCGCTGTTTTCAATCGTTTCACATCCCCACTTCCTAAAGTTTCACTGTGCGAACTGTGCGAATATCCAGATGGTGGATTTACTCAGAGTGGGATTCTGTGGGTGAACATCCTCTAACACTTGTTTCACTTTCACCACATGTGGTACTGTGCCATGCCCACAACAATGATACTTCTGACCCCAATACTCAAAGGTATTTCAAAGGGTGCAACTTAATGATTTACATCTTTTTATCAAACTGTTGATCAGTCGACCGGGCAAAAGTGAAACCAAATAACCAAGGCTCGATGGCGATTTGAAGTAAGACATTCTCCCATGCCAGTATTAACACAAGCTTCTCAGCGAAGATCGTGCCCAAGACACTCTTACATTGCCAACACCAAACCAGCTGAGATTCGTTCAGGTCCAACTACATCCCAATTTGTTCTCAGATTTCTAAGCATCAAAGAGAATATCGCCTTCTCATTCCATCTCCTTATTTATCCCTTCCGTTTGCACTAAGTTGTCTCCATCGGCAGTGTATTCAGCTATTTCTCTCCACCGACAAGCAGTGTGAGGGGAGGCAAGCGCGGTTACACTCTAAAGCTCGCTCTCATCGGCACAGCCAGTTCCCTCAAGTGCTGGGAATCAGCGAGTTTGATTGGGAGCTTCCTGCAAATATCATTTATCTGAGAAGCGATAAAGATGTTGAGCTGGTGGGTAAGACACAAGTGTACTCCGGACTCTCTACCCTCAGGTAAAGTCATGTGAGGGCATTTTTGTGCAGCCTGTTTGCTGTTCAAAATCCATCTTCACACAGCAATCCTGCAGAAAGGCATTTGTAACAATAACATCGGCTTCTTTGCTGCAATCGGGCAGCAGTGAACACCTGAGCCCCAACTTTCCCAGATAAAGACAATCCGAATGAAAGTCTCACTCACTGAGAGCCATCCACACGTCCCTGAGCTGCGGGGCTGCAGACAGTTTAACGCAGAAGGTAGGGTTAACAATGAGACTTTGTTTCACCATCAGCCACTCTGTCCCAGAGACAGGAAGAGGGATAGCATCAATGTGTGGCGTCACTCGCGCGCCGACAGAAGCTGTTCAGCCCATCGAGTCCATAGCGACTCTCTGCCGCTTGTGTATCCCTGTGGTTATTCATAGTTGGTGATGTATGTCTTAATAATGCGGAGCTGTCCCTGTATCACAATTCTGTCTCCAACAAATTGATCAAATTATAATTCACAGCTTTTCATTTCACAGGGAGAACACTGCTGTGTGAAAAGGCATGGGGAATACCTGCAGGGCGTCATGCGCATATAGCACTCTAAAACTGATGTGTCTCACCTTCACCAGTTTATTCCCAGCTCTGGCAAGAGATTTTGCGAATCAGATCAGAGCACACCGACAGAGAACAGGGAAAGAGCTTCCAGAACTTCACAAGTGTGTTTCCTCATTTGTGTAAATTTCCCGTGTGTATCAGTATGAAATATTCATTTCAGATACATTGAATGAAAGGAAGCGGAAAGTGAAACAAAATGTAATGCGTAGAATGGAGATCTAATATAGAGAAACACTGGAGGGGGCAGTACACACACTGAAACATGGAAATGTCAACGAGTAGAGGACGTTTTCAATCCATTAATTTCAATACGCACCAATACGCACCCTCCGGGCCGCGCTGTTAGCGCTGACCATAGCAGTTTCACACAGTCTTCAGCATTTCGTCTGGCTTTGTGGCATGTTTCTCAGAGGATGATTTCAAAAGGTCTTCACTATTATTGTGTGACACTCTGTGGTGCAGATGTGTCCCAGCTGTGTTAATATAACCTCTGACTAACTTGTCACATTCTGTTGGTTTAACTGTGATTTCACTCAGAATAACAAAATATGTCACAGTGCAAAGTGAGGTTATGCAGCCCCCAGACAATAAGGAAATGTCTATTGCGGTCGACTGATTGACTTTTTTTGATTGATTGATTGTTACATGAACCTCAGTACAGTGAAAACATTTGTTTGCGATTGGGAAAGGCAGATCAAACTAATTAAGGACATGCAGATCACAGCATAAGTAGAACAAAATTTTGGACAGATTAAGGCTTTCAGGTTACTCCGCACAGGATGTGCACTCGGCAAAATCCACATTAACAGGATCAGCATCATTTGAAATTAGGGAATCTATTTCTCAGTCTTGTAACGACCTCCTAGAAGTTGCTGTTGTGTGTCTTTAAGCTTCGGTACCTTGTTCTGAACTCGAGCTCATCAAAATTGTACCTTCTGCGTCAAAAATAGAACCAAATTCAAAACTCCATGACTCAAATGTGACTTCTCACACGGACATCACCCACCCCAGGCGATATCACACCCAAGACCAACAAGCCAGCACCGCAACAGAAGCATGATCCATAAATCAGGTGAGTTTCCTTGTTTAAAAAAATAGATTTTTTCTGTTGTTTCGGAGGGAAGGCAACCCTGAGTTTTAATAACAGCTCCTTGCCATTCTGACTTCCGGTTTTCCGGAGGCTGTGCGAGCCACGTCTTTTGCGAGCGGGCTCCCATCATTGGCAGCTGGACGAACTCATCTTCAATTGGCAACTAGTGTTGTGGGAGAGAAACATGAACGCGCTTTTCAGCCCACTACCAAACACGGGGTTGTGGAGCGCAAGAGGGTTTAGAGGTAGTGAGAGTTATGGAAATTCTAGAAAGCTGTACAAAAGAGAGATCGCGCATGCACAGGACTTAATATTCTTTAGGGAACCTTGTGCAAATAATGCCATCTGAGACAGATAGAAGTGCGAAGAACTGCAGGGAAAGAGAGAATCTCTCTCAGTCATCTGTGTCTGTGTCCTTCTCGAAGTCACAGCGAGGGCTCTGCTGTCTGAATCAGCATGGAATGTTAGTGCAGTGAGTCCTGTCGCTCAGGCAGGTTTCATCTGAGGTGTATAAGCTTTATCACGTTACCGCCAGCTCAGAGAGTAGATTTCACAGCTCACATCATCCTAGAGTGACAGGGAACAGAAGAAAGCTATTCAGACCATCATCTGAACACCTCCTGGGGAGAAAACGGATGTGGTAGAGCAAACAGTCTCGACCAGTGCATGTTCCCAGCATTTACAATCTTGGTCTGTGTGACAACAAAAGCAGGACCAGGAACTGTTTATCTTACTTCTTAAAACAGGCATGAAAATTTGCAGAGCATAAATACGTCTACCTGCTGTTAGTAAAAGGATGAAGAGCAGAGTACAGTGCACAGAGTATGGTCAGCCCTCTGGGTTATGGGCTTATCATGCTTCAACTGGGACCCTCTGCTCACAGGATTTGAACACAAACGAAGAAGTGACTCAGTGACAAAATCTGTTGAAACGGATTATTTGAGGAATTGAAAGTGATGGAATGAAAAGCCCCTTGAGAGCGGGATGTAACATTAACTGTGAAGGGATTGTTTTCCTGACTGGAGGAGAGTGGGCACTGCTGTTTCCATGGGTCAATATCAGGATAGATAGATTGAATCAGCGTCGAATGTTACTGTAGGGAGGCCTGTCGCTTAGACACACTGCACCTTTTGTACAATGGTGCAAAAGCACGGACCTTTTGTGTAGACGGGACAACTTGAAAATCGGTAATGAGGCAAAATGCACGAATGAGCGAAATACCAAAGCAACCACAGAATCTGGTGTTACGTGACGGGGTAACCCCCCTCTGCCAATGTAAACCAGCAAAACAGGAAGGATTCACTCCGTGCTATATTCTGTTAAAATTCAAGAGGCAAAGAACTATCCCAAAAATCACTATTTAAAGTTAAAAACAAAAACTTTATTTTTTTAACATTTGACAGAGAAAATACAACTTAAAACTACTTTCTCTGAACCGGTCGTTAACCTTCTCGTCTACAACACCTTCCCCATCCACGACCCCATTAACATTTACAAAAAATTTCAAATTTATAAACCAACCAGTTGTCGAATCTTCTCTTTGTATCTTCATCTGTAGATTTATTTCTCCAGGTCGGTGTTGATGCTTTTATTCTATGCTATCTATTTCTCCAGATAGTCACCTCTTGGAGATTTTACTAACATCCTACATCTGTTGGTCTTTGAGCTGCTCTCTTTGCTGTTCTTTGCCGCTCTGGATAACTGTACAAAATGTCCGATATTTGTCCCACAAAACGTCGGATCGTTTTAATGGTTTTAAGTTTGTTAAAAATACCACATTCAAACTTGATTGGGGCATAATTGAAACTGATTGGCCGAATTCGAATTTGTCTTTTGTCTCCATGTAACACAGCTCTTAGTTGTTTCGATCAAATGTTATGTTGTTCCCTTGTTCTGGACTCCTTGTGCTAGCCAGACATTTCAGCACCATTAAAAGTACATTACACCCAAAACTTCAAAGCACTGGCATTTGCTAAGACAGTCAATTTCGCTCAACATCGGTCTCTGTCAATCTCATGTGCCGAGATTTCAACCATCTCTGGTCTATGATAAACAAAACTGCTGTATTCATATAACCTCAGATTTAACACGCCCCCTTATGTATGCCTTACAATATTAATTGATTCCTCACAGTGTTACTTCAGCAGACGTTGAGAAGAAATAAAATTGAGAACAACAATCACCTATGTGACTGCGATTTGACCCAATGTTGCAGCCAACCGATTCGGCTGTAAGTGAAATAGCCCACAACTTTCCTTTACCAATAATATGGTAAGTTTTCATGAGATGAATTAGACCCAACATCATATCTCAGGACGAAATTTACTGGGATATAAAGACATGATGAAATACACGGGGGTTGGGGGTGGAATATGGTTAGGAAGGATATGGTCAGAGTTCCCTTGGTACAAAAACGTTAGAGAAGACGGAAATGAGATTTACTGGGAGATAAAGCCACGAGAAAAGAAAGGAAGGGATTCAATGGGATGATGGAATAGATGTAGAATCACACGACGCAAATCAGGAATGACTGAGTTGCATCCTAATGGAGGTTTTCCAGCTGATGTGAGGTTGGTAAGGGCAAATAGGAGGGAAATTCCCTCGTACAGGTGAGTGTATAACTAAAGGTTGGAGCTTTAAATCCAGCGAGGAACGTCAAAGAAGTTTACATCAGGTACTTTTCATTCTGAGAGTTATTGAAATCGGAGATGGTTTTTCAGAAAGAAAAAAAATCCGAAGATGATTCCAGCACATTTGAAAGGCCACGTGCAGATACACAAGGAGCGAATTTAACAGGGACAGGGATTCTGGTCTGCCTGGATGGGGAGGCAAAAGTGACACACTCAAGAATTGTTTAACATGCATTGGAAAGAAATTACATAACACTGGCAACTGGACATGTTAAATGTAAGAAGAATTGGTGGTGTTTGAAAGGTGTAGCAGCTGGTTTTGCATGAAGCATTACAAACTGTTACTGTACTGAGCTGTTTGTTTTAGCTTTGCATTGAATGGAAGCAGGTTTGCTCAATCCGCTGGCTAACTGGTTTATGGTATAGAGTGAGACTAACAACATGGGGTTAATTGTTGCACTGTCTCAGGTTGCCATAAGGATCATAATTTCCACCGCTCACGTGATCTGGAATACAATGGTGACTCTAGTGAGTAGGAATGGACCTGTCGATGTCAAGCATCATTATCATTGCCACCTGTTGCCTTGAACATTAGTTCACAATGACAAGGAACTGGACTGAGTCCATTTAATACTCACTGATCTCCTCGCGAAAAATCCAGCGACAAGATTCGTCCTTATTCCTGTTGGAACCCTCTGTTCTGCACAGCAGCAAAACTACTTGTCATGACTTTACCAGATTCACTGACAACATTCAGTCGACCCAAATTTATATATCTAATTCTTTTCGTACGGTATAATGAACTGTGTGAGTTTGCAGAAAACAAGACTATATGAAACGAGTTTAACAGCCTTTCCAAGAATGCAATCAAGAGTGTCAGAGATTTGAAAAAGGTTATAAAGCTAAAATATCACCTCTGTTTCTCGCTCCACAAATGGATAATCATCCGGGGAGTATGTGCAGTTTTACGGTTAATAATTGATACCTTTCGCAAAGACAGAACAATCCCACAAATCGGAAGTTGGAGTTTTAGAATAAATGTTGCTTTATTCAAAATTATTCGTCAACTACTCTTCAGTCCAGTTCTCCAATACTTCCTGATTAACCTCAGTAAAAGCAGCTTTAGATAAGGATTGAAATTACTACTGCGGTATGTTTACACGCTGTTAAGTACCAAGTGCTGATCAGTTGCTCCACTGGAGCCGCCGACAGCAAGCCTACAAAGTGCTCTACTCGTACCCCTGGGACCCGCCTGTTCTACATTTGCAGTGGTTCTGAAATTTAAGCGAAGCAAGTGCAGTAGAAACTGATACGGACCTGTGACTATTCGAGCATCAGGTTCAGGAAAAGGGACACAGAAAAATCTTGCACAAAGTAGACTTGATTGAAAACTGGGTTTCCATGGGTCGCTGCGTTGTTTACAGACAATGTTATGTTATCGCTGTCACAGGGCTTCTCATTGGGTCGGCTTCAATTTGGCGCAGAATACGATTCAATGACTCTTCACTAATTTCATTCTGCAAGTTCCTACCGACAACATGAAACATACTGCACTCATCATCGATTTCACCAGTGCTACATCCAAGGACATGTTGCACAGTTTTCATGACTACTGAAGATATAAGAATGTCATGTAAGAGTAAATTGAATTTCAGTTCAAATTGTAAAGTGATCAGAATCCAGAGTGAGATACTGAATGTCCCAAATTCACGTTTATTACCGTGGCCAGAACTGTAGCCAGACAAAGGGGAAATTTTTCCCTGAATCCCCAATATCCACACGGCCGTTTGCTCCATGTGTCCAGTTGGAAACCTGTGTGAAGGACCATGCAGTCTGACAGAGCGCCTGGGAGAATCCTCCACTGTCTGATCTAAAGCTACAACAGGAGCTGTGTATTCCAGCTCTGAGAGCAGTGGGATAAAAGGGTATTCCGTGGTGTAGATTCACATGGTCCTCATCATGTTATCGTTTAAAACCCTCTGTCAGAAACAGCACAGACAGTGAGGAATAGGAAGGGGGCATTTTGCCCACCAGTGCGACCCCGCGATTTGATGTCACCATGGCTGACCGAACACACCAATGTCTTTTCCCAGCATTCACATCACAAAGGGAAAAAGACACTGAATAAACCGAAAAACGCTTTGCAACTGTGCGAGGGAAATGTGTTTAGTGTCAGTGGGCTTCTGCAGTAGGTTTTGTGAGTGAGAAACCGATTCTGGGCTGATCATGTTTCAAATGATATAATTCCCGTAAAACTCACTACCCAGGAATCTTCTCTAGTCAGCAGCAGGGACAAGAACACCAGACGACGTGAACTAATGATGAATTAGCAGAACAATCATTCATTCAGCTGAAATCTGAACTAAACTCCGATTCTGGTGTAACTGAAACCCAAAAAATTTGAAACGCAACCTTAATAGTGCAGTAAAAGTCCAACACGTCTTTCATTGTGTCACGGAGCTGTGCTAGCCTCCATTTTACTGCACCCAACGTTATGGTGTTCAAGTCTTTCATCAAACATGTTTATCCTCGCCCCAGCTTACAGTACTTGGTACTTATCTGTGCATGCTCTAGCTCCTCAAGTGTTCGGCTAAATACTCCTGAAGTGTTTTGATGACCCTTAGCTTTACCACACGTTCAAATAGTGAGTTCCAGACAGAGAACACTCTCAGGATGTAAACATTCTTCCTAAATCTTCCCTGAACATCCTCTCTCTCGCGTTTTATCTATATCCCTGGTTATTGACCCTTCCCAGAAGAAGTTTATTCCTGTCACACATATCTATCCCCATTCTGTGCACGTTAATCATTTCCTCTCTCATCTTTCTCCGCTCTCAGATAAAGAGCCCCAGCCCAGATCATCTATCTTTGAAGTGGCGTGAGTGTAGTGCTTTAAGAACACAGCAGGCAGGCAGCATCCGAGGAGCAGGAGAATCGATGTATCTGGCATAAACCCTTCATCAGGAATGAGGCTTTTGAGTCGGGGTTGAGGGAGGGGAATGGGATTGGCGGTCAGGTAACTGGGAACCCAATCGATGGATGAAGGTGAGGGAGAATGTGATAGTTCAGAGGCGGGATTGTTGGCGGCGTCCAGAGAGCAGTGCCTAGTTGAAGGCTTTGGACTGCGATAATGTAGGGGGAAGTAAAATGAGGAAGCTATTAAAATGCACATTTATCCCATGTGGTTTTAGGGTCCTAAGGTGGAATATGAGACGTTCTTTCTCCAGCCATCGGCTGGTAATACAATGGCGGTGGCTTGTGCCCGAAACATCGATTCTCTTCTCCTCAGATACTGTCTGACGTGCTGTGCTTTTCCAGCTCGACACTCTCGACTCCGAGCTCCGGCACCTGCAGCCCTCACTTTCCCTTATCTTCGCAGGGGGAATGGTCGAGCTCAAGCACCACGTTGGTAGATTTCCTCTGACCACCCTTCAGTGCAAACACACGATTCCTGAAGGCTGGCAATCAGAAGAGAATAAAGTTATCAAAAGAAAAGCAGAAATAACGGAACAAAACCAGCAGGTCTAGTGCATCTGGGGAGAGATTTTCGAGCCAAACGATCCGCCTTTGGAACGAATGGTATGTGTAGGTGGGGCAGGAACGTGAAAGAAGGTGGACAGGGTCTAAAATTATTGACCTCGATTCTGGGTATCGAAGATCGCTCGGTATCTCAGCAGGAAATGACGTGCCACTCTTCCAAATCGCGCTGTGCTATGCGGGAGCTCTGCAGCTGACCAAACTGAAATGGAGACATTGGAACACATTGGAAGATGCAGTGACAGGAACCTAGAGGCTCAAGGTCTTTTTTGCTTACAGACAGAACGAAGGTGTACACACGTTTGTCACCCGCTCTGTTTTTCCCTCCCCTGTCCAGACGATATCACATTGTGAGCTGGAAATGCAATTTGCTAAATTGAGTGATGGACAGATAAATCACTGGAACCTTACACAGTGAGGAGAGACATCGTAAACGAGAAACATTATACCTTCTGGGATTTCGTGAAATGGTGCCATATGGGAAGTGCTGGGGGTCAAAGAGGATTGGACGAGGTGTACAGAGAGAAATTGTCCTACAGAGTGCCGTTATTCAGTGGTATGGGTTAGTAGGGAAAGGGCAGTAGAATGTATATCTTCCTGATCTAACGTCTATCAATAAACACTCACTACGGAGAAAAAGTATGTGATGATTTTCATTCCAACACCGACACTAGGTACAGTTTGCAGAAGTCATGTATTTGCACTGTCACTATCACTCTGTCTCCCCGGGAGCAGGAGTACTCCCCCACGCTGATTCAGACAGCATAGTTATTACTGTGATATGTCCCTTCGAGAATGGAAGTGCAGGTATTAATAACCCGTACTTCGAACGGAGTATCTGTATTGCTCAATAACAATCACTTAACTATCCTAACTCCTTTTTAAATCATTGACCCACAGCCTCATATATCTTGGCATCACAAATTTACATCTAAATACTTCGGAAAGTTATGTAGATTTCTGCCTCTTCGATCCTTGCATACACTGTGTTCCAGATTTCAACCACCCACTGTTTGAAAGCGTTTTTCCACGCATTCACTCTAATCTTTCTGTCTCTGACCTTAAATCGATGGCCTCCAGTGATCGAAATCTCCTTCAAAGTGAAGCATATATTTCAGTCAATGCTATCAATATCCCTCAGTACATTTTGCGTTTTAATCTTGCCCCCCTCAATCTCCTCTGCTCTAAGAAAAACAACTCCAGTTTGTCCAATCTCTCTTCTTCAGCCCAGACAATATCCTGGCAAATCACCCCTGCATCGTTTCCAGTGCTATTAAATCCCTGCTATAATGTGAATTGCATAAATATACACAATGGTCTCGCCAGAGCCGAATAAACAAGTGAAAAAAATGATGCGGAAGTCGACAAATCTGGCGTTTTTTGATTAAAGTTTCTTTTCCTCAATGCTGCCCTGTACCTTTTACCTGAGCCTGATGTTTCAATAATCGCTGGTCCATATCAATAAAAGCTGCTATATGAGGATTGATCTCACAACCGCGGTATCAAAATGAATCAACTGCTTGAATGTCCTGATGGTGAGTTTTGGGCATGGTCACAGACTGAACGAGGTCAATGTGAAAGTGATTGTAAGGGAAATGGGCGAGGGATCTTAAATGAGGTAAGTGATTGCGGGAAGGAAGGAATTCTCCGAGAATGGGTGAGTCTGAATCCTGATGAATGACTCGCAGAGATGTGAGAGACATAGGGGTTTGATGGAAAAAACATCATAATCTTTGAGATTGATTTCATGTAAAATCAGCTAATTTATTTCTGTGTTTCTTCAGCAAGAGTCACAAGGAATTAAATGCAGTGACTCGAATTCGGACGAGCTTCCTGCAGCCATAATGCAGAATATTTTAACATTAAAAGCATCACTGAGTTATGAAGAGACACGCGTTTAAAAACAGCAATAATTACAGTGACAAAGGGTATGTTAGGAAGAGTGGCAGATGGACAACAGGAATATTAGGCGAGAGATAGCAGAAATGTGGGAATTCAGAATTAGCTGAATCTTTAAATTCGATATCCCCAGACTCTGTGGTGGTTCCATCGAGGACTGCATGCTGAAGACTGCGTTTGATAGATTTCTAGAAACAAAAAGGTTAAGGAGACTGTGATGGAGAATGGTGGAATGTATGTTCAGTAACAATCAGTTTAATACGATTGCTTCACCAAGTTCCCTACACAAGGAAGTACCCATTGCTGCAGTCAGTCACATAACCTCAGTTCCGAGAAGCGGAATCAGACAAACTTTGTGGCGCAGCCGCAAATATCAAACCGGAAGTGGGGGTAGAAATGAGCACGTGGAGCTAATCTGTGGCACCAGTGACATGATTGGCAAAGGTGCGGTCATAGAATCATAGAGTCAGAGAGATGTACAGCATGGAAACAGAGTCTTCGGTCCAACCCGTCCATGCCGAACAGATATCCCAACCCAATCTAGAACCACCTGCCAGCACCCTGCCGATATCCCTCCAAACCCTTCCTATTCATATACCCATCCAAATGCCTTTGAAACGTTGCAATTGTACCAGCCTCCACCACTTTTTCTGGCCGCTTATTCCTTACACGCACCACCATCTGTCTGAAAAAGTTACCCCTTGGGTCTCTTTTATATCTTTCCCTTCTCAACCTGTCTATGCCCTCTAGTTCTGAACTCCCCGCCATCAGGGAAAATACATTGTCTATTTATCCAAGCTCGTGAAATACTGAGGCTGGGAGTGCTTCTGGTCAAAGGAAGGGGATATTGGTCTCAATTAATTATATTGTTAAGATTCAGCAGCACAGTAACCCGCACTGAGGATTGGCTCAGAGGAAGCGTGCTGGAGCCTTAAGTGAGAGGTCGATGTGTTGAAAGCATTCTAAGAGATTTTCCTTAACAAAGCGGTATTTTGTTACTTTGACAGTAAGAACTGCTTTTGCTCACATTGTCTCCACATCAGTCTCTTGCTCCAGTAAACACTCCAATCCAGCATACATTGCTTCCATTCCAACATAGAAACGCGTTTTACTCTCTTTCCATCTGGGATAATCTGAATTAACAATGTCATTCTTTGAGTGGAGAAATATAACAGGGAGTTGTTAGTGCAGCGGCGATCTATTGGGGGAGTCATCTTTCGAGACTGGCGCGTGGCAGCTGCTCTTATTTAAATTCGATAAATTAAACCTGGAAATTAAACCTAATCTCAGGAACAGAGACAATAACTTTATATTGCTGAAAACTCATTCATTCAAGTCCCTTCGAAAGGGAAATCTGCCGACCATAACGAGTCCTGTCAACATGTGACTCCAGACCCACAACAATGTGTTTCATCCATAAATGCCCTCTGACTCAGTTCAAAGTGAATTAAGAATGAACAACAAATGCTCTTCAGACCAATGATAGCCACATTCCGTGGGAGAATAGGGAAGAAAAAGAAATGGGCAACGGGGAAAATGGGAATCGTGTCTGTGTGGACTCGAATTCAATTGATTATCAAACTAAATAGACAAAAGAATACCCGCAGCACCAGAAGTCAGGGCCATGGGGTGTCTGCAGGAAGGGATTCAATTACCCGCTGAGGCGTAAACTCACTTACTCAGTCACAGTGTGCACAGGACATTCACCACTCCCATATGTGAGAAGTAATCACTCTGGAGACCAACTGACGGAGTCACTAGCAAGTTTACAAATGACAGCAGGAGTTCGATTCTGCTGTTATTGCAGCTGTTAATCCCAAACATGTTTGGATGCGTGTTTCCAGTGGAGTTCCACTGTTTTCTGATGTAGACCAATGATTTGGACTTAGTTGTAGGAGACATGATTTGGACGTTTGCTGATGATTGGTCGTGTAGTTGACTATGACTAAGAATGTCAGAGACTGCAGGGATGCATCAATCAGGTAGAAGGGAAAAAAGGCGAATGGAATTGAATCCAGACCAATGAGTGTTCACGGAATTGGGGAGAAGAAACAATAACAGTGAGTATTCTGTGTGGTGTAGACCGACAAAGAGATCTTGGAGTGGACATTCATGATCACTGAAGATCAATAGACAGGGTAATAAATTGGACGGAAGTGTGTACTGTAGATGCTGGAGATCATAGTCAAGATTGCGTATTCCTGAAGAAGCACAGCAGGTCAGGCAGCATCTGAGTTGCAGAATAAAATGACATTTTGGGCAAAATGCCTTCATCAGGAATATGGCTGACAACCGCGAGTTTGGAGAAATAAATGGGAGGGGTGGGGCTTTGGAGAATTTAGCTGAGAGTGCAATAGGTGGATGGAGGTGGGGATAAGAGTGTTTGGTCGGAGAAGAGGGTGGAGAGGATAGGTGGGAAGGAAGATACACATGTGGGACACGTCAGTAGGACGGTGCTAAGCTGGAAGGTTGGAACTAAGGTAAGATGGGGGAGGGGAAACGAGGTAACTGGAGACATCCACATTGATGAAACGGGGTTGAAGTGTCATGAGGCAGACGATGAAGCATTCTTCCACTAGGCGTCGGGTGGTGAGGGAGTGGCGGTGGAGGAGGCCCAGGACCTGCATGTCTTCGGGAGAGTGGTGGGGGAGTTGAAGTGTTCGGTCAGGGGCGTTGGGGTTGATTGTTGCCGGTGTCCTGGAGATGTTTTCTGAAGCGCTCTGCGAGAAGGTGTCTGGTGGACTCACTGTAGAGGAAACTGCATCGGGAGCAACGAATGCAATAAATGACATGTGTGGAAGTGCAGGTGAAATTTTGATGAATCTGGAAGGCTTCTTTGGGGCATTGGGTGGAGTTGGCGGGTGTGTTGCTAAGACTTTGCAATTCCTGTGGTGGCAGAGGAAGGTGCCGGGAGGAGAGGGTGGATCATTGGAGGCCATAGACTTGACTAGGTAGTCATGGAGGGAACGGTCTTGGCGGAAAGTTGATGGGGTGAGGAGGGAAAAATATCTTTGGGGTCTGTGTTTCTGGTTTTTTTGACAAACCCACTGACTCCCACTGCTATCTAGATTACACCTCCTCCCATCCCACCTCCTGCACAAATGCTATCCAGTGTTCACAACTCCTCTGCCTCCACCGCATTTGCTCCTAGAGGACCAGTTCCACCACAGAACACACTAGATGGCCTCTTTCTTTATAGACCGAAACTTCCCCTCCCATGTGGTTGAAGATGCTCTCTAACGCATCTCAGCCATGAAGCCCACACCTACAAACACAGCAAGAACAGAACAAGGACAGAGGAAAGTCCTCATCTTCCATGCCACCCACCTCCGCATAAATCACATTATCCGCCGACATTTACGCCACCTCTAAATTGACCCCACCAACAGGAATATATTTCCCTTCCCCAAACCTATACGCTTTCCCAAAAGACCTTTCCCTCTGTGAATACCTGTTCATGTCCACACCCTCCAATGGATGACCATTTCCTCCCGGCACCTTCCCCTGTCACTGCAGGAATTGTAAAACCTGCACCCACATGTTCCCCCTCACCTCTGTCCAAGGCTCCAATGGAGCCTTCCACATCCATAAAAGGTTCACCTGCACTTCCACACATGTCATTTGTTGTATCTGCTGCTCCCGATGTGGTCTCCTGTAAATTAGGGAGACCGGATGTCTTCGGACAGACCACTTCAGAGAACATCTGCAGGACATCTGCAAGAATCAACTCCACTGCCCCATGGTCAAAGATTTGAACTCCCCCTCACACTATCCCGAGGACATGCAGGTCCTGGACCACCTCCATCGCCATTCCCTCACGCTTGGAGGAAGAACGCCTCATCTTCTTCCTCTGGACCCTTCAGCCCCATGGCATCAATGTGGACTTCATCAGTTTCCTCATTCCCTCTCCCCATCTTATCCCAGTTCTTAGCTTTCAGCTCAGCACCGTCCTCCTGACCTATCCCACCTGTGTATCTTCATTCTCACCTATCCACTCCACCTCCTCTCTGACATATCACCTTTAGTCCCTCCTCCATCCACCTACTGCACTCTCAGCTACCTTCTCCCCAGACCCACCCCCTCCCATTTATCTCTCCACCCCATAGGCTCCCAGTTCATTCCTGATGAAGGGCTTTTGCCTGAAACATTGATTTTTCCTCAGATGCTGCCAGACCTGCTGTGCAACTCCAGCACCATTTCCATCTTGAGGGGAATCATTTGATTGAGATGTTTTTTGGATATTTTCTATTGTTGACCACAGGCTGTGGATGGTAGTAAAATTTTAGCAAACACCAGTTTAGTGAACAGCTGAAGGACTGAGCACAAGTCGAGTCACCACATTAATCAATATTTATTAAATTTTAAGATAAAAGATGGAAGGCTGAAGAATGCAAATTTGCCCATCAAGACTGCTTCACTATTCTATGAGTTTATCACTGATTCCTTTACAAGTCAGGGTTCTATGGGCGTTGGAGGGGAACTTGCAAATGGTGGCGTTTCGTTGCATCTTCCAACCTTGTCCTTATAGCCAGTACTGCAGTTGAGCTTTGAATGTTCTGTCAAAAATCCCCGGATGACTTACTCCAGTGCATCGTGTAGTTGGTGCACTCTCTACAATTGTGCCTTAGCGGTGAAAGGAATAAATATTCAGGCATTGAATAGGGTACAATCAAGTGACTGCATTGTCGTGAATGGTGTCTAGTTCCCTAAGTGCTATTGAAGTTACACCCATCTGGGCAAATGGAGAGAGCTCAGTTCGACATCACATTGGTACCTTGCAAACGGTGTAGGATTCACGGAGCAATGAGTTGAGATTATAATCAAAACCTGTCTACCAGTGGACATGTTTTTGTTATCAAAGTGTTTATGTGGAGTCATAGAGTCATAGAGATGTACAGCATGGAAACAGACCCTTCGGTCCAACCCGTCCATGCATAACAGATATACCTGAACAATCTAATCCCACCTGCCAGCACCCGGACCATATCCCTCCAAACCCTTCCTGTTCATATACCCATCCAAATTCCTCTTAAAAGTTGCAATTGTACCAGCCTCCACCACATCCTCTGGCAGCTCATTCCATACATGTCCCACCCTCTGCGTGAAAAAGTTGCCCCTTCGGTCTCTTTTGTGTCTTTCCCCTCTTACCCTAAACCTATGCCCTCTAGTTCGGAATTCCCCAACCCCAGGGAAAAGACATTGTCTATTTATCCTATCCATGCCCCACATAATTTTGTATACCTCTATAAGGTCACCCCCTCAGCCTCCGACGCTCCAGGGAAAACTGTCCCAGCCTATTCAGTCTCTCCCAGTAGCTCAAATCCTCCAAATCTGGCAATATCCTTGTAAATCTTTTCTGAACCCTTTCAAGTTTCACAAAATCTTTCCGATATGAAGGAGACCAGAATTGCACTCAATATTCCATCAGTGGCCTAACCAATGTCCTGTACATCCGTAACATGACCTCCCAACTCCTGTACTCGGTACTCTGACCAATAAAGGAAAGCACAACAAACACCTTCTTCACGATCCTATCTAACTGCGATTTCAGTTTCAAGGAGCTATGATCCTGCACTCCAAGGTCACTTTGTTCAGCAACACTCCCTTGGACCTTAACATAAGTGTATCAGTCCTACTAAGATTTGCTTTCCCAAAATGCAGCACCTCGCATTTATCCGAATTAAAGTCCATCTGCCACTTCTCAACCCATTGGCCCATCGAGTCCAGATCCTGTTGTAATCTGAGGTAACCCTCTTTGCTGTCCACGACACTTCCAATTTTGTGTCATCTGCAAACTTACTAACTGTACCGCTTATGCTCGCATCGAAATCATTTATGTAAATGGCAAAAAGTAGGAGACCCAGCACTGATCCTTGTGGCACTCCACTGGTCACAGGCTTCCAGTCTGAAAAACAACCCTCCACCACCACCTGCTGACTTCTATCTTTGAGCCAGTTCTGTATCCAAATGGCTAGTTCTCCCTGTATACCATGGGATCTAACCTTGCTAATCAGTCTCCATGGGGACTCAAGTGGAACGCCCTACGAAAGTCCATATAGATCACATCAACTCCTCAGCCCTCATCGATCTTCTTTGTTAATTCTTCAAAAACTCAATCAAGTTTGTGAGACATGATTTCCCACGCATAAAGCCATGTTGACTATCCCAAATCAGTCTTTGCCTTTCCAAATACATGCATATCCCGGCCCTCAGGATTCCCTCCAACAACTTGCCCACCACCGATGTTCGGCTCATAGCCAGTCTCAATCTCTTTTTCCTAAGTACTAGCTACGTAGACGATTACACAGTGGAATTAGGTTACAGTAAAACCATTGAATGTCAATGGGATAAGATTAGGTTCTCATTTGTCAGAGTTATCATTACTGTATTTTGTTAAAAATTACACAACACCAGGTTATAGTCCAACAGGTTTAATTGGAAGCACATTAGCTTTTGGAGCGACGCTCCTTCATCAGGTGATTGACAAACCTGTTGGACTATAACCTGGTGTTGTGTGATTTTTAACTTTGTACACCCCAGTCCAACACCGGCATCTCCGAATTATTACTGTACTTTGTGATTGTGTGCACAGATCTGATTCCAATCGCTAACTGATTTCAATTTCCAGTTCTCTTCTGTGCTTGAAAATTTCCACCGTTGCATCACATAAATGTCTCCACCTGCCTTAAAAATACGTAAGGACGCTGCAGGGGACAGCAGAGCTTTACGACGATGTTGCCAACACTGGAGAAAATTGAGCTTTGTGGAATGATCTTTTAGGCTGGGATTATTCTCCTTGAAACAAAGGAGGCGGATGGGAGTTCTATAATCACATAATTACATTTGTAAACGTTCAATATTCGTGGAACCTTGACAGGGTACATACGGGCAGGTGGTTTACCCTCTGGGACGAAGAGCACCAGAGGACATGAACTCAGAATTAGTTATTGCCTATTTAGTTAAGAAATGAGGAGTAATTTCTTTGCTCAGGGGCCAGTGAATCGGTGGAACTCCTTACCGAAACTGTTGTTGAGGCTGAGTTGTTCTGTATTGTCAAACCGTGTTAGAAAGATATTTAATCAGAAAGATGACGAATCTCTGTCGAGGTAAGGCAGGAGACTGGAGTTGAGGATTATCAGATCAGCCATGACTTCGTTAAATAGTGGAGCAGACTTGATGGGCTGATTGGCCGACTTCCAATCCTACATCATTTGGCCTAATGCAGTATTTTATTGATAAGTTTAGAATTCTGAGGTGATGGGATGAAGTGATCGAAAAGGTTTCTCCACCTGATCAGACAGATCAGGAACAAGGCTCATAATCTCATGAACAAGAAATGTGCTGTGGCCTGGAGACAATAAATGGCACACCATTGGTGGGTGGTGCAGAAGGTGTGATCGCCAATATAATTGGCGGATCTAATGTTGTTGGCAAGTTGATGATCATGCTGGATGATGAACCGCGGTATGATTCACAGAGCAATAGTTTGTGAAAGAATGAAAAGTTTGTTTCAATGGAGAAGTTTTCTGCAGTTCCAATTCCAATTGACTGTTTGAAATACTGATCAGGCCTTTGTGTGGAGTGTGACATTTAAATACTCATTCACAATCCCACTGGATAAACTATTGCTCTCGATCTCTCCTTATTTGTTTCTCTTTCATTCGATGTAAATTCAGAGAAAGTCAAGATAGAATGAAAGGATGAAAGAAATGTTGCACTCCATTTTATTATCCCAGTTTAACTTACAGCAGAATCAAATTGCTTTATTTCAACCTTGATGTGGTATCAATTTATCACAAATCTCCGGTGCAATGAAGGGCACGAGCAAGATTCTCCATTCAATGTTTACTAAAGATGCGATGCGCAAAGGAAAACTAGAGCTGCGTTTGATATAAGTAGCAGCCAAAGTAGGATTCAAATTCCACTCATGCGGAATGAAAGAGCAACCCGTCGCCTTAACCTCTGGGCTACTTCAGCCCATGGCAAAGGCGCTCACATGTGACCACATCAAAATTGCATATGGTGCAGCGAGGGGATAAGAAATTCCCTGAGCGGAATCGAATCCACTTCATTTTGTTTCTGCTTTCAGCCGAATAATAATACCAGCAAAATCCAAGGAATTGACGACGTCCTTGGAAGGAGTAGCTGTCCTTGATTTATTACGAGTCGGAACTGTCTCAGAATGAACCAGCGAACACGAAATTCCCGTCACATTCACACGCACATTTAATCTTGACTCATAATTTCATCAGATAGTTTCTCTCTCACGTGAAGAAGTATATATGGAGAGAGAAGTGAAGGTGATGTTATAGCTCGATGGTCTTTCTCATATGGCTGAATTTGAACTGGGTAAAATTCCGGGAAATGCAGTTTTGTTCGTTTCATTTTATTAATTTTGCTACAACCTCACTCTGTTCATTGCAATGATCGGAAGTGAATTGGATTTCTATCATTGGAACGTTTAATGCTGTATTCAATTTTGCTTCGAATTTATTACAGCTTAAAGGAAATACGGATGATAGAAACAGAAGGTTGAACTACAAAGCAAGATATCAGTTTTGATGCTCAGTTACTTTGGCAGAGTTTAGTGGGTATCAAATGAACCCAACATCATGGCGATCGTCCTCCCATCTTTAACGCATGTGATTAAAGCAGGTAATCTTTCTTCAAGAGACGGGTCACTTTCTGTTCATTATGGAAGATCTTTCCTTGACAATATACCAAATCTGCTCTGTTCTCTTTATAATGCTTTATGTGGAATATTAATTGAAATCTTTCAAAACTGTGAGGTTTCTTTTTGCTGAATCTTACTCAGCTGCATACGTTTCCGATATTTCTTTACATCTAAAGTCTTCCAAATTAGACATTGTTTCCTCGCAGCTTCCATCCCCCACACCCACTTTTACAATTTTACCTGGCCACAGGCTGTCTCTCTCCTGGTGAAACTCACTCCTTGTGTTTCTCTAAATGTGCCTTTCCAAATATTTTGGAAACGGATTCACTGAGTGACAGAAATTCTGTTCCCATCATTTTTGTCCTACATTGATAGTGTTGAAAGCGTGACGTCAGAAATTTTGCGAACTTGAAAGAGTGAATTTACCATCTATTTCCTCTCTCCAAACCTCACAAATACTCTGGAAAACTTCCATTCGGGTTTCCTTGGTTCAGTGTCAAATTTTCCAAAACACAAATAAATAAAATCACATCTCCACTAAACGCCGTCAGCATTGTCTCTAACGTCTTAGCAGCCCAGTAAACGCTGGCAGTGTCCTCTCTGATAGAATCACCGATTCCCTATAATGCAGAAAGTACAGTTCAGCCAACGGAGTCTGTAGGGACACCCTGAACAACATCTCAACCAGACCTAGCTCCCGTCTCTATCCCCGCACGCCTCTGGCTTGTTATTTCAAATAAACCTGCATCATGT
The DNA here is from genome assembly GCF_047496795.1 of Chiloscyllium punctatum. NCBI lineage: Eukaryota > Metazoa > Chordata > Chondrichthyes > Orectolobiformes > Hemiscylliidae > Chiloscyllium > Chiloscyllium punctatum. The sequence goes on along the minus strand of NC_092755.1, from coordinate 18,129,283 downwards.
GACTGCTGAACTTATCACTGCGTACCCCATGGCTAATTCACTTAACTTACTGAATTCAATCCCTGGACACATCATCGCAATTTAACATGGCCAATCCACCTAACCTACAGACTTAACAGCAGTGCGAACCATTGAGCAAATGACCACCATCTGTATCATGTTTAATGGCTTTATACACTGGTAACTCAGCCCAATGAAAACAATCTGCGCCCACTAACCCGAATTCAATGCATCCAAACGCGGTTCTACGCTGTACAACTTCATTAGTGCTGCTGGAAATGTTTCTGCACTCAGATCTGAATGGGTTTACTCTGGTTTCTTCCTCAGATTCCTGCTTTAAATAAACACATCAATCAGGAACAACTCTATATAATGGTTTTCATTGCAACACAAACACAATGTGCAGTTTGCAGAAGTTACGTGTTTGCACTTTCGCTGACACTCTGTCTCACCGGGAGCTGCAGTCCTTCCCCAGATGATTCAGATAGCACTGTCCTTCCTGTGACATGTCCCATTGAGAATGGAAGGCCAGGCATTAATAACCTTCACTGGGGAACAGAGCGACAGCTTTAAAACATTTACGATGCCACCAGCGGAGAATTGAGCCCTGTGACAGGAGGGGACACACTAACCACAATCCTGTGGAGGACAACAACATCAAAGGAGGCCCTTCAGGTTGTTGTGGCCGCACTTGTCCAACACAACTGCCTGACGACCTGACTGACGTTTTCCACGATTTAGCCCATAGTCTTATATGTCTTGGCATCACAAGTTCACATCTGAATTTTTTCAGGTGAGAAAGGTTTATGCCTCTCTGACCATTTCCGCAAATCTACTCAAACTTTTCTGCCTTTTCCCGAAATCTCTTGGCCCCGGTATTCGATCCCTCCATCAATAAGAAACACTTCTTTCAGTCTTTCCTATCCATATCCCTCATTATTTTGTACATCTCAGTCGTGTCTTCTCCAACCTTCTCTACTCTGCGATAAACAACCTCAGTCTGTCCAACCTTTCCTCGTCACCGAAACTCTTCAGCCCAGACAATATCCCAGTGAATCTCTCCTGCAACGTTCCAAGTGCGATCACATCATTGCTATACTGTGAATTGCAGAACTGCACACAGTATTCTTGCTAGAGCCGAATGAACTTTTTTTTCCCTATTCTGTTGCAGTCTGAGTGCGTCACTGGCTCGGCAGTATTTATTGCTATCCCAAGTGAAGAGCAGGCAGTTGAGACTCAACCATATTGCAGTGAGTCTGGAGTCACATGGAGGCCAGACCAGGTAAGAATGGCAGGTTCCTTCCTCAAAAGGACGTCAGTAACCCAATGGTTTTGTTCTTTCAACAATTGACCATGGATTTATAGGTGTTATTAGATTCGTAATTCCAGATATTTATTGAATCCCAATTCTAACACCTGGTATGGTTGGAGTCAAACCCGGGTCCCTGGTTCATTTGCTTGGTGTCTGAGTTAACAGTCCAGTGGTAATAGAGCTCGGCCACTGCAGAAAACCCGCGAAAGTAATCTTTCCCAATGAAGTCGCTTTTCCTCGATATTGTCCTGTGTCATTTTCCTGAGCTTGACACCCAATAATCGCGAGTCCATGTCAGTAAAAACTGCTACCTGAGGATTGGCCTCACAACAGCGGTAACCAAATGGGTCAACTGGTCTGCAGTTCCCAATGGTGGGGTTGGGGCACGTTCACCCAGCAACAGTGACTGCAGCAGCACAAACTGAATGGTATCAATGTAAGAGTCAGTGTTAGATTCTGCAGTGTCTTAATGAAATAGGAAATGACTCCACAACCACATGATGAAAGAGCAGCGCTCTGAAAGCTAGTGCTCAGTTAAACCTGTTAGACTCTAACCTGGTGTGATGTGATTTTTAAGTTTGCGCACCATCGTCCAACACCGGCATCTCTAAATTAATGAAATGCGAGTGTGGGACGGAAAGTTCAGTTAGGGATTGTAGGAGGGAGAGAAATCTCTGAGAATGGGTGGATTTGAACTCTGACATATGAAACTCAAAGATGTGAGTGGGCAGATTTTGAAGGAAAATGATCATCACCTTGGAGAAAATTACCATGTTAAAACAACTGATTCCTTTGTGTTTCACAAAAACTGGACTAGGTAGCACAATTACTGCCGTGACTCAGATTCGAACCGAAGCTGCTGCGGCCACAACAGGGATTACTAATCACTATACGATCACAACATCCCAGAAAGGAGCCCGCTGACAGTGCCCAATAAGTACAGTAGCCGAGGAAATGGGAGGCAGAGCACCAAATGCACAATATCAGTGCTTAGCGAACAGTGGTAGATATGTGGGAACTCAGAATGGGCTGACCGTTTAACATTGGTGCCCCAGGAGGCTATGGTCATTCCATCATTAATATGCTGAAGGCTGAGATAAATAGGTTTCTCCAAAACATCAAAGACTCGGGGGCAGTGCAGTTTTGGTTGAAATGTATGCTTCAATAGTAATGCATTTTAACATCGGCTACTTCACCAGCTCCCCACAGAAGGCAGTAACCACTGCTGCCACAGAGTCCCAATTCCCAGCCCCTGAATCAGAGGAACGGAGTGGCACAGTCGCGAAGATCCAACTGGAAATCGGGATGGGAATGTGGTCGCAGAGATACTCGATGGCTCCAGTGCGACAACCGGTGAATGCACGGTACTTCTATGACGTTTCAGAGGCGCAGGCAGTTCCGAGGTTGGGAGTGTTCCTGCTCAAAGGCGGGGCAGAGGGAAAATTTGTTACCGTTTTTAATGACATCGCAATCTACAGTGCATCTTGCTGAGACAGCTGAGTGCTACACCTTGAGCGTGGGCGGCTGGTTTGAGGTTTGATTTTGCTTCACTATCACCCACTTCCCTGGAAAGAATTGCTTTCACCATTTTTCTTTCTAATTGTTTGATATCTCCCTGCAGTCTGCGGCCTTCTTCCACATGGTTAACTGCATGAAGAACTGTTGCATGATCTGCACACTGCTAAATCACTGCCGCTACAAGTAAATATGAATCATTGATCTACATGAGAAAACAGTGAAACTCACAGCAGGTATGCTTCGCAGGTTTGCAGGCGACAGCAGAACTGCAGACAGTGAGGAAGATTATCTAAGATTCAAAAGGATCTTTATCTAATGAGTTGATGGACTGAAAAAGGTAACGTGGTGTTCAATCTGGATAAATGGAAGGTATTGCATTTTGGTACAACAAAAAGTGTAGCGCTTATACAGTTAGTGATAAGGCTTTGCGTGGTGTTGGAGAACACGGAAGCTCGGGGTGCAGGTTCATGATTCCTTGTAGATTGCATCACACACAAATAGGATGGTCAAAAGCCATTTGATACACTTCGCTTCATTGCTCAGTCCTTTGTGTATAGGAGTTGGGACATTATGGTGAAGTTTTTCAGAACATTGATGAGGCCTCTTCTGGAATATTATGTCCAGTTCTGCTCGCCCAGTTGTGGAAATGATATTATTCATGTGGAGCAGTTTCAGAAAAGGTATACACGCATATTGCCGTGTGTGGAAGGTTTGAGTTATAATGAAAGGCGAAATAGGCTGAGACTATTTTTACATTCGAGATTGGTTTGCTGGAAAAGCACAACAGAAAAGGCAGTATGCGAGGAGCAGGGGAATCAACCTTTCGTGCAAGTGTCGTTCATCAAGCTCTTCTCAGAAAAGTCGACACCCCTGGTCCTCAGATGCTGCCTGACCTGCTGTGTTTTCCCAGCACAACACCCTCGACTCTGGTCCCTCATCTGCAGTCCTCACTTTCTGCGAGTTGAGACTGTTTTCACTCGAGGTTCGGGGTTTGAGCGGCGACCTGACAGAGGTTTATGAATTATTGAGAGGTAAGTTAGAGTTAACAATAGCTCCCTTTTCCCAGGAGGAAGATTTCAATGCGAGAGGACATATGTTTAAGATGAAAAGAGAGAGAGTTAAATAAAAAGACATGTGAGGCACTTTTTTAGAGAAGGTGTTTTACGTGTGCAATTAACTTACTGAGGAAGTGATGGATGAGGACACATTTGCAACATTTAATGAACAATTGGATCCAAACATGAATGGGAAAGTGGGATTTTTAAAATAAATTTATTCATGCCTAGTACATCAGTTATTTCCCAGAGGACAGTTAAGAGTCAACCATGATATTATCCATCTGGACTCTCCTGTGGGGCAGAGCAGATGAATATGGCAGTGTGCTTCCCGAACTGGCATGAGTGAATCAGATGTGTTTTCCACATAACTGATTCAGGTCATCACGAGACTCTTCAATTCCAGGTACTTTTTGAATTCAAACTCCACCACCTGTCATGCCAGGACCTGAACTCTTTGTCCCCAAAATATTACCTGGGTTTTTGGATTAACAACACAGTAATAAAACTACAAGGGCATTATAACCACTCAGTGGGTACAGGAGGAGGTAGATGGGACTAGGTTAGTTTGGCAGCATGGATTGTTTGGACTGACGGGCTTGTATGCCTTCATGCTGTATGACTCCTATGATTGACGCTATGGAACAAATACCTGATTGGGATTAACAACAGCATTGACAGCATAACCGAACACCTGATGAGATATGTAATCCTGCTGGAGTCTCCGGAGGTTGTTTTGCTCAGTGATACCCCCTTCCCACACACGGGACTGGTGAACGGTCTCTCCACAGTGTTACTGATTAAATGAGATTCCATTTCTGTGGTTAATTGAATCCCTTCCAGCAGTTCCCACATTGCCCTGCTTTCTCTGTGGTATCGGCCTCCTTTTTTCGACCGAGGGTGAACGATCCTTTCAAATTGTGTCCACACAGATACAAATCCGGTTTTCCATGTTGTGAATGTGTTTTCATTGTTTCTCATTCACCCACAGGATGTGAGTATCACTGGTCAGGACAACATTTATTCTTTGCGCATCATTCGTTGCTGTCTGGCTTCACCACAAACCCGGGTGTGATCCCAGCCTCGGGTGTCTGTCTGTGGGCAGTCTGCACATTCTCTGTGTTGTTGCGTTTTTATTTCTCCCTCTGACCAAGGATGTGCCAGTTACAGGGATCAACAGCGGGAATGCAGGCTTATGGGACAGGGAATACCGTGGTGTCTCTTGGGATGCGCTTCGGATGTACCATGTGGACTGGAAGGGCCGACTAGCCTGCTTCCCCAGACGGTGGGGATTCTTGAATTAAGGGTCAGCTCATGTTTTTCTGGTCCTGGAGTCTCTCGTAGGCAGGACTGGGTGAAGATGGTAGAATCCCTGCAAAAGGGACATGAATGAATGGGATTGCTGGAAATTAAAGTTATTATCTCTGTTTCTGAGGTCAGGCTTGCATTTTAAGGTTTTATTCGTCGAGCTTAAACATCACCTTTCCGTGTTCCAGTCGACAAGGATGACAAGTTTCAAATATCACACCAACACCACCTCTTCCAGGTTGAAGTTTTGACTAAAGTGACTCATTATCTCCCTGTCTCTGAGGCCACTCTCCCCTTCCCTGTTTGCGTCTCCCACATTCACCAACGGCCGAGTCACGTGGCACTGCACAGGCAGTGTTACTGGTGACGTGTCATCCCACTGGCCACGCCCCTTATTCACTCCCATTGTTTGGATGCCCAGCTGGTTCCACTTGTCGACCAGTCCCACCACCTTTTCCTCTTGGTCCGAAGCTGCCATCAATCAGCTGAACCCCATTGTGAAGTCAGTGGTGGGATCCTCCCCCTGTCTGAATCAAACCCCGAAGGTGTATGGATGGTATCAATCAGGAACAAAAAGCAGAAGATGCTGGAAAAGCTCAGCAGGTCTGGCAGCATCTGGGAACAGAAATCTATCCAGTGGACCTTCCTCAGAACCGATGAGAGCTGGGAAAAGTAGAATCCTGACAATGTGGAAACAGGCCATTCGGCCCAAAAAGCCCGCTGCGTCCCTTCGAAGGGTATCCCGCCCATATCCATTCCCCTACCCTATTACTCTACATTTCTCCTGACTAATGCACCTAACCTACACATCCCTGAACATTATGGGAAATTTAGCTTGGCCAATTCAACCAACCTGCACATCTTTGTACTGCAGGAGATAGGGGTTAAAGTGTAAATAACAGGGAGGGACAGAACCCAAAGAGAGACTGGAACATTTGGAAATCAAAATGAGTGGATTACGATCTGGTTGGGGGGGTGCATAGCTCTTAAGGGAGGGGACAGGAACCTGTGTCTGGCAGCATCTCAGTGGAGGTGGCGGCAATGGCGACTGATGATCTAGGTCTGCTGCAAAAACAGACTCCGAGCTTCCAGCTGCCTGCCACTTTAACACACGAGTCTGTTCCCTGGCCAACATCTCTGTCTCATGCTTACTGCTGTGTTCCAGTGAGGCCAGAAAATACTAAATGGCCCCGTATTTCATGGACTGCAATTTCCCCTCCCATGTGTTCAATACCATCCAATGTATCTCCTCCACTTCCTGCACCTCTGCCTTTGAAACCCACACCTCCAACTGCAACAAGGATAGAAGCCCCCCCCCCCCTCCCCCAGTCCTTACCTTCCACCTAAATACAACACATCATCCTCTGCCATTTCCACCAGCTACAATCAGACCGCACCACCAGATTCTTAAGGGGTTTGACAGAATAAATACTGATGCGTCTGTGGGTAAATACTGAGAGGGGAGTTTGAAACCAGATTCTGAGTCAGTCACAGAATCCAGGGTTCTGTTTTGGATTCATCAAGTTTAGGCAACACCGACACGGGTCAGGGGTTTCAGTAGCAATGGAGCTGGGTGAGGAGAAGACAAGCAACGTTTAAGAGATTGGAATTCCTGGTGTTTGGGATTGCGCAGATATCTAATCAGAAGGTCAGCTTCGCATCAGATATAACTGCAATATTGTGAAGAGTGTAGTTCTGCTGCATAGTTCCCAGTGAGAGGGAGAGGCTCAGCAGTAAGGGAAAGGAATTTGTCAGGCAACGGGTTTATCCATTACAATGTTTCATTGGAGGAAACTGCACCTAATCGAGTAGTGGGAATGTGGTAAGCAGTTTGATAACTGAGTAACAGTGGAGTAGTGGAGAGGGATGATGGGGAGGGAGAGCTGGGCATCGTCAGTGTACATGGGAAACCCAACATGGTGCTTTTGCACAATGTCTCCTCCTGGTAGTATGTAGGTGAGATACAGAAGGGACCAAGGACACCAACTGCAAGGAATTCAGAAAGGAATGGGAGAGTGGAGATGGAGCAGGATTTTGGGAGAGAAGGACAGAACCAGAAAAGACAGAACAAGGAACAATATCTGTGAATCGGTGAGGGGGACTGATGGGGAGGAGGAGGAAAGAGAGTTGGAAAGTCTATGGTTTAGTGAAATTAGGGTAAAGGGTCAAGGTGAGCTCTGATAAGGTTTGACAAGAGACTGGAGGAAGATGTAAGTTTAGGACAAAAACCGGGAGCACCACGTGAGGCAATTTGACTCAGTGGGCTAGTGGGAGGGAGGGAGGGAAGCAGCAGATCGGATTATCTCAGTCTTAGTGACAGAGAAACTCCATGTGCACCAAACTCTTGTTGTTGGAGAGAAGGATGGAGGAGACAGGATGATGGACAGTGTTTCAAAAAGAAACAAAACCAGGGTTAGTGATATTCAAAGTGAGTGAACAAACCTAATGTATTTAAATTTTATCCAAAACATTACAACAAACGACTGAAGTCCTGGTTCGAATCCCATCTTGGCAGATGGTGGAATCTGAATTCAAGAAAAAATAACTGGAATTAGGAATCTCCTGATCTCCATGGAACCATTGTCAATAGCGAAAGAAATCCTGCCAACCTGACAGTGGCCCAGCCAGCTACTCACTGAAATAATCACTGCAAAGTTTCAACAAATGAATGAAACTGGATGGACTACTCGGCATCTAAGAAGGCACCATTTAATACAACCACAGTATCAGCCCTCTCGATGGTGCAATGTCCTCCAGACTAACATCTGGAGTTTGGGGCCAAAATGTGCAGAGCTGTCTCACAGACCAATCAAGCAACAGCCTGACACAGTCATACTCATTAAATCAACCCTTACAGACAATGACCAGACACCACCATCCCCATCTCAAGATAGAGATTCAATATTTCGAGCCTAAGCCCTTCATCACCCTGACCTGCTGTGCTTTTCCAGCACCAGACTCTTCACTCTGATCTCCAGCATCTGCAGTCTTCACTTTCTCCTGAAATCTCTGGATATGTCCTGTCCACCGGCAGGACAGACCAGGCAGAGGTGGTGGCACAGTGGTGTACAGACAGGGAGGATTTGCCCTGGGAGTACACAGCATTGACTCCAGAGACCAGGAAATCTCATGGCTCCTGCTGATTACCACATCCCGTCCTCCCATGCAGGATGAATCATTTCTCCTTCATGTTGAACAACATTTGGAGGAATCACTGAGGCAATAAAATGGTGTCAAATGTACTCTGAGTACAGAATTTCAATGTCCACAATCGAGACTAGGTCTGCAACAGAATTACTGACTGAGCTGGTCAGGTCCTAAAGGATATAGCTGCTCAACTGAGTCTGCAGCGGGTGGTGAAGGAACCAACAAGAGGGAAAAACATACTTGATCTCATTGTTATGAATTGACCAGCTGCAGATCCATCTGTCCATGACAGTATCGGTAAGAGCGACCATCACACATTCCTTTTGGAGACAAAGTCTTGCCTTAAAGTTGAGAAAAACCTCCATTGTGTTGAGTGACACTATCACCGTTCTAAATGGGACAGACTTTGAAGAGATGTAGTATCTCAAACTGGGTATCTCTGAGGCACTGTGGGACATCAACAGCAGCAGAACTGCACTCCAGCACAATCTGTAATCTCATGGGTTTGTAAATCCCACTCTCACCCATCACAATGGACAGGAAAGGAGGGCATGCCATGAGCAGCACCAGGCAGACCTAAAAATGAAGTGCCAACCTGGTGAAGCTATCAAACAGAACTACCTGCATATCAAATAGCATCAGCAGCAAGCAACAGAGATAAGTGATCCTCCAGTCAATGGAACAGATCGGAGCTCTGCAGTTCTGCCACACGCAGCTGTGAACGGTGATGGACAATTAAACAACTCACTGCAGGATGCATCACAGAAATCCTCACCTTTACTGATGGAGGGGCCTCACACACCCATGCACTAGATAAGACAACAGCATTTGCAGCAATCTTCAGCCAGAAGTGCAAAGTGGGATGATCCATCTTAACCAGTGTTTTCTAACATCACATATGTGAGTTTTAAGCCAGTTCAGTTGAATAACATCAAGAAATAGTTTAGTCGTGCAAAGGCTACGGGCCCTGCCAACATTCTAGCAATAAAACTGATATCTTGAGCTCCAGAACTTACCACCCACCAAGCCGAGTACCGCTCCAGCACTGGCATCCACCGACAATGTGAAACATTGCCCAGGGATATTCAACACAAAAACACAGGGCAACCCAACCCAGCCAATTTCCCTCTATCAGTCCACACTCGATCAGCAGTAAAGTGATGGAAGATGTTATCAACAGGGCTACCAAGCAGCAGCTGCTCAGCAACAGCCAGCTGAGTGACACTCATTTTAGGCTCCACCAGGGCCACTCAGCTCCCGATTGTGTTACCGCCCTGATTCACAACCTGACAACTAACTGAATCCAAGAGACGAGGTGAGGGTGACAGACTAGTCCCACTCCAAGACCACTAATTCTAGCTGATTCCACCCTTGTCTCAGCTTATACACTTTCATCCATCTTGTGTTATCTCCAGACTTCATAATCCAAACATACTCCTGGCCATCTTCCCACATTACAGGGAGATTGAATGTCAAGAATACCTAAATCACTGCTGCCCAAGTACTCCCTCTACCAAAACTTGTTGATCCATCAAAAGGCTCCTATTCATAATCAACAGCATAGAGCCACAGAGATATACAGCATGGAAATAGACCCTTCAATCCAACCTGTCCATGCTGAGCAGATATCCCAACCTAATCAAGTCTCACCTACCAGCATCTGGCCCACATCCCTCAATTTAAAATTCTCACTCTTGATTCACTTCCTGGTTCTGATCATCCCTCACTCGCTGCATCTCACACCCTTTGAGACCTCGACAACCCATTCTGTTCGACACTCCCAATGATCTGTTAATTCATTACTTCACCTGTGTGGCTGCTTTTACAGTTGCCAAAGCAACAAGGTCTGAAATTCGCAGCTAAAACCTCACAGGTCTGCTTTCCTCCTTTAAGACATTCCTCAAAACCTGCTTATTTGGCAATACTTTTGGTCACCTGACCTAATATCATCCTTCTCTGGCCTTATGTCTAAAGTTCCCAATAATAATTTTGTGAAATTATAAGCAGGATAATAAAACTACAAACTGTTCTTGATTTGGACATTATCTTCAAATCATCACTGTTGCTGTAATGAATACTCTGTAATGTCTCTTAACCAACCACATTGTAGGAGCACCTTCACCACACAAACTGCAGCTGTACAAGAAAGTCAAACATCACCCTCTCCCCAGGCAACAGGGATTTGGCATTAATCACTGGTATCTGTGGAAGGAGAAACACAGTTGATGCTTCAGGGAGTGTAAAAACGATTACAGGGAATGAAAATGGTGCAGAATTTGATAGTTAGAAATGCTTATTGGCAAAAAGAATTCTTGACTGTCAAACATTTTCCAAACAAATATTAATAAGCAGCACATGGTCAGGGGCTGGGCGACAGTGAAAAATTAACTTACAAAACTGTCTGTAAAAGTAATAGTAAAATACTAAACAGACCAAAAATACACCCATTGTTCGAGACTGAGGAAGCTAGATATTGACAAAGTGGTCACGAGGGAGCCCAGAGATGAAGCAGAACAGTGTAAGCTGTTATGATCCCACAGTCAAAGATGTATAGCACCGACAAAGACCCTTCGGTCTAACTCATCCGTGCCAACCAAGTATCCAAACCTAATCTATTCCCATTTGCCAGCACTTGGCCCATATCCCTGTAAATGCTTCCTAATCATATCATGTGTCTATTTAGAGGCCTTTAACATGTTTTAATTGTATGAGCCTCCACCACTTCCTCTGGCAGCCCATTCCACCCACTGCATGAAAGAGTTGTCCTTTAGGCCCCTTTGAAATTTTATCCATTCACCCTAAACCATTGCCCTCTACTTCTGGACACCACCACTCCAGGGAAAACACCTTGTTCATTTACTCTATTCATGCCCCTCATGATTGTATAAACCTCCATAACATCACCACTCAGCCTATGCCACTCCAGGGAAAACAGCCCCAGCCTTTTATGCCTCACCCTACAGCTCAAGTCCTCCAACCCTAACAATATCCTTGTAAGTCTTTTTTGAAACCTTTCAAGTTTCACAGCACCCTTCTGAAAGGAGGCAGGCCAGAACTGCACACAATATTCCAAAAGTGGCCAAAAGAATGTCCTGTACAGCAACATGACCTCCCACATCCTATACTCAATGCTCGAACCAATAAAGGAAAATATACTGAACACTTTCTTCATCATCCTATCTGCCTGCAGCTTGACTTGCAAGGACTATGAACCTGAAGTCCAAGGTCTGTTTGTTCCGCAAGCGTCTCTAGGGCCTTGCCATTCAGTGTACAAGTCCTGCCCTGATTTGCTTTTCCAAAATGCAGCACCTCACATTTATCTAAATTATACCATCTGATCAGTATCTTATTGTAATCTGAGGTAACCTTCTTCATTATCCACAATACCTCCAATTTTGTATGACCTGCAAACTCATTTACGATACCAAATCATTTCAATGAATGACGAAACAAATCCCGAAATAAACATCCATTTTTCTGAGTTTGAATGTGCTCTGTGTAAATCCTGCCCAATGACTCTGTCCCAGAGAAAGGCTGCACATGCGCCTGGCTGCACCTTGCCCCCTACAAAGCTGGCGGCTCCGCACGTGTCCAGTTCATTCTTGCCCCAAATAAAGATGGCTGCGCGCACTCATGCCTGCAGCCACACTGAGGAAATTCCCCATTTACTGAAAACACGAGACTGGGACATTCAAATTTGTGTTTTCAGATGTGCACATTTTGTTTGTAAAACCTCTCCACTCATACAGAATCTCTCTCACTTCCTGCGGTTCCACAGATAGCCTTGATTTTTGCGGGTACCTATTCTCTGCCTGGTTACTCATTTGTCCTTCGTGTTTTTGTAGAAACACTTTGGATTCTCCTTAAACCTATTTCCTAAAGCTATCTCATGTCCCTTTTTGCCCTCATGGTTTACCTCGAGTATACTCCTACTGCCCCTATACTCCTCCAGGGATTCACACAAACACAGCTGTCTGTACCTGCCATATGCCTCCTTCATTTTCTTGACCAGGCTCTCAATTTCTTTCGATAGGCAGCATTCTCTACACCTACCAGCCTTGGCCTTAACAGTAACATACTCTCTGTATACTCTTGTTGCAGGCCTATGGAGGCAATGGCAGATGAGGACAGAGAAGCAATCATTCCCAGTAAAGAGGTAATGTTGGGAAAGTTAACAGCCTAAAGCTAGATGGGTCTCCTGGCCCTGATGGATTGAATGAACCAGCAATTATTGAAACATCAGGCTCAGGAAAAGGGTACAGGGCAGCATTGAAGAAAAGATACTTTATTTTCAGTAAAAGCTGTGACATGAGGATTGATCTGACAACCGCGGTATCCAAATGGATCAACTAGTTTGAAGGTCCCGATGGTGAGACTTGGGCATGGTCACACAGCAACAGTGAGCGCAGCAACACCAACTGAACGGGGTCAATGTGAAAGTGATTGTAAAGGAAATGGGAGGGGGAACTTAAAAGAGGTAAGTGATTGTGGGAGGGAGGAAAGACTCCAAGAAGGGATGAGTCTCAATCCTGATATATGACTCGCAGAGATGTGTGTGAGAGAGAGGGGTTTGTTGGCACAGTAATTATAACCTCTGAGAATGTTTTCATGTCAAATCAACTAATTTCTTTGTGTGTTTCCTCTGCATGAGTAACAAGGAATAAAATGCAGTGACTCGGATTCGTACGAGCTTACTGCAGCCACAATGCAGAATATTTTATCATTGAAACCATCACTGAGTCATGCAGACACGTGTTTAAAAACAACAATAATTACAGTGACAGAAGATATGTTAGGAAGAGTAGCAGATGCACAACAGGAATATTAGGCGAGGGTTAGCAGACATGTGGGAATTCAGAATTGGCTGAATTTTAAATTCGATATCCTCAGACGCTGTGGTGCTTCCATCGGACTGCATGCTGAAGATTGAGTTTGATGGATTTCGAGAAACAGAAAGTTTCAGGGGATAGTGCGAGATATTGGTGCAATGCATGTTTCAATAACAATGAGTTTTAAAACTTTTGCTTCACTAACTTACCCACACAAAGAGGTACACATTGCTGCAGTCAGTAACATAACCCCTGTTCCTTGAACCAGAGTCAGGCAAACTTTGTGGCACAGCTGCTAATATCAACCCGGAAGTGGGGGAGGAAATGAGCACGTGAGGCTATTCTGTGGCACCAGTGACATGATTGGGAAAGGTGCGGACATTGAGTCATAGAGATGCACAGCATGGAAACAGGCTCTTTGGTCCGACCCGTCCATGCCAACCAAATATCCCAACCCAATCTAGTCCAACCTGCCAGCACCCTGCCGATATCCCTCCAAATCCTTCCTATTCTTATACTCATCCAAATGCTTTTCAAATGTTGCAATTGTACCAGCCTCCACCACTTCCTCTGGCAGCTTATTCCATACACGCACCACCCTCTGTATGAAAAAGTTACCCCTTAGGTCTGTTTTATATCTTTCCCTTCTCAACCTAAATCTATGCCCTTTAGTTCTGGACTCCCCGCCACCAGTGAAACGACATTGTCTATTTATTCAAGCGTGTGAAATGCTGAGGATGGGAGTTCTTCTGGTCAAAGGCGAGATGGAAGGACATCTTGGTCTCAATTTATTATATTATTAAGGTTCAGCAGCAGCATTAACCAGCACTGAGGATTGGCTCAGAGGAAGCTTACTGAAGCCTTAAGTGAGAGGCCAATCTATTGAAAGCATTCTAAGAGATTATCCTTAACAAAGCGGTATTTTGTTACTTTGACAATAAGAACTGATTTTGCTCACATCGTGTCCATATCAGTCTGTTGCTTATGTAAACACTCCAATCCATCGTACATTGCTTCCATTCCAACACAGGAACGCGTAGTATTCTCTCTCCATCTGGGATAACCTAATTTGACAATGTCATTCTTCGAATGGAGAAATGCAGCAGGGAGTTGGTAGTGCAGCGGCGATATATTGGGGGGTTAAACTTTGAAGACTGGAACGTGGCAGCTGCTGTTATTTAAATTCGATGAATAAAATCTGGAAAATGAACCCAATTTCAGGAACAGAGACAATAACATTACATTGCTGAATACTCATTCCTTCATGTCCCTTTGAAAGGGAAATCTGCCGACCATAACGAGTCGTGTCAACATGTGACTCCAGACCCAGAACAATGTGGTTCACCCATAAATACCCTCTGACTCAGTTCAAGGTGAATTAAGAATGAAGGACTAATGGTCCTCAGACCAATGACAACAACTTTTCGTGGGAGAATAAGGAAGCATAAAAATACATGGACAACGGGGGAAATGGGAATCGTATCTGTGTGGACTCGAATTCAACTGTTTATCAAATTAAATAGACAAAAGGATATCCGCAACGCTAAGAAGTCAGGGCCATGGGATGACTGTAGGAAGGGATTCAATTACCCGCTGAGGTGTAAACTCACTTTCTCAGTCACAATGCGCACAGGTCACTCACCACACCCATATTTGAGAAGTGATCACTCAGGAGAACAACTGACAGAGTGAACAGCAAGTTTACAAATAACAGCAGGAGTTCGATTCTGCTGTTATCGCAGCTGTTAACCCCAACCAGCAATGAACCATGTTTGTATGTGTGTTTCCAGTGGAGGACATTGATGTAGACCAATGATTTAGACTTAGTTGTAGGTGCCATGATTCAGAGGTTTGCTGATGATTTAACAATTGGTCGTGTAGTTGACTATGACGAGGAATGTCAGAGACTGCAGGGATGTATCAATAAGATGGAAAGGAAAAATGACAAATTGCATTGAATTCAGACCAATGAGTGTTAACGAAATTGGGGAGAAGAAACAATAGCAATGAATATTCTGTGTGGTGTAGACAGACAAAGAGATCTTGGAGTGGACATTCATGGTCGCTGAAGATCAATGGACAGGGGAATCAGTTGGACGGAAGTATGTACTGTAGATGCTGGAGATCAGAGTCTAGAGTTGAGTGGGGCTGAGGAAGCACAGCAGGTCAGGCAGCATCCGAGTTGTAGACAAAAAATGACGTTTTGGGCAAAAGGCCTTCATCAGGAATAAGGTTTGGAGCCTCGAGTTTGGGGAGATAAATGGGTGGGGTGGGGTGGGGTTTGTGAGAATTTAGCTGAGACAGCAATAGGTGGATGGAGGTGGGGATAAGAGTGTTAGTTCGGAGAAGAGGTTGGAGTGGATAGGTGGGAAGGAAGATAGACGGGTGGGACAGGTCAGTAGGATGGCGCCAAGCTGAAAGGTTGGAACTAGGGTAAGGTGGGAGGTGAGGGGGAAATGAGGAAACTGGTGAAATCCACATTGATGCCATGGGGTTAACGATCATGAGGCAGAAGATGAGACGTTCTTCCTCTAGGCGTCGGGTGGTGTGGGAATGGCGGTGGAGGAGGCCCAAGACCTGCATGTCCTCGGGAGGGTGGCGGGGGGAGTTGAGGTGTTCGGGCACGGGGTGTTGTGGTTGATTGTGGCCGGTGTCCTCGAGATGCCGGTGTCTCTGAAACGCTCTGCGAGAAGGTGTCCGGTGGCCCCACTGTCGAGGAAACTGCATTGGGAGAAACGGATGCAATAAATGGCATGTGTGGAAGTGTAGGTGAATCTTTGATGGATGTGGAAGGCTTATTTGGGGCAGTGGGGGGAGGTGGGGGTGTGTGGATGCAGGTTTTACAATTCTTGTGGTGGCAGAGGAAAGTGCCAGGAGGGGATTTAGGGTCATTGGAGGGCGTGGACTTGACTAGGTAGTCATGGAGGGAATGGTCTTTGCAGAAAGTGAACAGCAGTAGGGAGTGAAAAATATCCCTGGAGGTCAGTATTACGACTATTTTTTAGAAACCCACTGACCCTCACAGCTCTCTGGATTTCAACTCCTCCCACCACACCTCTTGCACCAATGTTATCCTGTGTTCCCAACTCCTCCGCCTATGCTGCGTCTGCTCCAAGAGGACCAGTTCCTCAACAGAAAAAAACAGATGGCCTTCTTCTTTAAAGTCCGGAACTTCCCCTCCCATGTGGTTGAAGATGCCCTCTAACTCATCTTATCCATGTCCTGCACGTCCAACTATGAACCTCACATCTCCAAACACAACAAGTACAGATCAAGGACACGAGGAAGGTCCTCAACTTCCATTCCACCAATCTCCGCAAAAATCACATCATCCGCCGACATTTTCACTACCTCTAAATTGACCCCTTCATCAGGGATATATTTCCCTCCCCAAACCCATTTGTTTCCCTCAAATACCTTTCTCTCCGCAATGACCTAGTCATGTCTATGCCCTCAAATGTCCCACCATTCCCTGCCAGCACCTTCCCCTGCCACCGAAGGAATTGCAAAACCTGTACCCACATCGTACCCCTCACCTCTGTCCAAGGCTCCAGTGGAGCCTTCTACATCCATCAAAAGTTCACCTTCACTTCCACAGATGTCATTTGTTGTATCTGCTGTTCCAGATTTGATCACCTCTAAATTGGGGAGACTGGATACCTTCTGACAGAGCACTTCAGAGAACATCTCCAGGATACCTGCAAGAATCAACTCCACCGCCCTATGGCCAAACATTTCAACTTCGCCTCCCTTTCTCCTGACGTTATGCAGGTCCTGAGCCACACCGATCTCCTCTCCCTCTCTACCCAACGCCTGGAGGAAGAAGGCCTCATCTTCATCCTCGGGACCCTTGAACTCCATGGCATCAATGTGGATTTCATCAGTTTCCTCATTCCCACTCCCTCATCTTACCCCAGTTCTAAACTTACAGCTGAGCACCGTCCTCCTGACCTGTCCCACCTGTATATTTTCATTCCCAACTATACATTCCACCTTCCTCTCTGACATATCACCATCAACCCCCCCCCCCACCTCTGTCCACCGACTGCACTCTCAGCGACCTTCTCCCCAGACCCACAACCTCCCATTTATGTCTCCACCCCATAGGCTGCCTGTCTCATTCCTGATGAAGGGCTTTTGCCCGAAACGTTGATTTTTCCTCAGATGCTGACGGACTTGCTGAGCCTCTCCTGCACCACTTTCATCTTGAGGGGAATAAGTTGATTGAGAGGGATTTTGGATTTTTCTGTTTTTGACCACAGATTGTTGCAGCTAGTAGAACGTTAGCAAACACCAGTTTTGGGAATAGCTAAAGGTCTGAGCAGAAGGTTGGTCACTGCATTAATCAACATTTATTAAGTTTTCAGATTAAAGATGGAGGGCTGAAGTATGCAACTTTGCCCTTCAAGACTGATTCACCGCTCAATGAGTTTATCATTGATTCCTTTCAAAGTCAGGCTGCTATTGGCCTTGGAGGGGAACTTGCAAATGGTGGAGTTTCGTTGAATGATCCAACCTTGTCCTGTTAGTCAGTTCAGCTGTTCAGCTTTGAATGTTTGGTCAAAAACTCTCGGGTGACTTACTCCAGTGCATCGTGTAGTTGGTGCACTCTGCTGCTATTGTGCCTTAACGGTGAAGCAAATAATTATTCAGGTATTAAATCGGGTACAATCAAGTGACTGCATTGTCGTGGATGGTGTCCAGTTCCTTAAGTGTTGTTGATGTCACACCCATCTCGGCAAATGGAGATCCCCGTTCCACATCTCATTTGTACCTTGCAAACGATGTAGGATTCATGGAGCAATGAGTTGAGTTTACAATCCAAAACTGTCTACCAACGGACATGTTTTTGTTGTGAAAGTGTTTATATAGCCGGTCTCAATCCGTTTTTCCCATATTCTAGCTCCGTGAACGATTACACAGGGGGACTAGGTTACAGTAAAGCGATTGAATGTCAATGGAATATGATTAGGTTCTCATTTGTCAGATTTATAATTACTCTATTTCGTTCATGTGTTAACCAATCTGATTCCAATCACTCGCTGATTTCAAGTTCCAATTCTCGGCTGTGCTTGAAATTTCAACCGTTGCCTCACATAAATTTCTCCACCTGCCTTAATAATATGTAAGGACGGTATAAGGGACAGCAGAGATTTACAAACATGGTGCCAACCCTGTATAAAATGGAGCTCTATAATCACATAATAACAATTATAAACGTTCAATATTCGTGAGATCTTGACAGGGTAGATACGGGCAGACGGTTTGCTCTCTGGTATGAGGAGAGCATCAGAGGACATGAACTCAGAATTAGATATTGCCTATTTAATTCAGGAGTGAGGAGGAATTTCTCTGCTCAGGGCCCAGTGATTCTGTGGAACTCTTTCCTGAAACTGTTGTTGAGGCTGATTTGTTGTGTATTTTCAAACTGGGACAGACAGATATTTAACCAGAAAGTCGAGGAAGCATTATCGAGGTTACGCAGGAGAATGGAGGTGAAGATTATCAGATCAGCCATGAGTTCGTTGAATGGCAGAGAAGACTCGATGGGCTGAATGGCCGACTCCCAATCCTATATAATTTGATGCAACGCCTTATTTTATTTTAGAATTCTGAGGGATGGGATGAAGTGATAGAAAAGGTTTCTCAAACTGATCTGACAGATCAGGGACTAGGCTCATAAACTGATGAACAAGAAATTTGTTGTGGCTTGGAGGCATAAATGGCACTGGGCACACCACAGATGTGTATGTGCAGACGCTGTGATTACTAAAGAAAATTGGTGGATCTTATATTGTTGCCAACTTGGTGATCACACTAGATGATGGATCGCGGTATTATTCACACAACAAAAGGTTGTGAAAGAATGAATGATTCGTTTCATTGGAAAAGTTTTCTCTAGTTCTAATTCAATTGACTGTTTAAAATACTGTTCAGAACTTTGCGTGGAGTGTTACATTAAAATTCACAATCCCATTGAATAAACTATTGTACCCGATCTCTCCTTATTTGTTTCGCTTTCATTCGATGTAAATTCATGGAATGTCCAGACGGAATAAAAGGAGGAAGGAAATGTTACACTCCTTTTCATTATCCCAATTTAACTTACAACAGAATCAAATTGCTTTATTTCGACTTTGATGTGGTATCGATTTATCACAAATCTCCGGTTCAATGAAGGGCAAGAGCAAGATTCTCCATCCGATGTATATTAAAGATTCGAGGCACAAAGGAAATCCACAGCTGTGTTTGACGGAAAGAACAGCCCGAGTTGGATTCAAATCCACACATGCGCAATGGAAGAGCAACCCGCCGCCTTCACCTCTGGGCCACTTCAGCCCATTGCAAAGGTGCTCACATGTGACCACATCAAGATTACATATGGTGCACCGAGGGGATAAGATATTCCCTGAGCGGAATCGAATCCACACCATTATGTTTTTGCTTTCGGTGGAATAATAATACCAGCAAAATCCAAGGGGTCGACCTCGTCCTTGGAAAGAATACCTTGTCCTTGATTTATTCCGAGTAGGAACTGTCTCAGAATGAACCAGCAAACATGAAATTCCCGTCACATTCACACACACATTTAGTCTTGACGCATAATTTCTTCAGACAGTTTCTCTGTCACGTGAAGAAGTCTATGCAGAGAGAGAAGTGGAGGTGATGTTTTAGCTCGATGGGCTATCTCATATGGCTGAACCTGAAGTGGATAAATTCCCAGAAATGCAGTGTTGTTCGTTTCATTTTATTAATTTTGCTGCAACTTCACTCTGTTCATTGCAATGATCGGAAGTGAATTGGATTTATGTGATTGGAACGTTTAATATTGCATTCAATTTTGCTCCGAATTTATTTCAGCTTAAAGAAAATACTGATGAGAAAAACAGAAGGTTGAACTACAAAACAAGATGCCAGTTTTGAGTCTCAGTTACTTTCGCAGATTTCAGTGGGTATCAAATGAACTCAACATCATGGCGATTGTCCTCCCATCTTTAAGCCATGGGATTAAAGCAGGAAATCAATCTCTAAGAGACGGGTCACTTCCGGTTCAATATGGAATAGCTTTCCTTGACAATATACAAAATCTGCTCTGTTCCATTTATAATGCTTCATGTGGGATATTAATAGAAATCTTTCAATACTCAGAGTTTTTCTTTTGCTGAATCTTACTCAGCTGCATCCGTTTCCGATATTTCTTTGCATTTGAAGTCGTCCAAATTAGACATTGTTTCCTCGAACCTTCTACCCCCCAACGCCACTTTTACACTTTTACCTGGTCACAGGCTGTCTCTCTCCTGGTGAAACTCGCTGCTTGTGTGTCTCTCAATGTGCCTTTCCAAATATTTTGGAAACGGATTCTCTGAGTGACAGAAATTCTGCTCCCATCATTTCTGTGTCCTGCATCGATGGTTTTGAAAGCCTGACGTACGGAAATATACGAACTTGAAAGAGTGAATTTACCACATATTTGCTCTCTCCAAACCTCAAATACTCTGGAAAACTTCCATTCGGTTTTCCTTGGTTCAGTGTCAAATTTTCCAACACACAAATAAATAAAATGCCATCCCCACTAAACGCCGTCAGCATCGTCTCTAATGTCTTAGCAGCCCAGTAAACGCTGGCACCGTCCTCTCTGATAGAATCACAGATTCCCTACAATGCAGAAAGTACAGTTCAGCCAATAGAGTCTGTAGGAACACTCTGAACAGCATCTCAACCAGACCTAGCTCGCTTCTCTATCCTTGCAGGCCTCTGGCTTGTGATTTCAAATAAACCTTTTCGAATAAAACCTGACATCATGTGACTGCTGACCTTATCACTGCATTACCCATGGATAATTCACTTAACTTACTGAATTCACTCCCCGGAAACATCAGCGCAATTTAACATGGCCAATCCGCCTGACCTATAGACTTAACAGCAGTGCGAACCACTGAGCAAATGTACCATCACATTGAACACTATCTGTATCATGTATAATGGCTTTACACACTGGTAACTCCGCCTCGTGAAAGCAAGCTGCGCCCACCAACCCGAATTCAATGCATCCAAACACGGTTCTACGCTGTACAACCTCATTAGTGCTGCTGGAAATGTTTCTGCACTCAGATCTGAGTGGGTTTACTTTGTTTTCTTCCTCAGATTCCTGCTTTCAATAAACACATCAATCAGGAACAACTCTATACAATGGTTTTCATTGCAACACAAACATAATGTGCAGTTTGCAGAAGTTATGTGTTTGCACTATCACTGACACCCTCTCTCCCCAGGAGCTGCAGTCCTTCCCCAGCTAATTCAGACAGCACTGTCCTTCCTGTGACATGTCCAACCGAGAATGGAAGGCCAAGTATGAATAACCTTCAGTGGGGAACAGAGCCACAGGTTTACAACATTTACGATGACCCTAACGGTGAATTGATCCCTGTGACAGGAGGGGACACGAACCACGATACTGTGGAGGAGGACAACATCGAAGAAAGCCCTTCAACATGTTGTGGCCGCACTTGTCCAACACAACTGCTGAATCAAGTTTTCCATCGTTTAGCCCACAGTCTTATATGTTTTGGCATCACAAATTAACATCTCAATTCTTTTAAGGTTAGAGCGATTCCCGCCTCTCTGACCATTTCCGCACATCTACTCAAACCTTTCTGCCTTTTTCCGAAATCTCTTGGCCCCAGTGTTCGATCTCTCCATCAATAAGAAACGCTTCTTTCAGTCTATCCTATCCCTATCACTCATTATTTTGTAGATCTCAGTCATGTCTTCTCCAATTTCCTCTGCTCGGTGACAAACTACCCCAGTCTGACCAATCTCTCCTCATAACTGAAACTCTTCAGCCCAGACAATACCCCAGTGAATCTCTACTGCAACGTTCCCAGTGCGATCACATTCATGCTGTACTGTGAATTGCAGAACTGCACACAGTCATCGAGCTGGAGCCGAATGAACTTTTTTCTATTCTGTTAAAGTATAAGGGCGTCGCTGGCTCGGCAGTATTTATTGCTGTCCCTAATTGCACAGCGGGTAGTTGAGACTGAACCATATTGTAGTGAGTCTGGAGTCACATGGAGGCCCGAGCAGGTAAGAATGGCATTTCCATTCCTTAAAGGACGTCAGATGGTTTTGTTTTTTCAACAATTGAACATGGATATAAAGGAGTTATTAGATTCGTAATTCCAGATATTTATTGAATCCCAATTCTACCACCTAGCATGGTTGGAGTCAAACCCGGGTCCCTGGTGTCTGAATAAACAGTCCAGTGATTAGTGTTAATAGCGCTCGGCCATTGCAGAAAAGCAGTGAAACTGATCTTATCCAATGAAGTCGCTTTTCCCTGATACCTGTGCCATTTTCCTGAGCTTGACCGTCGCCAATAATATCTGGTCTATGTCGGGAAAAACTGCTAGATGAGGAATGATCTCACAACAGTGGTAACCAAATGGATCAAATGGTCTGCAGGTCCCGATGGTGGGGTTGGGGCACGTTCACCCAGTAACAGTGACCACAGCCACACAGACTGAATGGTATCAATGGGACAGTCAGTGTTAGATTCTGCAGTGCCTTAATGAAATAGGAAATGACTCCACAAACACATGATGAAAGAGCAGCGCTCTGAAAGCTAGTGCTTCAATTAAACCTGTGAGACCATAACCTGGTGTTGGGTGATTTTTAACTTTGTACTCCATAGTCCAACACCGGCATCTCCAAATTAATGAAATGGGGGTATGGGATGGAAAGTTCGGTTAGTGATCGTAGGAGGGAAGAAATCTCTGAGAACGGGTGGATTTGAATTCTGAAACACAAAGATGTGACCCAGCAGAGCTTGAAGGAAAAAACAACATCACCTTGGAGAAAATCAAAACAACCGATTCCTTTGTGTTTTACAAACACTCAGGTAGATAGAGCAATTACTACCGTGACTCGGATTCGAACCGAGGTTGCTGCGGCCACAACGCAAAATACTAACCACTATACGATCACGGCACCCCACAGACGAACGCGCTAACCACACGAAATAATTACAGTATCATAAGAAATGTTAGGCAGAGCACCAAATGCACAATATCAGTGCTTCGTGAACAGTGGCAGATCTGTGGGAACTCAGAATGGGCTGACCATTTAACATCGGCGCCCACAGAGGCTGTGGTGATTCCATCGTTAATGTGCTGAAGGCTGAGATAAATACATTTCTCCAAAACATCAAAGACTCTGGGGACAGTGCAGCTTTTGTTACCTGCACATCCACCAATATCATTTATTGTATCTGTTGCTCCTGGTGCGGTCTCCTGTACATTGGGGACACTGGGCGTCTCCTAGCAGAGCGCTTTCGGGAACATCTCTGGGACAACTGCACCAATCAACCACACCGCCCTGTGGCCCAACATTTCAACTCTCCCTCCCACTCTGCCGAATAAATGGAGGTCCTGGGCCTCCTTCACCGCCGCTCCCTCACGACCAGACGCCGGGAGGAAGAACGCCTCATCTTTCACCACGGAACACTTCAACCCCAAGGAATCAGTGTGGACTTCACCAATTTCCTCATTTCCCCTTCCCCCACCTCACCCCAGTTCCAAACTTCCAGCTCAGCACTGTCCCCATGACGTGTCCCGACTTGTCCTACCTGCCTATCTTCTTTTCCACCTATCCACTCCGCCCTCCCCCCCGACCTATCACCTTCATCCCCTCCCCCACTCAACTATTGTACTCTATGCTACTTTCTCCCCACCCCACCCTCCTCTCACTTCTCTCTCCACCCTTCATGCTCTCTGCCTTTATTCCTGATGAAGAGCTTTGGCCCGAAACGTCGATTTTACTGCTCCTCGGATGTTGCCTGAACTGCTGTGCTCTTCCAGCACCACTGATCCAGAATCTGGTTTCCAGCATCTGCAGTCATTGTTTTTACCAAGCTTTTGTTGAAATGTATACTTCAATAGCAATGCATTTTAACATCGGTTGCTTCACAAGTTTCTCCACACAAGGCAGTAACCACTGCTGCCACAGAGTCCTAGTTCCCAGCCCCTGAATCAGAGGAACTGAGTGGCGCAGTCGCGAAGATCCAACTTGAAATCGGGATGGGAATGAGGTCGCAGAGATACTCGCTGGCTCAAGTGACACAACTGGTGAATGCACGGTATTTCTATGATGGTTTAGAGGCGCAAGCAATTCCGAGGTTGGGAGTGTTCCTGGTCAAAGGCGGGACAGAAGGGAATATGTGTTCCCGTTTATAATAACAGTAATCGACAGTGCATCTTGCTGAGACAGCTGAGTGCCACAACTGGAACGTGAGCAGCTGGTTTGAAGTTTAATTTTGCTTCACTATCACCCAGTTCCCTGGAATGAATTGCTTTCAACATTTTTATTTCCAATTGTTTGATATCTCCCTGTAGTCTGTGGCTTTCTTTCTCATGGTTAATTGCATGACTAACTGTTGTATGATCTGCACACTGTTAAATCACGGCAACTACAAGTAAATATGAATCATTGATCTATATGAGATAACAGTGGACCTCACAGCAGGCATGCTTCGTAGGTTTGCAGGCGACGCCAGAATTGTAGACAGTGAGGAAGATTATCTAAGTTTCAAAAGGATCTTAATCCAATGAGTCGTTGGACTGAAAAATGTAACATGGAGTTCAATCTGGATAAATGGAAGGTATTGCATTTTGGTACAACAAAAAGAGTACGGCTTTGCGTATGTTGGAGAACACGGAAACTCGGGATGCAGGTACATAATTCCTTGTAATTTGCTTTACCTACAGACAAGATGCTTCAAAGGCATTTAACAAACTTCCCTTCATTGTTCGGTCCTTTGCGTAGAGGAGTCGGGACATTATGTTGAAGCTTTGCAGGACATTGATGAGGCCTCTTCTGGAATATTATGTCCAGTTCTGGCCGCCCAGTTGTAGGAATGATATTATTCAGCTGGGGTAGGTTCAGAAAAGGTATGCACGCATGTTGCCTGTGGAAGGTTTGAGTTCTAATGAAAGGCTGGATAGGCTGAGACTATTTTCAGATTCGAGATTGGGGTGCTGGAAAACCACATCATGTAAGACAGAATCCGAGGAGCAGGAGAATCATTTTTTTCGCACAAGTGTCGTTCACCAGGCTCTTCCCCGAAACGTCTGTTCTCCTGCTCCTCAGATGCTGCCTGACCTGCTGTGCTTTCCCAGCAGCAACACTCTCGACTCTGATCTCTCATCTGCAGTTCTCATTTTCTCTTAGTTGAGACAGTTTTCACTCTAGGTTAGGGGTTTGAGCGGCGACCTGACAGATGTTTATGAATTATTGAGAGGCAAGTTAGAGTTAACGATAGCTGCCTTTTCCCAGAAGGCGGTTTCAAGATGAGAGGGCATATGCTTAAGATGAAAAGAGAGAGATTTTTAAAAAAAGACATATGAGGCATTTTTTAGGGAAGATGTTTTACGTGTGCAATTAACTTGCTGAGGAAGTGATGGATGATGGGACGTTTGCAACATTTAATGGACAATTGATTCCAAACATGAATGGGAAAGTGGGACTTTTGAAAGAAATTTATTCATGCTTAGTACGTCAGTTATTTCCCAGAAGGCAGTTAAGAGTCAACCACGATATTATCCATCTGGAGTCTCATGTGGGACGGAGCAGATGAGTATGGCAGGTTGCTTCCCGAACTGGCATGAGTGAATCAGATGGGATTTTCCACATAACTGATTCAGGTCATCTGGAGACTCTTCAATTCCAGGTGCTTATTGAATTCAAACTCCACCATCTGTCATGCCAGGACCTGAACCCTTTGTCCCCAAAATATTACCTGGGTTTTTGGATTAGCAGCACAGTAATAAACCAACAAGGGCATTTTAACCACTCAGCGGGTACAGGAGGAGGCAGATGGGACGAGATTAGTTTGGCAGTGTGTTCAGCATGGATTGGTTGGACTGACGGGCTTGTATGCCTTCATGCTGTATGACACTATGATTGACGCTATGGAACAAATAGCTGGTTGGGATGAACAGCAGCATTGACACCATAATCGAACACCTGATGGGATATGTAATCCTGCTGGAGTCTCCGGAGTTTGTTTTGCTCAGTGACCCCTTCCCACACATGGGACTGGTGAACGGTCTCTCCACAGTGTTACTGATTAAATGAGATTCCATTTCTGTGGTTAATTGAATCCCTTCCAGCAGTTCCCACATTGCCCTGCTTTCTCTGTGGTCTCGGCCTCCTTTTTTCGACCGAGGGTGAACGATCCTTTCAAATTGTTTCCACACAGATACAAATCCTGTTGTCCATGTTGTTTCTGTGTTTTCATTGTTTCTCATTCACCCACAGGGTGTGAGTATCACTGGTCAGGACAACATTTATTCTTCGCCCCTTGTTCGTTGCTGTCTGGCTACACCACAAACCCGGGTGCGATCCCAGCCTCGGGTGTCTGTCTGTGGGCAGTCTACACATTCTCTGCGTGTTTGCGTTTTATTTCTCCCTCTGACCAAGGATGTGCCAGTTACAGGGATGAACAATGAGAAATGCAGTCTTATGGGACAGGGAATACCGTGGGGTCTGGTGGGATGCGCTTCGGATGGACGGTGTGGACTGGAAGGGCCGACTTGCCTGCTTCCCCACACAGTGGGGATTCTTGAATTCAGGGTCAGCTAATGTTTTTCTGGTCCTGGAGTCTCTCGTAGGCAGGACTGGGTTAAGATGGTTGAATCCCCTCTATAAGGGATAGGCATTGCAGGAAATTAAAGTTATTATCTCTGTTTCTGAGGTCAGGCTTGCATTTCAGGTTTTATTCAGTGAACTTAAACATCACCCTTTCTGTGTCCCCGTCCCCCAGGATGACTAGTTTAAAATATAACCCCATCACCACCTTCTCCAGGTTGAAGTCATGACTGTGTGGAAGAAACTGACACTGAGCTGATGCGAGCAAATGTAGCTGCCCCCGCCAGTGTCGGAAACACCGATCCAAACAGAAAAATCATCTTTTAAACCCACCACTGCAAAGTTCACGGCTCAACACGCTCCAGTTGTGCCACTCAGCTGTCTTAGCAAGATGTACTGTCGATCGCTATGAGATTATAAACGGGGACAACCATTCCCTTGATCAGGAGCACACTCAACTGAGGAATTTCTTGCGCCTCTATACCATCATAGAAGGACGCACGCTCACCTATTGCATCACTGGAGACAGAGAAGTAACTCCATGCACTCATTCTCATCCACATTTCCGGTTGGATCTGGGCGGCTGTGCCGATGTGAAGTTAAAATGGTATTTTAGCTTCACATTTCAACAATATCCTATACTCTCCCTCGAGACTTTGATGTTTTGTCGAAATCTATCAATCTCAGTTTTCAACATTTTCTTTCAAGGGATCTCCACAGACTCTGAGGACACCAAACTTAAAGATTCAGCTCATTCTCAGTTCCCACATGTCTGTCACTGTTTGCTAAGCACTGATATTGTACATGTGCTGTTCTTCCGAACATTTCCTCTACTAGTATACTTATTGCTGCTTGCATGTATCCTGTTCTGTATTTACTATGATCCTGGTTGTCGGTATTTTGCATTGTGACCACAGCAACCTCGATTTGAAACCAAATTACGGCAATAAGTGCTCTCTCCGTTGTCCTTTTTGTGGCACATGCTAAGAAATTAATTGTTTTACCTTCAAATTCCACTCTCCCACATCTCTGCGTTTCATATATCACCCGATTCAAACACACCCGTTGTCGTAGATTTCTCTCCTTCCCACGATCATTAAACCTCCTTTCCGCCCCTCCCCCCATTTCTCTGAGGCAATGCCCAATCTATCACTCTCTTTCACATTCATACTGTTCTGTCTGTGCTGCTGCTGCGGTCACTGTTGTTGGGTGAACGTGCGCCAATCCCACCATCGGGACATTCAAACAAATCGATCCATTTAGATACCGCTGTTGTGAAATCAACCTCCATGTAACAGTTTTTACTGACAAAGGACAGAGACAATTGGAGCGTCAGGCTCATGGAAAATACCCAGGGCAGTTTTGGTGAAAAGACATTTTATTGGAAAAGTCCAGCTTTTGTGGCTTTCTGCGTTGGTCTTGTGATAATTTCATAGGGTTGATAATCCAGAGACCGAGATAATAGTCTGGGTACTCGGGCTTGAATCCCACCATGTCATGATCGTCAAATTTGGATTCAATAAATATCTGCAAGGAAGAATCTAAAGACTAACATATATCCATTGACAATTGTTGAAAAAAATCTGTTTCACTGATGTCATTTCGGGATGGAATTTACGTTCCTTACTTGGTCTGTGCTGCATGTGACTTCAGACTCATAGCAATATGGTTGAGTCTCAACTGCCCTCGAGACAATTAGGAATGGGTAATAAATTCTGCCTAGCCAGCATCGCCGTCATACTAATACAGATATTTTAAAACAAATGTTCATTAGGCTCAACAAGAGTGTTGTGTGCAGTTTTGCAAGTCACATTATAGCAGGATGTGATTACACTGAGAAAATTGCAGGAGATATTTACCAGGATATTGTTTGGGCTGAAGAGTTTCAGTTAGGAAGAATGACAGGACAGAGTGGAGTGTTTGTCGCAGTCCAAAGGAGATGTAGACAAGACATGACCGAGTTAGGGTACAGACAGGGTTGACTGAACGAGTTTGCCATTGATGGAAGGATAGATTAGCAGGGGCTAGAGATTTGAGGAGAAAGGCAGAATGGTTTGAGAAGATGTGCGGAAAACCTTTATGAGCCAGCGGCGGCGTTGGAATTTGGAATAGGCTGACTGCATTGTTCAGAGCGGCAGAAACCCTTATAACCTGAACAAATGTTCGGATGTGAACTTGTGATGCCAAGACATATTAGGCTGTGGGATAAGCATTGTGAAATGGGATTCAGTTCATTTGGCATTGTTTTTGACAAGTGTGACGACAATTGGTTGAAGAGCCTCCTTTGAAACTCTTGTCCTCGGTAAATAGTGGTCAGTGTCCCCGCCTGTCACAGGGCTCAATTCTCCACTGGGGACAGTGTAAATATTTTATAACTGTCACTCCATTCCCAAGGGCGGGTATTGATACCTGTCCTTCCATTCTCGATGTCACAGGAAGGACAGTGCTGCCTGAATCAAGGTTGGGAAGGACTGCAGTTCTCAGGGAGGCAGAGTGTCAGTGAACGGCCAAACACGTGACTTCTGCCAACTGCATCTTGTTACTGTGTTGGAATGAAAAGCATTTGACAGACTTGTTCCGGATTGAAGTGTTTATTGGAAGCAGGAAGGTGAGGAAGAAACAGCGTAAAAGCATTCAAATAGGAGTGCAGAAACATTTCCCGCAGCAAGAATCAGAACGTAAAGCACAGAGTAGTGTTTCGATACATTGAATTTGAGTTGATTTGCTTTGATGAGGCTGAGTTATCATGGTATAAAGCCATTAAAACTGATGCAGGCTTTGCTCACGATGATGGAACCTTGGCTCAGTAATTCGCATTGCTGTTCAGTCTGAGGGTTATGTTGATTGGCCAAGTTAAATTGTCCTCTCGTGTCCAGGGAGTGAATTTAGTAAGTTTAATGAATTAGCCACGGGTAACGCAGGGACAAGATCAGAAGTCACAGGACGCCAAGTCATACTCCAACAGATTTATTTGACATCATAAGGGGGAGGGTTGCCACTTCTTCTGGTGAAATATAAGGGAATAGGGAGGAGAGCTAGGTCTGGGTGAGATGCTCTTCAGAGAGTCGACACCGGATCGATTGACTGAAATGCTCTTTCTGCACTGTAGGATTCTGTAATTCTATGAATTGATAATGACGGTGTTTATTGGGGTGTAAAGCCATTAGAGACGACGCTGATGGGGTTTACTAAGGATGAGATTTTATTCACTTGTTATCTTCGAAAATTTAGAACAGTTATCCCTGAACCAAGAAAGACTTAATTGGGGTTTTTCATGTTATGAAATGTTTGGACAGAGTAAATAGGTGGAAAATTCTCTCTTTCAATTCAGTCAACATCTAGACGTCAGGCATTCAAAACTTTGATAAAATATTTAAACAACTTACAAATGAATCGCTGTCACTCCGAGAATCTGTTTTACAAAATATTTGGAAAGGCACATTTGGTGGCATACAAGGAATAAATTTCACAAGGAGAGAGACAGCGTGTGGCTAAGTAAAGGTGTAGGGGTGGGATGAAGTCGGTCGGAAATTGGGGGGAAACAATGTCTAATTTGGTTGACTTTAAATGTAAAGAAATTTCTTGAACGTGTGCAGATGAATAAGATTCGATTCCAAAAATTCTGGATTTTGAACGACTTGGCATAATAATGTACCTGAAACATTGTAAATGGGACTGAGTGGATTTTTCTTATTGTGAAGCGATGATATTATATAATGAATAGGAAGTGACCAGTTGCTCGGAGAGCGACTTCCTGCTTTAATAACACACGTTCAAGATGTGGAGACAAACACCATGATATTTAGTCCACTTAATATTCAGTGAAATCTGCCAAAGCAACGCGGAACAAGACTGTTGGGGTTTTCCTTTGCACTTTAACCCTCTGATTTTGTAAGCAACATTCACCTTGAGCTGAAATAAAGTCGGAACAAATTTGAAGAGAACATTAATCATTCCAATGAGATAAATCTAATTCACTTCTGATTATTACAATGAACATTGTGAGGTTGCAGCAAAATTAAAATGAAACGAACAAAACAGCGTTTCTTGTGATTTAATCCAAATCAGGTTCAGCCACATGAGAAAGGCCATTGAGCCACAACATCGTCTTTACTTCCCCCTCCATGGCTGCTTCTTCACCTGAGAGAGAAAGTGACTGATGATATTATGAGTCAAATGTAGGTGTGAATATGACGTAACAGTCTTGTTCTCTGTTTCATTCTAACACAGCTCTGACTCAGAATGTATCAATGACAGCTATTCATTCTGACGAGCATGGCTATTTATTGGAATTTGCTGTCATTATAATTCTGGTGAAAGCAGAAACACAATGGTGTGGATTCGATTCCCCTCTGGAAACTTCTCATCCATGACTTTCACTGCATGGGATCGTGATGAGGTCACATGTCACCGCTCTACAAAATGTGCAGAGGAGACCGAGAGATTATGGTGTTGGGTTCTTATACCGCTGGGCTTCACATTCACGGGTTCGAGTCACACTCTGTTTGCGAACTTCACAAATCGCTACTGCAGTTTTTCTTTGCACCTCACACTCTGGTATACACTGGATCGAGAATCTTGTTCTTGTCCTTCACTGCACGGGAGATTCACGAATAATCAACACTACATTAAAGTCGAAAGGAAGAGTGAGAGCAGTCATTCTATTCAATTGTAGATTAAATTAGTGTAATGAGAAGGAACGCATTTTTCTTCCGCGCCACCCCCCACCTCCACCCCCACATTTCATTTTGTCCTTCTATGAATTTACATAAAAAAAGAGAAACAAATAAGAGATCAGGAGCACAAGTGTATCCAGTGGGGTTGCACATGAATATTTTAACCTAACACTTCACACAATGATCTGAACAGTATTTCAAACAGTAACTCGGAATTGGAACCGCAGAAAACTTCTCCAATGAAACAAACCTTTCATTCTTTCGCAAATGCCTGCTGTGTGTGAATAATACAACGATCCATCATCTAGTGTGATTACTTACTTGCCAACTGTATAAGGTCGAACAACTTTCTTCAGCAATCACAGCTTCTGTACACAGCTACCTGCGCTGTGGCCAATGTCATTTGTTGCCCACAGGTCAGAGCACATTTCTTCTTCCTGCATTTACGAGCCTTGTTCCTGATCTGTCTGGTCTGTTTAATAAAACCTTTTCTATCACTTCCGTCCCATCCCCTCACAATGCTGAACTTATGAATAAAATGAGGCGTTCGACCAAATGTTAAATAAAGGAGAAGTGTGCCATTCAGCCCATGGAGTCTGTCCCATCATTCAACGAACTCATGGTTGATCTGATCATCTTCAACTCCTTTCTGCTCACTTACCTCGACAAAGTTTCATCATATTTCTGATTAACAATCTGGCACAGTTTGAAAATACCCAACAACTCAGTCTCAACAGCGGTTGCTGAAAAATGCCACAGATTCCTTGGCCCCTGAGCAAAGAAATTACTCTTCATTTCTGAATTAACTGGGCGATATCTAAATCTGAGTTCATGTCGTCTGGTGCTCTCCTCAGAGCATCGGGCAAGCCACCTGCCCATATCTACCCTGTCAAGATCCTACGAATATTGAACGTTTATAAATGTTATTATGTGATTATATCTCCCCTCCACCTCCTTTGTTTCAATCCAAGCCTAAAACGTCATTCCATGAAGCTCCATTTTATACAGATTTAGCAACACGTTTGTAAGTCTCTGCTGTCCTTTTCAGCGTCCTTTTTATTAAGAGAGGTGGAGAAATTTCAGCGAAATGGGTTAAAACCTCAGGCGCAGATGGGAATTGGAACTTGATCCACAGAATGACCAAATGCAGCAATGATAACTCTGACAAATGAGAATCTAATCATATTCGATTGACATTCAATGGCTTCATTGTAACTGAATTCCTCCGTGAAATCGTCCTGGGAGCTAGTATTTAGGAGAAATAGAACCTGACCGCTCAAATAAAGAAGTTGACGACAAAAACATGTCCGTCGGTCGTTTTTGTTCGATTAGTAACTAAACTCTTGTCTCGGTGAAGCCTACCTCGTCCGCAATGCACAAATCAGATGTTTAACAGAACTCTCTCCATTTGCCTAGGTGGGTGCACCTTCAATACCACTGAAGGAACAGGACACCCTCCACTACAATGCAGTCACTTAACTGTATATTTTTCAACACCTGAATATTTATTCCCTTAACTGCTAAGGCATAATTGCAGCAGACTGCACCACCGAGCAGATTCACTGGAGTAAGTCATCCAGGCTTTGTTGACAGAACCTTCAAAGCTCAAAAACTGTACTGACTATAAGGACAAGGTTGAAGATGCACTGAAACTTCACCATTTACAAATTACCCTCCAAGGGACATACCAGCATGACTTGGAGAGGAATCAGTGGTAAATTCATTGAGTGGTGAAGCGGTCTTGATGGGCTAATTTTTATACTTCAGCCCTCCCTCTTCTGTCTTACAAGTTTTAAAAATGTAGATTATTGCATTGACCAGACTTGTGCTCATTCCTTTAGTTGTTTCCTAAACTGGCGGTTGCTAAATATTGAATATCATCCACAGTCTGTGGCAACAACAGAAAATATCCAAAAACCCACATGAACAACTGATCTCCCTGTTCTTCAGAGATTTGTGAATGTCCACTCCAAGGTCTCTTTGTTCTAGATTAGATTACTTACAGTGTGGATACAGGCCTTTCGGCCCAGCAAGTCCTCACCGACCCGTCAAAGTGCAAGCCACCCAGACCTATTCCCCTACATTTACCCCTACCCCTAACACCATCGGCAATTTAACATAGCCAATTCACCTAACCTGCACATTTTTGGACTATGGGAGGAAACCCACGCAGACACGGGGAGAATGTGCAAACTCCACACAGGCAGTCGCCTGAGGTGGGAATTGAACATAGGTCTCTGGTGCTGTGAGGCAGTAGTGCTAACCACTGTGCCACTGTGCCACCGTGCCGCCCATGTTCCTGTGCACCAATCAGAATCCTCACTGTTATTGTTACAACTCCACAAATTCATTACCACTTATTCGTCTGGATTCTATTCCATTCGCCATTATTCCTTTCCACCTGATTCATACATCCCTGTGGTCCCTGACATTATTCATCATAGGCAACTACACGACCAATTGTTGTATCATCTGTAAACTTCTAAATCATGACTCCTACATCGAAGTTTGAATTAGTGATCTACATCAGGAAACAGTGGTACTTCACTGGAAACAGGCTTCCAAACATGGTTCATGGCTGGATGGAATGAACACCTGCCATATTCCAGTCTCCAAGAGTTGCTAGCCCAAATATCGCCATTACATTTGCAGATAACACGAAGATTGGTGGAGTAGCCAGAAAGCATAGAGGACTGTCAAAGAATGAAGGGGAATATAGATAGACAGAAGAGTAGAGCAGATAAGTGGTAGATGGAGTTCAATCCAAGCAAATGTGAGGTCATGCATTTTGGGAAGTCTAATTCTAGAGCCAACTATACTGTAAACGGAAGAGCTGTGGGTAAAGTTAATGAGCAGAGAGATCTGGGAGCTCAGGTCCTTTGTACCATGAAGGTGGCTGCACAGGTGGATCTTGTGGTCAAGAAGACATATAGCATGCTTGCCTTCACCGGACGGGTCATTGAGTATAAGAGCTGGCAGGTCATGTTACAATTGTACAAGATATTGGTTCAGCCGCGTTTAGAATATTCTGTACAATTCTGGTCGCCACATTACCAAAAGGATGTGGACGTTTAGAAGAGAATGCAGAGAAGGTTTACGAGGATGTTGCCTGGTATGGAAGATGCTAGCTCTGTAGAGACGTTTAGTAGGTTACTATTGTTTTCATTAGAAAAAACGAGATTGAGGGGTCCTGTTTGAGGTCTACGAAATCATGAAGGGTACAGACAGGATGGATTGAGATAAGCTTTTTCCCAAGGTGAGGGATTCAATAATGAGAGGTCACGCGTTCAAGGAGAGTGGTGAAACGTTTAGGGAAGATATACACGGAAAGTATTTTACACAAAGGATGGTAGGTGCTGGAATGCGTTGCCAGCAGAGGTAGTAGAGGCTGACATGGTAGATTCATTTAAAGTGCGCCTGGACAGATGTATGAGGAAGTGAGGAGCAGAGTGGTACGGATGCTTAGAAATTGGGCGACAGGTTTAGACAGTTGATTTGGATCGGCTCAGGCTTGGAGGTCCAAAGGGCCAATTCCTGGGCTGCACATTTTCTGTGTTCTTTGTTCTTCTTTGTTCACTACACTACCAACTCCATGCTACATTGCTCAGTCTCAGAGAATGACATTGTCAATTCCGATTATCACAGAGGGAATGAGAATATGACATGTGGCTGTGTCGGAATTTAAGTGATATACGCTGGATTGGAGTGTTTACTGGGAGCAAGAGGCCAATGTGGAGACGATGTGATCAAAAATTGCTCTTCGAGTAAAAGTAACAAAATGGCGCATTGTTAAGGAAAGTTTCAGAGAATGCTTCCAATTCATCGACCACTCGTGACCCACAGCATGCTTCCGCTGAGTCAATCTGCAGTGCGGGTTAATGCTGCTGTTGTAT
Organism: Chiloscyllium punctatum; assembly: GCF_047496795.1. Taxonomy (NCBI): domain Eukaryota; kingdom Metazoa; phylum Chordata; class Chondrichthyes; order Orectolobiformes; family Hemiscylliidae; genus Chiloscyllium; species Chiloscyllium punctatum. The sequence goes on along the minus strand of NC_092755.1, from coordinate 18,093,898 downwards.
CTTAATAATCTAATAAACGGAGACAAATATGTCCTTCCTCCCGCCTTTGACCAGGACCACTCCCATCTTTGGCATTTCATGCGCCTCTGTGCCGTCATAGAATAACCACGTGCTCACCTTCAAACCAGTCAATCCATTTCCATACCACAGTCGTGAGATTAATTCTCATGTAGCAGCTTTTACTGACATGGACTAGAGATTATTGGAATATCAGGCTCAGGAAAAGGAAACAGGGCAGCACTGAGGAAAAGAAACTTTATTCTAAAAGACATTTTTCTGTGGATTTCTACATCATTTATTTCACTTGCTCATTCGGCTCTATCTCAACTATTGTGTGCAGTTCTGCAATTCACATTATAGCAGGGATGTGATATCACTGGAAATGATATTGGAGAGATTTCCCAGAATATTGTCTGAGAAGAATAGTTTCAGTTATGAAGAGAGGTTGGATAGATTGGAGTTATTTATCTTACAGCAGAAGAGATTGAGAGGAGACATGATTGAGGTGTGCAAAATAATCAGGGATATGGATGGCGTAGACTGAAAAAACGTTTCTCTTAGATGGTGAGATCAATCATTGGGGGGGTGGGGTGGCGGGGGAGTGTGGCATGGATTTATGGACAGGGGAGAAAAGATTTGAGTGAATGTGCAGACAAATGTTTTGAAACAGTGGGAAGTTGAATTCTGGAACTCAGCGCAAGCAAATGTTTTAGGGGCAGAAATCCTCCTAAGTTTCAGAAGTATTCAGATGTGAATGTGTGATGCCAAGGCATAGACCAATTCAGATAGATGGCAAACAAAACCTGAATGATCTGTATGATCTATGTAAAAAAGACAAAAGTAGGAATTGCAGCTCGGGGAAAACAGAATGACGACTTCGGTTCAACAGACACTTCCTCAGAACTGTTTTGGATTCCCGATGTTAACTCTGATTTCTCTCTAGTGATGCATTTGGAGTATTTTTTTGTTGGTGCATCATTAATGCGGGTTGAGAGAGATAGGGTGGGGGAGTGTGAATCGCGTCGATGGCACAATGCAGACTCAACTGGCTCAATGATATCTGTCTATTCTGTGTCTAATTCTAACTCTGAATCTAGAAATTTTTGTCCATTTTTCAAGTCTGTCGTTTTTCACATCTCACCTGTAATGTGAATTGTAGAACAGGACAACGAGGGTTCAGGCATAAACCACAGCCAGACCATTACCACCTGACGCCTGGAAGAGGAATGCCTCATTGTCTGTCTTGGGAAACTGCATCCACACGGGATAAGTATGGATTTCAATGGCTTCCTCATCTCCCCCGTCTTCCCCGCCCCCCCCCCAACATTATCACAGTCCAAAGCATCCAACTCGGCACCATCCTCCGGACCCATTCATCTCTTCCCCTTCTAACTTGCACTATCTTCCCCTCCTCCATCCACCTATCACTTCACCAGCAACCTTTCACACAACCCCAACCCCCTCCCTTTTATCTCTCAGCCCCCACCCACAAGACTCATTCCTGATGAAAGGCTTATGTCAGAAACGTCGATTCTCCAGCTCCTCGGATGCTGCCTGACCTGCTGTACTTTTCCAGCATGACACTCTCGCCATGGCGAAGATAGACGAGCTCAGCTCAGGCTCTTTATCTGAGAGTGGAGAAGGATGAGTGAGGAAGTGATTAAGGTGCACATTAAGGGGATCGGTATGTGTGATAGGAATAAACTTCTCATGGGAAGTGTTAACAACCAGGGATGTACGGTAAACGCAAGGGAGAGGATTTTCAGAGCAGATATAGGAAGACGTTTTCCTTCTGAGATTGTTGCTTATTTGGAATTAACTGTTTGAACTTGTGGTAAAGCTACGAGTCATCAAAATATTTCAGGTGTATTTAGCCGAATACTTGAGAAGCGAGAGTACACATGGATAAGGACGAGGTACTGGAAAGTGGGGTGAAGATAAGCAGATGTCTGATGAAAGATCCAAACACCGTACCAAAAATAGAGACCATAAAAGCATGGGAAGTGTCTCCGCATGGATACTACTGTCAACCTGTTACAAGGGGTCTGTGGAATGCTGCACTAGTCAGACGATCACTCTGGAAGGATGGGGCCGCTGTGGCAGGAGGGGATAAGAATAGTGCAATGCTCCTACACCAATTAGAGTCAGAGTGTGCTGATAGTCTATTCTGGCAGGCTGAGATAATAACAATTAGACAAGTCAGCCTTGCTTGCTAAATATCATCATGGCAGATTGGGACGAGTCGTGACAATAAATATTTTTGACATGGTTTTTAATATTCAATTGATAGTTCATAGAGTCAGCCTGCTTGAGACCCTCGTAGCAGGATAAGACATTACATATCAAATCGGTAGTTAGTAGAGTCAGTTTGGGACAAGAAGACTTTGTGGTAGCTAAATATCTAATCATGACAGGTTAGTCTGGGATGGAAGATCATTGTAGCAGAGGTGGCAGTAAAATACCAAATCATGAAAATAGAATAATATTAAGTTGAATGTTGGAAAACCCATCGTGGCAGAAGTAGAGTGATAATAGGAACTAACATCATTGGTGTATTGTGTGGCTGGAGTGAAGTAATTCGGACTAACACAGTTGGCCGTGCTGATAAGCTGAGAAACCTGAGTAAAGAAAAGGTATAAAGTAGTGCCATGGACCCTGAGGTTCGGGGGCATTCAAGAATTTGCTTTCTGAATGTCACGGTTTTTTGTTTACAAATAAAATGTCTACTCTTTGAAGGTCTCTCCGCATTTCCTGGTGATTGTCTACATTTTCTCCACGACAACCGCAACTTTGGGTGCAATAGAATTGTGGCTAGCACGACTCTGTGGCGCAATAAAAAGCACATTAGATTTCTAAAGCATTAATAACTTGCTATTCAAAGTCTATGGGTTTGTTTTCCACCAGAATCGGAGTTTAGATGCCAGCTCAATCAATGTTTGTTCTGCTGAATCATCATCAATTCCCATCGTCAAGAGTTCGCGACCCTGCTGTTGACCAGAGAACATTCCTTACCTTCTTGGTTGTGAGTTTTGACGCAATCATTTCGTTTGAAACATGATCAACCAGAATCAGCTGCTCAGCCGCAATACCTGCAAAGTTCGTGCAGAAACCCACTGGCTCGAAAAACTTTTCCTTTCCATAGTGGCATTAACATTTGCGATTGCTGAAATGTATTTTTCCCTTTGTGTGACAGGTTGTTGTGGATGAGCTGGGGTAAAACATTGAAGTGTTTGATCAGCCATGACGATATCAGATGTTCGGATAGGACCGGTGTGTGGAATAGCCTCCTCTTGTTCCTTTCTTACTGTGCTGTTTCTGACAGAAGGTTTTCAACAATAATATGATGAGGACAATCTGAATCTACACCACGGAATACCAAGGTGCTCCCCTTTACACCTCCGGTCTCACAGCTGGAATAGACAGCTCCTAGATCAGACAGTGAAGGTTTCTCTCAGGCACTCTGTCAGACTGATGCTCCTTCACACAGATTTCCAATTGGGCACATGGAGCAAGCAAATGTGCGAATATTGTGTGTTCATGGAGAGATTTCCCCTCTGCTGGGCTGCAGTTCTGGACATGGTGACGTACATGAATTTCTGGCATTTTGTGTCTTACTGTGCATTCTTCCTACTTTACAATTTAAACTGGAATTGAATTTATTCCTGCATAATATTTTTACATCTTCAGTATTCATGAAACTGGTGCAACGTGTTCTTGGATTTAGGAATGGTGAAGATTTTTGATGAATGCAATGTTTCATGTTACCTGTATGAATTTTCAGAAGGAGGTTGGTGAACTTTCATTGATTCGAATTCTGTGCCGAACTGAAACCGATCGCAGGAAAAGCCCTGCGACAGCGGCAATGTCACATTGTCTGTAAACAACGCAGGAACCAACAGAAACCCATTTTTCAATGAATTCAATTTTGCACATTTTTTGTGTCCTTTCCTGAACCTGATGCTTCAATAATCACAGGTTGATGTCTGTTTCACCTCGTCTGTGTCAGCTTTAATTTCAGAACCATATGGTTCAGGGGTGTCATGGTTATCACAGCTGCCTCACAGCAGCCTCGGGTAGCAGTGTGGACTTTGCACATTTCCACCCCCCCACCATCTGAGTGGGTCCAAATTAGTCAGGGGAACATAGTTTTGGGTGGGTTACTGCTCGGACTTGTTGGTCCGAAGGGCATGTTTCCACACGGGAGGGAATCTAATCATCACAGCAAAAGTAAAGCAGTTGAGTTAAAGTTCACAAGGGAGGAGTAGGCCACGTGACAGCTTTGCTGTCTGCGGCTCTAGGAGCGTAATTTCCTGTGCCTCGTACTTAAAGGTGCGTAAACTGCCAAGGTAGTAAGTTCAATGCTTATCTGAAGATACCGTTACTGTCATGGACCAGGAAATATTGGAGCATCAGACTGAAACGCAGTTGAAAACAATGTTGAGTAAAGTAGCAGTTATTGGAAAACTTCAGTTTCTGATTTGGGGAAATGTTCTGTCTCTGGGAAACGTGTCAATTATTGACTGAAAAGCTACAAATATTCCCCAGGTCAATATCCGTCTGTGGATAGAGATACAGAGGTGAAGTTTTAGTTTGATGACCTTTCTCAAATCGCTGACCCTGCAGTGGATGAAATTCTGGGAAAGTCTGTTTATCTCGTTTCATATCATTCCATTTCCTGCAAACTCGCACAGCTCATTAAACCAATCGAAAGTATTAGATCTATTCCTGTGGGAAGTTTGATAGTTGTCAGAATAAAAAAAATGATTGCTCCAAACATCTTTATCGTTCCCCACTGGCTTTGAAGTTCGAACCTTTAGTTTCCACTCACCAAAACAAGGGAAATTCCCTCATATTTACTCTTACCAACTTCACATCAGGTGGATAACCTCCTTTCGGACACAATTAAGTCTTTCCTGATTTCTCCCTCATGATTCTTTATCTATCCCACCATCCCATTAAACCACCTCTTTTATTTTCTAGTGCTTTTATCTCCTAGTAAACCTCATTTCCATCGCTTGTATCGATTTTGTATCAAGTGAAATCTGGCCGTGTCATTCCTAATCTCTTTATATTACGCTAAGTGCTGCCCGTGTCTTTTATCATATCTTTATATCCCAGTAAGTTTCAACCTCAGAAAGGATGCTGGATCCAATTCAACACGTGAAAACTCGCGACTAAGCTGTGAAATCTTATTACCGACACAGGAAAGGTGGAATCAATTTCAACTGCAGCTGAATCGATTGGCTGCAGCAGCATCGGGTCAAATCCCAGTCACTTCAGTGGCTGTTGTTATTATATTTATTTCTTCTCTCCGTGTGCTGATTTTGAGTGCGAGCAGCGGCTGAGTTTAAACAAACCCGGAAGGGTACAGGTAAGGTAAGACAGTTTGTTTTAAAATTACTTACCGGGAGCGGGCAGCGGTGTTTTATTCTCTTCACAGAAAGAGCAGGAGCAGCAGGGGGAAGTGACGACGACCAGAGGGGCAGCTGAGACCCGGAAGCAGGTATAGAGTAAGCTTACTTGGGTAGGTTTTGTTTTCCCTATAAAAGCGCGCAGAAATGGAACCCGAGGCACGACAGAGGTAGTGCCTCCTACCCGCCCTCCTCCTCTAACCTAATAATAAGACCCGTTGTGGTAAGCAGGTAAGCGCTGCATTTTGCTTGTTCTATTTTTTAGATCTAGTTTGTTTTTTTAAAAGGTCACTTTTAGAGGGATGGCAGTGAAGGCAGTGCAATGTTCCTCTTGCAAGATGTTTGAGGTGAGGGATGCCATGGTCGTCCCTGCTGATTACACTTGCAGGAAGTGCACCCATCTCCAGCTCCTCCAAGACTGTGTTAGGGAACTGGAGCTGGAGCTGGAGTTGGATGAACTTCGGATCATTCGGGAGGCAGAGGGGGTCATAGATCGGAGCTTTAGGGAAGTAGTAACTCCAAAGATTGCAGACAGATGGGTGACAGTGAGGGGGACTGGGAGGAAGCAGCCAGTGCAGGGACCCCCTGCGGCCGTTTCCCCAAAAACAAGTATACCATTTTGGATACTTGTGGGGCGGGGGCTTACCAGGTGTAAGTAATGGGGCTCAGGCCTCTGGCATGGAGCGTGTCCCCATTACTCAGAAGGGAAGGGTGGAGAAGAGCAGAGCAATAATAACTGGGGACTCGATAGTTCGGGGCACAGATAGGCGATTTTGTGGGGGCGAGAGAGACTCACGTTTGATATGTTGCCTCCCAGGTGCAAGGGTACGTGATATCTCTGATCGTGTTTTCCCGGTCCTTAAGGGGGAGGGGGAGGGGCAGCAGCCCGAAGTCGTGGTCCACGTTGGCACCAATGACATATGTAGGAGGCGGGCTAAGGATGTTAGGCAGGCTTTCAGGGAGCTAGGTTGGAAGCTCAGAGTTAGAATGAACAGAGTTGTTGTCTCTGGTTTGTTACCCGTGCCACGTGATAGAGAGTCAAGGAATAGGGAGAGAGAACAGTTAAACGCGTGGCTACAGGGATGGTGCAGGAGGGAGGGATTCCGATATTTGGATAACTGAGTTTCTTTCAGGGGAAGGTGGGACCTCTATAAACAGGATGGTCTACACTTGAACATGAGGGGCACCAATATCCTTGGCGGGAGGTTTGCTAGTGCTCTTGGGGAGGGTTTAAACTAACTCTGCAGGGGCATGCGAACCCAGACTGTAGCTTTAGGGTGCAGGACCTGGAGTGTAGGGAGGTTAGGAACATGGTATCAATCTCAAAGGAGGGTGCCTGTATACAGGAAAGTGGCTTGAAGTGTGCATACTTCAATGCAAGAAGTATACGAAATAAGGTAGATGAACTTGTAGCGTGGGTTTGTACCTGGGACTTCGATTTTGTGGCTATTACGGAGACATGGGTAGAACAGGGACAGGTTTGGCTGTTGCCAGTTCCAGGGTTTAAATGTTTTAGTAGGGTTAGAAGTGGGGGTAAAAGAGGGGGAGGTGTGGCATTGCTTGTCAAAGATAGTATTACAGCAGTGGAAAGGATGATGGATGAAGACTCGCCATCTGAGGTAGTTTGGGCTGAGGTTAGGAATAGGAAAGGTGAGGTCACCCTGTTAGGAGTCTTTTACAGGCCTCCTAGAAACGTAGAAGAAAGGATTGCGAGGATGATTCAGGAGAAGAGTGAAAGTAATAGGGTGGTTGTGATGGGGGACTTTAATTTTCCTGATATTGACTGGGAAAGCTATAGCTCAAGTTCGTTAGATGGGTCGGTGTTTGTCCAATGTGTGCGGGAGGATTTCCTGACACAATACGTAGATAGGCCAACAAGAGGTGAGGCCATACTGCATTTGGTTCTGGGTAATGAGCCAGGACAGGTGTTAGAATTAGAGGTAGGTGAGCACTTTGAGGACAGTGACCACAATTCAGTGATGTTTACTTTAGTGATGGAGAGGGATAAGTGTGCACTGCAGGGTAAGAGTTATAGCTGGGGGCAGGGAAATTATGATGTGGTGAGGCATGACTTAGGATGCGTGGATTGGAAAAGTAGGCTTCAAGGCATGGGCAGAATTGATATGTGGAGCTTGTTCAAGGAGCATCTATTGAGTGTCCTTGATAAGTATGTACCTGTCAGGCAGGGAGGAAAGGGTCGTGTGAGGGAGACGTGGTTTAATAAGGAATTGGAATCCCTTGTTAAAGGGAAGAGGGCGGCCTATGTAAAGATGAGGAGTGAAGGTTCAATTGGGGCGATTGAGAGTTATAAGGTAGCCAGGAAGGATCTGAAGAGAGAGCTAAGAGCAGCAAGGAGGGGACATGAAAGGTCCTTAGTTGGTAGGATTAGGGAAAATCCTAAGGCTTTCTATAGGTATGTCAGGAATAAAAGAAAGACTAGGGTAGGAATAGGTCCAGTCAAGGATAGTAGTGGGAAGTTGCGTGTGGAGGCTGAAGAACTTGGGGAGACACTGAATGAATACTATTCGTCAGTATTCACTCAGGAACAGGACATTGTTGCCAATGTGAATACTGAGTCACAATTAAGTAGAATGGATGGCTTTGAGGTATGTAGGGAAGAGGTGTTGGAAATTCTGGAAAGGGTGAAAATAGCTAAGTCCCCTGGGCCTGATGGAATTTATCCTAGGATTCTCTGGGAAGCAAGGGAGGAGATTGCAGAGCCATTGGCCTTGATTTTTTATATCCTCGTTGACTACAGGAATAGTGCCAGAAGACTGGAGGCTAGCATTTGTGGTTCCCTTGTTCAAGAAGGGGAGTAGGGATAAACCTAGTAACTGTAGGCCGGTCAGTCTCACTTCTGTTATGGGCAAAGTCTTAGAGAATTGTAAGGGATAGTATTTATGAACATCTGGATAGGAATAATGTCATCAAGGATAGTCAGCATGGTTTTGTGAAGGGCGGGTCGTGCCTCACAAACCTTTTTGAATTCTTTGAGAAGATGACTAAGGAGGTAGATGTGGTGTATATGGATTTTAGTAAGGCGTTTGATAAGGTTCCCCATGGTAGGCTACTGCAAAAAATACGGAGGTATGGCATTGAGGGTGAGTTGGAGGTTTGGATTAGGAATTGGCTGGCTGGAAGAAGACAGAGGGTAGTAGTTGATGGCAAAGGTTCATCTTGGAGTGCCGTTACTAGCAGTGTTCCGCAAGGATCTGTTTTGGGACCATTGCTGTTTGTCATTTTTATAAATGACCTGGAAGAGGGGTTAGAAGGTTGGGTGAGCAAGTTTGCGGATGATACAAAAGTCAGAGGAGGTGTTGACAGTGAGGAAGGATGTGGCAGGTTCCAGCGGGATATAGATAAGCTGCAGAGCTGGGCAGAAAGGTGGCAAATGGAGTTCAATGTAGCTAAGTGTGAGGTGATTCTCTTTGTTAAGAGTAACAAAAAGATGGGGTACTGGGCTAGTGGTCGGATACTTGGTAGTGTGGATGAGCAGACGGATCTTGGTGTCCATGTACACAGATCTTTGAAAGTTGCCACCCAGGTAAATAGTGCGGTGAAGAAGGCATATGGTGTACTGGCTTTTATTTGTAGAGAAATTGAGTTCCGGAGTCCTGAGGTCATGTTGCAGTTGTATAAGACTCTGGTGCGACCGCATCTGGAGTATTGTGTGCAGTTTTGGTCGCCATACTATAGGAAGGATGTGGAGGCACTGGAACGGGTGCAGAGGAGGTTTACCAGGATGTTGCCTGGTATGGTAGGAAGATCGTATGAGGAAAGGCTGAGGCACTTGGGGTTGTTTTCATTGGAGAAAAGAAGATTTAGGGGTGACTTGATAGAGGTGTACAAGATGAATTGGTGTTTAGCTAGGGTTGACTGTGAGAACCTTTTTCCACGTATGGAGTCAGCTATTACGAGGGGGCATAGCTTTAAATTAAGGGGTGGTAGGTATCGGACAGATGTTAGGAGTAGGTTCTTTACTCAGCGAGTCGTGAGTTCATGGAATGCCCTGCCAATAGCAGTGGTGGAGTCTCCCTCTTTATGGGCATTTAAGCGGGCATTGGATAGGCATATGGAGGATAGTGGGCTAGTGTAGGTTAGTTGGGTTTGGATCGGCGCAACATCGAGGGCCAAAGGGCCTGTACTGCGCTGTATTCTTCTATGTTCTATGTTCTATATTAATCCTAGCACAGGGAAAGCAACACTGCCACAGAATCTCCTGTTGATGCCCTGACAGAAGAGCCCACAGTCGCAATAATTCTACTATATCTTCTCAAACGCTGCCGAACATGAGAATCATCCCAAGTGTCCAAAAATTGATTGCTCTGCCATTTTCCTCAGAGACAATCCCCTTCAGCAGTTCTAAAAACTGGAAATCATTTTGATAGAGGAATAGCCACCGGAGAGGTTGCAGAGAAGGTTTATGTTGGATGTTGCCCAGTATGGAAGGTGTTCGCTGTGAAGAGCGGTTGAGTAGGTTAGGTTTGTTTTCAGTAGAAAAAAGGAGATTGGGGGGATCTGATTGAGGTTTACAAAATCGTGAAGGATATCGACAGGATAGATGAAGATAAGCTTTTTTCCCAGGGTGAAGGATCCACTAACGAGAGGTCACGCTTTCAAGGTGAGAGGTGAAAAGTTTACGGAGGATACACACGGTAATTGCTTCACACAGAGGGTGGTGGGTGTTTGGAACGTGTTGTCTGCAGATGTGATAGAGGCAAGCACGGTATGTTCGTTTTAGATGCGTCTGGACAGATGCATGATAAGGTGGGGAGCAGAGGGATACAGATGCTTAGGAATTGACCGACAGATTTAGACAGTACATTTGGATCAGCTTAAGCTTGGAGCGCTGACGGGCCTGTTCCTGGGCTGTAAATTTTCTTTGTTCTTTGTTCTTTTTAAGTACTGGTCTTTGGATCATAGTTGGGAAAATGTATCTGTGTTTCAGCACCTTGGCGAGTTGAATGGGATAACAGTGTATTATTTCAATGAACAAACTGCGAAACTGAAGCATGAGAAACTGGGAACCTGGATCATAAAACAAACCTCTGCATCATACAGTTTACAGGTTAATGATCAGACCACTTTCAGTGTTTTTAAATTGTTATGATTCCTTCCCTCAGCATGGTCATTAAACTGGCTCTGCCTGTTTATTCGACTAACCTTTACTTTCTGCTTAGTTTCTGACCGGCTGCTTTGGTTCCCAGCCTCCTGTATCATCAGCTTAAATCTGCACGAACACACCACCCTTCCAGGATGTTGGGGCCCCTCCAGTTGAAGTGCACACTTTCCTTTTTGTACAGTTCCCACGTGCACTGGACAAGATTCGAATCATTCAAAAATCAGAAACAATCCTCCCAAACTAGCTCTTTGTCACATTCAACTGTGCTATCTTCCTCTCCTTTGTCTCACTTTCAGGTGGTACAGGGAGTAATCCTAAGATTACATCCCTGGAGATCCTGCTTTTAAACTTACTCCTAAATCCCTGAATTTTCTTTGCAGGACCTTTCAACTTTCACTCTTCTTACCGATACCATTGGTATCAATGTGAACCACTTCCCTCCCACTTCAATATGCCCTGAGCATGCTCAGAGACATTCTTGATCCTGGCACCCATTTTTTGAAGAAATCATACAACCGTAGAATTCCTCCAGTGGGGAAACAGGCCATTTCACACAGCACGTCCACGCTGACCTTCCAAAGAGTAACCCACCCTGACCCATTCCCTTACTCTATTCCTCTGCATTTACCCCTGACTAACGCATCTAAGCGACAACTACTGGCAAAAAAAAACAACCCAGACCCATTCCTCAACATTATGTTGAATCTGCTTTCTCACAGTAGATACTGTCAGAAGTACTGAACATTCCAAGCAACTTCTGGTTTTGTCACCGATGATGAGTGCATATTGATAAAAATGAATTGAAAAAGAAAACAGCTGAATTTAAACTCTAGGGAGAAAACTAAATATTTGGTCGTTCAATAATGTCAGTAAAGTTTCATTAAATTACTGCTGTTTAGTCCATGAACATCACTTGTTCACTTTCCCAATTCATGAATAAAGGAGATTTTTACATCACTTTTGGTATCAGAAAGCTTGGAAATGTTGCACATTTACTCCTTCATATGGGAATGTGATTACATCACATTCTTTCATCTCAAACACAATGCATTACTTTGTCGAAGAATACCAGTAACATTGTAAGTAAGTGGAATGATAACTGGAAAGATATATTTAGGTAAAGGAAGAATGAGAGAAAATGGGTCTTTTTTTGGAACAGAAAAGACAATTATGTGAACTTACTAAGTTGATCAAATTTTTGGAAATTAGATTAGATTATTTACAGTGTGGAAACAGGCCCTTCGGCCCAACAAGTCCACACCGCCCCGCCGAAGCGCAACCCACCCATACCCCTACATCTACCCCTTACCGAACACTACGGGCAATTTAGTAAGGCCAATTCACCTAACCTGCACATCTTTGTGACTGTGGGAGGAAACCGGAGCACCCGGAGGAAACCCACGCAGACACGGGGAGAATGTGCAAACTCCACACAGTCAGTCACCTGAGGCGGGAATTGAACCCAGGTCTCTGGCGCTGTGAGGCAGCAGTGCTAACCACTGTGCCACCGTGCCGCCCAATCTATGCAGGGCAGATAAAGTATATTGTTATGAACGTGTCCAGGTATATGTTACTTTTAAGGGAGACTGGAAGCTGGCACAAAGTACTCTGAAAGAAGTTAAACTGTAACATTTGACCATGAAATCAATCGTGAGGCTGAGTTGCCACGGAACAAAAACTAATTGAAATTCGGCAAGCCCGCTTAACTTATGCCCCAACATACTGAAATCAAATTGAGTTTGAAATATAATGTATTTGATGACATCAAAATCAATGAAATGATCTGATGTTTTGTGGTATAAAACCAGACATTTGAATATTTAGGAGGACAACTGCCAAGGACATCCACAAAAATAGACTGTGAGCTGAAGAGTTTCCTGAAGGTACCTGTCTGTAAGAAGTTTGCACAGCAGAACTTCGAAGCTGACCGAGAGTAACATCTACAGATCAAAATCTACAAAGGAGAATCGACAAAGCTGACTGGTTTTGAAACATGATTATATATTTTTTGTAAACCTTAATCGGGGTTTTTTGTTTCACCAGACCAGTATTGTCGAGTGGGAGGTAAAAGATACGTTTAACCTAAGGGATTTCTAAATAGTTGTTTGTTTTATTATTCTCTGTCGTCCTTAAATAACAAAGTTGTTAATTTTACTTTAAATAGTTACTTTATAAATGGATTTTTGCCTCAAAACTTATGATATTACGGCATGAGGCGAACTTATTCTGTGTGACTGGTTTAAATTTGGAGAAATATTAACCCTGTGTTGTAACATGTTTGGGGACTTTCGTCAACGATTTGACAGGTTTAGACAAATCCAAACTGAGATCTGCGTAGATTTGAATTGATTTGAGGTTTGAAAAAAAAACACAGTATATTTAAATATTTGCATGTTAGTGTCTGAGATCTTTAAATAAAATGTCATGGAGAAAGATTGTTTATTCGATAACTTGTGGTTGGTTAAACTAAAAGTGAGAGAAATGACTCTTAAAATTTTAAGAGATTTGAAGATGATCCTCAAATTTGCCAAGAAAGTTTAGAAAGTAAGATAAGCGCCAAACTTTTAGAATTAGCGAAGAGCATAGTTTTGTGTTTAACCAAGGACAAAAGTAAAGCTGAAGTTGTCAGGGAATTACTCAAACAGGAAGGTATGTCAAAGTAACCGACAAGTGAAGTACAGTGAAAAAAACTTAAATTATAATTGAGGAAAATTGAGTTTAAAGATAAACAAAGGGAGAGAGAAAGAGAGAGAGAGAAGAAACAGGAAGCAAGACAAAAGAGAGAGAGAGAAAAAAGGGAAAGAGAAGGTGTGCAGCTGAGCAAAAAGAGAGAGAATAGATCTTGAGATGTTGTGATTTAGTCAGCAAAGTCAAGTTAACAGGATGGAGATAAAAAGGGAAGATAGTGATACATACAACTATGTTAAAACTCTGGCACATTTTGATGAGAAATATGTAGCAGCAGTTGAGATGAAGGGCAGCACGGTGGCCAGAGACCTGGATTCAATTCCCGCCTCAGGCGACTGTCTGTGTGGAATTTACACATTCTTCCCCGTGTCTGCCTGGGTTTTCTCCGGGTGCCCTGGTTTCCTCCCACAGTCCAAGAATGTGCCATTCAGATGAATTGGCCATGCTAAATTGCCCGTGGTGTTAGGTAATGGGGTAAATGTCGGGGAATGCGTCTAGGTGGGTTTCGCTTTGGTGGTCAGTGTGGACTTGTTGGGCCAAAGGGCCCGTGTCCGCATTGTAAGTAATCTAACCTAATCTAATCTTATTTCATTGAAAACTTGGCTAGGCAGATAGAATGGTCCAAGGAATTATGGGGAATGCGAGCTCGGAATAAACTGGTAGGTAGGGTGAGTGAAGTATATTCACAGCTGTCAGATGAGGAGTTAAGAGATTCTGAAGACGTCAAACAAGCTATTTGAAGTGCTCACAAATTGGAACCAGAAACATATAGATAGCAGTACAGAAACATAAAGGAGGAACCAGGTCAGTCTTACATTGTGTTTGAAAGAACTAAACATAGGCATTTTGATAGATGGATGCTTGCTTTAAAGATAGATACCACATATGAGGCTCTAATGGAGATTATTCTGCTGAAGGAGTTGAAGAACTCACTTCCAGAGATGATAAGAATTCACGTGGAGGAACAGCAAGTTCAGGAATTGAGAAGGGCCGGAGAATTAGCAGATGAATACAGGTTGCTGCATAAGACAAGTTTCCAGCCAGAATTTCATCCTGAGAGGGATAGAAAATGCGAGAAGGGGAGATGCTACAGTTTAAAAGAAAGAGTAAAGAATAAGAGTTTACCACAGGTTAAAGAAGATGCCCAAGATAGTGGAAAGGAGCTGAAAGGCCTCAGGTATTTTTACTGTCATAGTTTGGGACACAGAAAATTTCAGTGCAGGTGGTTTCAAAAGGGCATTGGTAAAAGGTATTTTCACTGCCATGAGATGGGATATGTAAAGTCACAGTGCTGGTCATTAAGAAAGGGACTGTGGGAGAAGATGTGGTAAAATAAGTTAAGCCAGTGACATTAGTGAAAGTATTAAAGGAAACTCCAACAAGAACCGAAGAGCTGCAGGAAAGTGCACAGCCTAAGCAGGGGCTGGGTATGGAGTCAGTATCTGATCTCTATAAAGAATTCCCCTCTGTGAGTAAAGTTTACTCAGGCACAACAGGGGGAGAAGGAGAAGAAGTTATCACTTTAAGAGATACAGGAACTAACCAGTTTCTAGTAGTAAGAGATGAGCAAATTTGCAGTCTTTCTGATTTGTTACCCGAGAGTGTCGTAATTTGTAGGATAGTTGGACAGAAATTTTGCTTTCCTCTCCATAAGATGAGGTTGGAGTGTCTACTCAAGTCTGGGGAAGTAACTGTGGGAGTGACTGACAGAGTGTCAGTTCCAGGAATCCAGTTTGTTCTTGAGAATGGTTTAGCAGGGTTCAAGTTGGGAGTGATACCCCTAGTTGTGGAGAAGCCCAAGGAAGTCCAAGAAACTGAGGAGTTAAAACAGAAATACACTGGTATTTTTCCAGACTAAACAGTAACCAGATCCCACAATCATAAGTCACAGTCGGAAGCACAAACTAAAGACAACAATGAAGGAGTTAAGATTAAGGTGTTAAACTGACATCCTGTTTGACATCATAGTGCTGGGAAATCATGCACAAAGAGAGGGTCAGACAGAGGTGTTTAGTCCTGAAAGGATAAGGGATCTGCAACAGACAGGCAAGATGATAAAAGATATATATGTGGACGTGTAATCTGAGAGTGAGGCAGAGATGTTCCTGAGGGTTATTACCAGAACTACAGCATCCTAAGACGGGAGTGGAGACCACGGCAGTTTAGTGCAGAGGAGTAATGTACTGAAGTTTTTTCCAAACGTCAGCAGTGTAGTGGCCCTGTTAACTGACTTGCTGAAGAAGAACACAAGGTTTTGGTTGACAGAACAATGCCAGGAGGCATTCGATCATTAAAAGAAGTATTGACCACCAAACCAGATTTAGCTACACCAAACGCTTCAACATCTTTCAAAGTTGCCAGAGAGGATAGGTTTAAGGTGAGAGGGAAGACATTTAAAAGAGATCTAGGGGACTGTTGTTTCTCAAAAAGGGTGCTGTGTATATGTAGCGAGCTGTCAGAGGAAGTGGCATTGGGGAGTATAATTGTAACAAATGAAAGACAACTGGATGTGTACATGAATCGGAAAGGTTTGGAGGCGTCTGTGTCAAAAGAAGAAAAATAGTAATCATTCAGTTTCGGAAACCAGGTGAGCATGGATGAGTCGGGCCAAAAGTTTTGTTTGTATATTGTCTAATTCTAAGTGTCTATGACTCTTTCACTCCTCCTTCATCACTGGTCCTTCATTGTACTCAATTCATTTCCAAATCAAAACTCATCTGCAAATACTTTAAATGATCTAACTCTCCAAACTTGATTAAATAATGAATTCCTGACATTGATGTGGTTCTGCAGACCACAGCAGCAGCAGAAGCAGAATTAAATTCAATCACAATCTGTAACTTTTTTTCCTGCGCTAATCCCTCAATCTCCAATTCCAACCAAATTGCTGTTGTGGACATGTGACTGGATTACTAATCCAGACCAGGCTAATGCTCTGGCAGTGATGTATAGGTGAACGTGCCAGTGTCCCAATCGTGTGTACCTAAATCTGATGACAACCTTTTAAAGCTACCATAATTAGACAATAGACAATAGATGCAGGAGTAGGCCATTCTGGCTTCGAGCCTGCACCGCCATTCAATATGATCATGGCTGATCATTCCTAATCAGTATCCTGTTCCAGCCTTATCTCCATACCCCTTGACTCCACTATCTTTAAGAGCTCTATCCAATTCTTTCTTAAAAGAATCCAGAGACTGGGCCTCCACTGCCCTCTGGGGCAGAGCATTCCACACAGCCACCACTCTCTGGGTGAAGTAGTTTCTCCTCATCTCTGTCCTAAATGGTCTACCCCGTATTTTTAAGTTGTGTCCTCTGGTTCGGCACTCCCCCATCAATGGAAATATGTTCCCTCCTGCCAGAGTGTCCAGTCCTTTCATAATCCTATACGTTTCAATCAGATCCCCTCTCAGTCTTCTAAACTCAAGGGTATACAAGCCCAGTCGCTTCAGTCTTTCCGTGTAAGGCAATCCTGCCATTCCAGGAATTGACCTCGTGAACCTACGCTGCACACCCTCAATAGCCAGAATGTCTTTCCTCAAATTTGGAGACCAGAACTGTACACAGTACTCCAGGTGTGGTCTCACCAGGGCCCTGTACAGCTGCAGAAGCACCTCTTTGCTTCTATACTCAATCCCTCTTGTTATGAAGGCCAGCATGCTATTAGCCTTCTTCACGACCTGCTGTACCTGCATGCTTGCCTTCATTGACTGGTGGACAAGAACACCCAGATCTCTCTGAACAGCCCCTTTACCTAATTTGATACCATTGAGGTAGTAATCTGCCTTCCTGTTCTTGCCACCAAAGTGGATAACCAGACATTTATCCACATTAAACTGCATCTGCCATGCATCTGCCCACTCACCTAACTTGTCCAGGTCACCCTGTAATCCCCGAACATCCTCATCACATTTCACCCTACCACCTAGCTTTGTGTCATCAGCAAATTTGCTAATGTTATTGCTGAAACCATCTTCTATTTCATTTACATATATTGTAAAAAGCTGCGGTCCCAGCACGGATCCCTGCGGTACCCCACTGGTCACTGCCTGCCATTTCGAAATGGAGCCGTTAATCACTACCCTTTGTTTCCTATTAGCCAACCAATTCTCTATCCAATCTAGTACTTTGCCCCCAATCCCGTGCGCCCTAATTTTACTCACTAACCTCTTGTGTGGGACTTTATCAAAAGCTTTCTGAAAGTCCAGGTACACTACATCCACTGGATCTCCCTCGTCCATCTTCCGAGTTACATCCTCAAAAAATTCAAGAAGATTAGTCAAGCATGATTTCCCCTTCATAAATCCATGCTGACTCTGTCTTATCCTGTTACTATTATCCAGATGTGCCGTAATTTCATCCTTTATAATAGACTCCAGCATCTTTCCCACCACTGAGGTCAGACTAACTGGTCTATAATTTCCTGCTTTCTCCCGCCCACCCTTCTTAAAAAGTGGCACAACATTAGCCGCCCTCCAATCCTCAGGAACCGACCCAGATTCTATTGAACTCTGGAAAATAATCACCAGCGCATCCACGATTTCCCAAGCCACCTCCTTCAGTACCCTGGGATGCAGGCCATCAGGTCCCGGAGACTTATCAACCTTCAGACCTAACAGTCTCTCCAACACCAAATCCTGGCAAATAGAAATTCCCTTAAGTTCAGGTCCTTCAGCCACTGTTACCTCAGGGAGATTGCTTGTGTCTTCCCCAGTGAACACAGATCTGAAGTACCCATTTAATTCCTCTGCCATTTCTTCGTTCCCAGTAATATATTCCCCTGCTTCTGTCTTCAAGGGCCCAATTTTTGTCCTAACCATTTTTTTGCCTTGGACATACCTAAAAAAGCTTTTACTATCCTCCTTTATATTCCTGGCCAGTTTACCTTCGTACCTCATTTTTTCTCTGCGTATTTCCTTCTTACTAATCCTCTGTTGTTCTTTAAAAGCTTCCCAGTCCTCCGTTTTCCCGCTTATCTTCGCTAAGTTATACTTTTTCTCTTTTAATCTTATATGTTTCTTTGCTTCCCTTGTCAGCCACGGCCGCCCATATCTCCTCCTGAGATCTTTCTTCCTTTTAGGAATGAACTGATCCTGCATCTTCTGCATTATACACAAAAATATCCGCCATTGTTCCTCCACGGTCTTCCCTGTTAAGGTATTGAACCATTGAACTTTGGCCAGTTGCTCCCTCATAGCTCCATATTTCCCTTTATTCAACTGTAATATTGTCACTTCAGATTGTACCCACTCCCTCTCAAATTGCAGATTGAAGCTTATTGTATTATGGTCACTACTTCCCAATGGCTCCTTCACTTCGAGGTCACTGACCAATTCTGGTTCGTTACACAATACCAGATCCAGAATCGCCTTATCCCTGGTCGGCTCCAGCACCAGCTGCTCTAAAAATCCATCTCTGAGGCACTCCACAAAGTCTCTTTCTTGAGGCCCGATACCATCCTGATTCTCCCAGCCTACCTGCATGTTAAAATCCCCCATAACAACTGTAGTAACATCTTTGCGACAAGCCAATTTCAGCTCCTGATTCAACTTCCCTCCAACATCCAGACTACTGTTTGGGGGCCTGTAGATGACTCCCATGAGGGTCTTTTTACCCTTAGTGTTTCGAAGCTCTATCCACACTGACTCTACATCCCCTGACTGCTTGTATTCCACTCATCAGAATTAACATCTGATAGAGGGTGTAATGATCACAACACCAACAAACCAACAGTACTGTCACATCCAGCCATAAATGGTGATGGACGGTTAAACAATTTCATGGAGGAGAGAGCTCCACTATTATCCCCATCCTAAATAATTGAACAGTCCTGTACATCAGTGTAAAAGATAAGTATGTAGTTTTGGCAAGATGCTCCACCAGACGTGTTGAGTGGATGATTCACCTCACCCTTGCCATGACGCCCACAGAATCACAGATGCCCGTCTTCAATCAATTTGATTTGCTGCATGTGACATGAAGAAACAGTTGCACACAGTCGATACGACAAAGGCAATGTGCCCTGACACCATTCCTGTAATAGGACTGAAGACTTGTGCTGCACAACAAGCCGTGTCCCTGGGGAAGCTCCCAACTCTGACATCTCCGTGACAATGTGGAAAATTACTCAGCTATGTCCAGTCCCCTAAGAGGAGAATAATTACAATCCGACCATTTACCACCCCCTCAGTCCCATCACGATTGTTAAACTGACAGAAGTTCTTTTTTGACAGATCTGTCAAACAGCCCAGAAATAACCAGCTCAGTGGTTTCCAAAATGTCCCTATGTGGAGATGGTGCTATTGTGGAAATGTCACTGGGTTACTAATCCAGACCAGGCTAATGCTCTTGCAGATGATGGAAATTAAGAACAATTAATAAAATATCGAGATCTAAAATCTGGTATCAGTAATTGTGATCCTGAAATCAATATCGATTGCAAACACCAATTTGCTTCATCAATGTACTTTCAGGAAGTGTTTTCTGGACTGGTGAATTCCATGCATTCCTGGTTGGGCCTAAAAGATACTCTAGACACCCATGCATGTGATAAACTTATTAATGGTCTCTAAACGGTAAAGGAAGACACAAAATTGTATCAAACTGCTCCGAGGTTTTGAAGGATAAAACTGACAGAGCTTCCAGCACCAGCCTCAGTATCGGAAAAGGGAACGGGAAACACCTTCCTGTTGGTCCTGCAGAGGCCTCCTTCCTAACATCCGATAGCTTATGACAGCCATACTCCAGATGCCTCTCGATCCCTTTTGTGTCGAGAAATCCTTATTTATATTCAGTGACTTGTGTTCCACAGCTTATGTGGGAGAGAAATCCCCAGAGTCACCAGTCACTGAGTGCAGACATTTATTCTCAACTCAATGCAGAGTGGCCTGTCTGAACCTAATACGGTGGCCCCTTGTTTTCGATGTCCAAGCCAGGGGAATTATCATCCCTGCTTCCAATCTGTCTCACCCTGTCAGAGTTTTATATATCTCACTGAGATCTCCACTCATTTTCCTAAACACCATGGAATACAGGCCCAGTCGCCCCAAACTCTGCTCTCACAACAAGCCTGTCATCCCAGAGATCAGTCTGGTCATCCTTCACTGGACTCCCTCAATGTCAGGTTTGTCCCTTATCAGGTCAGGAGACCAAAACTACACACAATACTACACAATGTTCGAGATGGGCTCTCACCAAGGCCCTGTACAGCTACAGTAAGACACCCTTACACCTGTCAGTCAATCCCCTAGAAATAAGGTCAACACACCATTTATCTTCCTGCCAGCTTTCTGCTCTTGCAATATTGCTTTCAGTGACTGGTGTACAAGGAAATACAGATCTTTTTAAATGTTACAGCTCCCCACTTGGTCGGTTTGTGTACACTGGTCAGCGTGCCAATGCCATTCCCAGTATTACTTTCTGGTTTCAGAACTCACTGCCTTACATGGACTCGGAGGGCTGCGCAGCAGGAAGAAAAAAGAACATGAATCCCTTTAAAGATTAACATGTTTCATCCAATCCCTTTTCAAATGATAGGTTGCTGTAATATTGTCCCCATTAAAGTGCATACCATCACATACAACCCCATTGATCTTCATCTGCCACATATTTGCCCATTCGCTCGACTTGTCTCAATCACTTTGGAGGTTTTTTTTAAAAATCCTCCTCACCCACTAACAATCCGACAGCATTTAGTGCTGTCAGCAGACTGAGAAATATTGCATTTGGTTCCCTCAATTAAATGTTTGACATGCATTGACATGCTGGGGCCAAACACTGATCCCTGCGACACGCCATGATCCTTCCACTTCAAAACATATTGCTTTATGCCTGCTCATATTTGAGAAACTGACGGGTTGATCCATACAGAGAAGAAATGGATGCAATGCATTTAGATTTTCAGAAAGATCTTGATAAAGACTACGGCCTAGTGTGCAAAGTCAAATATTACGGGATTGGGATTAAAATATGAACATGACTTTAGAATAGAAGAACTGAGACCCATTACATAAGAACATAAGGAGTAGGCCATCTGGCCCTTCAGCCCTGCGCCACCATTCAATAAGATCATGGCTAATCATTTCATCGCCTCAGCTCCACTTACTCCCCACTCACCATAACTCTTAATTCCTTCACTGTTCAAAGATTATCGATCTGAGTTCAAACACATTCAATGACAAAGCCTCAACTATTTCACTGGGCGAAGAATTCCACAGATTTACAGCCTTTCTGGACAAGAAGTTCCTTCTCAATTCAGTCCGAAATCTGCTCCGTCTAATTTTGAGGCTTTGCCCTCTTGTCCTAGTCTCATGTACAACTGAAAACGTCCTTTATATTTCTATCTTATCTACTCCCTTCACAATTATATATGTTTCTATTGGATCCTCCCTCATTCTTTCAATTTCCAATCAATATGTAATTCCAGTCTGCTCAGTCTCTCCTCATAACCAGCCCCCCCCCCACCCCTCCCCCCCTCCCCCCCCCCCCCCCCCCGCCCACCTCTGGAACCAACCCAGTGAGCCTCCTCTGCATCCATTGTAGTGCCAGAATTTCGTTTCTAAAGTAGGGAGACCAAAGTTGTACGTACTATAGGTGTTGTCTCCCCAGCGTTCTGTAGAGCTGCAACATAACCTCGCTACCTTTACACTCAATCCCTTTCTCAATGAAAGACAAAATTCCATTTGCCTCGTTAATTACCTATTGCCGCTGCAGACCAACTTCTGTGATTCATGCACAAGAACACCCAGGTCCCTCTGCACAAGAGCATGCAGCATTGTTTTGACAATTCAAATAAGAGTCCTCTTTACTATTTTTCCAAAGAAAATAGATGATTTCACATTTATTATAATTGTAGTCCATCTGCCAGACCTTGGCCCACACACTTCAACTCTTTATGTCCCCTTGTGAAGTATAAAAGTCCTCTGCACACTGATCTCTGCCACTCATTTTAGTCTCAACTGCAATCTTTGAGACACTACACGTGGCCCGCAACTCCAAATCATCGATGTAAGCTGTGAATAACTGTGGTCCCAGCACCGATCCCTGAGGCTTACCATTAGTCACTGATCAGCAACCAGAAAAACAATCATGTATTCCCACTCGTTGCTTCATGTTAGTTATCCAATCCACTATCCACGATAATACATTACCCGTAATGACACACATTACGCAGCAGACGTTTTGGCGTCACTGTATCTTTTTTTTAGATTACTTACAGTGTGGAAACAGGCCCTTCGGCCCAACAAGTCCATACCAACCTGCGGAAGCACAACCCACCCAAACCCATTCCCCTACATTTTACCCCTTCACCTAACACTAAGGGCAATTTAGTATGGCCAATTCACCTAACCTGCACATTTTTGGACTGTGGGAGGAAACCAGAGTACCCGGAGGAAACCCACGCAGACACGGGGAGAATGTGCACAGTCAGTCACCTGAGGTGGGAATTGAACCCGGGACTCTGGCGCTGTGAGGCAGCAGTGATAACCACTGTGACACCACAGCTACCGGGTCCCTGCAGTTGTAATGTCGTCTTAGAATTCCAGGAGATTACATACACATGGCCTGCCTTTCATGAACCAACACTGTGTCTGCTCAATGGGACAATTTCTATCAAGATGCATTGCCATTTATTCCTGGATTACAGGTTGAAATATTTTCCCCACTACAGATGATAGGCTAACCAGTTATAATTCCCCAACTTTTGTCTATCTCCGTTTTTAAACAGTGGTGTCTGATCTCCTGTTTTCCAATTTGCTGGAATTGCATCAGAGTCCAGTGAATTTAGAAAAATTTCCACAAGTGCATTTGCTATTTCTCTCATCACCTCTGTTAGTACCCTGGGATCCATTCCATCAGGGCCAGGAGACTTACCTACCTTTGGCTTCATTAGCATTCCCAATATTACCCTTGGGAATGGTTGTATCCAGGTCCTCACTTATCATCCTCGCTTTGACAATTACTGGCATGTTATTAGTGTTCTTCACTGGGTAAACCGACTAAATATCTCTTTAATTCCTCGTCTATTTCCTCATGTCCCATCACTTGATCCCCCTTCTCAACCCTCTAAAGGACCATTGCTAACCTTAGCCATTCTTTTCGATTTGTATATTTATAGCATATTTTGCTATCTGTCTTTATATTTTGAGGTAGTTTACTCTCATAAACTATCTTATGTATCTTGATATGTTTTTGTTGCTTTATTTTGCCATTTTAAGTTTTCCCAATCATCTCCTTTCCCACTGGTCTTTGCCATTATGTATGCCATTTATTTTAATTCGATAGTCTCCCTTATTCCCTTAGACATTCCCGGCAGATTACCCTGTTCCTATAGTTCTTCCATTTCACTGTTATATGCTGTTGCTGAGCATGTTGATAAATTGCTTCGAAAGCTACCCACTGTTCATCGATGGTTCCACCATAAGGTCTTTGCTGCCATCCTGCTTTAGCCAACTCCTCTCTCATTCTATTGTCATCTGCTTTGTTTAAGCACAGGGTCCTGATCTAGGATTTTACCTTCTCACCTTCCATCTGTTTTCTGAATTCAGCCATACTTTCAGTCCCAATTATTTCTCCCAAACCATTTTTGTTTTTACTAATTTCATTCTTTAGAGATAGGCTTCCCATGTCTGCTGGGAAGAATTGATTTGTTTAGTTTGTTTCCTTCTGTGAAGACAGAACTGGCAGTGTGGAGGAACAGTGGGATCTTGGTGTGCAGGTACATAGCTCCCTTAAAACTGCCTCCCAGCTGGACAGGGTTGTTCAGAAAGCATATGGTGTTTTGGCTTTCATTAATGGGGGATTGAGTTTAAGAGCCGTGAGATCTTGTTGCAGCTCTATAAAACTTTGGTTAGACCGCACTTGGAATACTGTGTCCAGTTCTGGTCGCCCTATTATAGGAAAGATGTGGATGCTTTGGAGAGGGTTCAGAGGAGGTTTACCAGGATGCTGCCTGGAATGGAGGACTTATCTTATGAAGAGAGGTTGACTGAGCTCAGACTTTTTTCATTGGAAAAAAGAAGGAAGAGAGGGGACCTAATTGAGGTATACAGGATAATGATATGCATTAATAGAGTTGATAGCCAGAGACATTTTCCCAGGGCAGAAATTGTTAACGTGAAGGGTCATAGTTTTAAGCTGTTTGGCGGAAAGTATAGAGGGGATGTCAGAGGCGGGTTTTTTACGCAGAGAGTTGTGGGAGCATGGAATGCGTTGCCAGTAGCAGTTGTGGAAGCGAGGTCATTGGGGATATTTAAGAGACTGCTGGACATGCATATGGTCACAGAAATTTGAGGGTGCATTCACGAGGATCAATGGTCAGCAGAACATCGTGGGCTGAAGGGCCTGTTCTGTGCTGTACTGTTTTATGTTCTATGAAGTAGTTGCTTAATAGTTCTGTCATTTCCCTGCTCTCATTCTCTATTCTCTGGATTGAGAGTGCAACGAAGCTGCACTTGTTTTATCTTATCTTTTCCATTACAGTTCACCTTATAACTCTCATTAATGTTGTCTTCAGAAACCCAGCAATTCATGTCCACACCATATAATCACAGGAGCATAGACTCCATCAGAAAATACAGTACAATCTACATTAGTCCCACTCTCCTACACCAGTCCCATAGCCAGGAATGTTATGACACTTTAAGAGCTCGCCTAAGTAGGTTTTTACCAGTTATGAGGTTACCAAGATAACTCCCCTCTCAGGAAGTACATTCCATAGCCCAACACCTTCTCAGTGAAAAACAATCCGCAAATCCTCTCTACATCTCAAACCCTTCACTTTAAAAGTGTGTTTCCATCTTCTTGACCCTCTGACTAAAAGGGACAGCTGTTGTTATCCACCTGGTCCATGCTCCTCATAATCTTATCCTTCTGCATCACATTCCGCTCAAAATCCTCTGCCCCAAAGTAAACAACCCGAGTTTATCCAGCCTCTCTCCATAGCAGATAAGCTCCATCCCAGGGAACATCCTGGTGAATCACCTCTGCACCCCCTCCATTGCAATCACATCCTTCCTGCAATGTGGCTTCCAGAGGTACACACAGAATTCCATCTTGGCGTAACCAAAGTCCTGTATAACTCTTGTAATCTATGTCTCGATGAGTAAATGTTATATTTACTTTTCCAAACGCATTTTTAACTCCACTCCTACCCTGTCCAGTCCCCCTCATGGATGTGTGGAGAAGCAGGCTCTGAGCTTCCTAGTGTGCTGACATTCATTGAGTAATCCCCTGTCTAGTTCATTCTTCCAAATTGCACCACCTCATATTTATCAGGGTTACATTCCATCTGCCAGTGATCTGCTTATCTGACCATTTCATTTTTATCTTCCAGTAACATAAGACCTACCCCCTCACTGCCAACCACCCGGCCAATCTCTGTGATAAACACAAACTCAAATTCCACACTCCCCCACACCCTCCACTTTCATATCTACATTATTTATAAGTATCATAAATAATAAGGGTCACATCATTGACCCGTATACTACATCACTGGACACTGATATCGATTCACACAGTTTCCAGAACCACCCTCTTTCTCCTGCCATAAGGAAAATGTGAATGTCATTTACCAAGTTACCCTTGACAGAATGAGATTTTACTTTCATTATCAGCCTCCAATCTGGCGCTTTGTCAAAGGCCTTGCTGAAAAATAAAATGAACAACCTTCTCGAAAAAGTATCAATAAAATTCATTCGGCATGACTCCCCTCTGATAACTATCCCTCTCTAAATGAAGATCCATTTTCTCTCGCCCTATTTTCCCCAATAGATTTACTGACACTGATCTGATAATCACTGATCAATAGTTCCCTTGTCTACTTGCACTAACCCTTCCTATAAAAGGTGTTCTGCGTTCCTCTGGCCCCTCCCCTGTGACCAGAATTTATTTAAACATTTGGGTCAGGGCCTTGCTCCGATAGCAGCTTGTTATACAACACAGCCAGACCTGTGGACTTGTCCAATTTTAAATCAGCCAAAACTATCAATCCTTGCTCGCATTTCATATTAATCTGCTCACGAGTTTCCCAGTCCATCTTCTTGAGCCATGCTTCATCCTTTTCCTGAGTAAACCAGATGTGAATCTCTCATCTCATAATCTATCAATGTTCTCCAGCTTCACACATTGATTATCTTCTTGGTTTCTAATGAGCCCTAATTATTCCCTGGTTATTCTGTTCTACTTGATGTCCTTGTGGAACATCTTAGGGTACTCACTAATCCTGCTCACACCTTTTAATGCGCCTATGTTCTTCATTCCCCTCTGTGTGAATTTTGTAAAGCTTCATTTCAATCACCTCTCAGTCTCTGAAAATCTACAGAGTACAGGTGGAGTTCCCTCATCGGACAATCTTGCCATCCGAGGGGTTAATCTAGAGAATGCACATTCAGTATATGTGATCAGTATATTTTACTTAGATCAGAAAACCAAAACGGTACACAATACTCCAGGTACAGTCTCACCAACACGATGTGTCACTGGTGCAGAACGTCTCTTCCACTCAGAGTGAATCGTTATATAAGTTGGGATCTGTACTGAAACCAATGCGAGAGATCACAGCCGTTTAGACAGCATCCGTGGAGAGAGAGCACAGAGCTCCTCATTGTCTCTATTCTGATTCCTTCAAACAAAATGAAACTTAAGTTTTATCTTCCCTATTTGCATATGTTCTTACCAATGCAATTTGCTTTATTGTTTTAGGGCTAACTTACTGTATGAATTTTTTTAAAAATCCTCCTGATATCCAACTATACCAAATCCACTTGTTCTCCACTGTTTATATCGACAAGGGACATCTTCAAGCAAAATTTTTGTAAATGTTGCCTTCCCTTTCAGATTTCTAGCATAATTCTCAAGACATTTGCTATAATATTCCAAGTGCCCAATATCACATTCTTTATAATAAATTCCAACAGATTCCCAACTCTGAAAAATAAGTTAACTAGTCTGTAGTTCACAATTCTCCCACTTCTTCACTTTGTAAATCCTTGGAATGCATTTATAACCTTCCCAACTGAATACGGAAATATACAGTGATTCGCAATGCAACTATTATGTCCATTTCTGCTTTCTCTGAAATTCTGATGTGAAGTACATTTGGTCTGTCCGAATTATCAATATAGTTATGTTTTCAAATGCTACCTCGTCACTGATATGAATTATTTTACTCTTCAGTTACACAAGTCCCATGGTCATTTGGTATTTCTGGGAGATTTTCTGGACCTTCCTCCGTGAAGACAGAAATAAAGTAACTGGTGAGTTTCCCCCTGTCATCTGTTCTGTTCTCCATAATAAATTGTCCTGTCCACACATTCACTCTTCCACATTTGACCTTGCTCTTATTTTCCTTTCAAATATTCATGGCAGTTTTTCATCAGTCTTTTTGTTTCTGTTTGGTTTGCATTCTTGTTCTCTTTCTAATTTACTTATCAGTTTATCAGTCTTCCTTCGCTGCGTCCAAAATTTCAATGAATCCACAATATATGACTCTTTTAGAGTCATAGAGTCATAGAGATGTACAGCATAGAAACAGATCCTTCGGTCCAACCCAAGGCACTTCCATCGATCTATTCCAAATACTAACTTATTTTGTTCACCATCGTTGAATCACCTTTCACTTTTGCGATTTATTCCTTGGAGGGATATATGTATAAAGTAGACCTTATAGTGTTTCAGTAAAAAGCAGACATTGCCTCTCTTTCATTAATTCATTTATTGTACTTTTCAAATTCACGAAAGCCAACTTTATTCTCATATCTTAATGGCTTGTATGACTCAGGTATATACCCGAAATATAAGAATTTTTTTATTTGAATTCAGACGTCATATAAAATTCAATGTATTAAGATCACTATTTCCAAAAGCTCCTTTCCAGCAAATTCTTTGATTTGATCTTCTGATCACATAAAACCAACTCCAAAGTTTTTTTTTATTCCTGATGAAGGGCTTTTGCCCGAAACGTCGATTTCGAAGCTACTTGGATGCTGCCTGAACTGCTGTGTTCTTCCAGCACCACTAATCCAACTCCAAAATTGCCTGATCAACAGCTCGGTGCTCAACATACTACTA
Organism: Chiloscyllium punctatum; assembly: GCF_047496795.1. Lineage (NCBI taxonomy): Eukaryota > Metazoa > Chordata > Chondrichthyes > Orectolobiformes > Hemiscylliidae > Chiloscyllium > Chiloscyllium punctatum. The sequence goes on along the minus strand of NC_092755.1, from coordinate 18,065,605 downwards.
AAGCAACCCGTCTCATACACACTCAGCATTATGGGCGGCATGGTGGCACAGTGGTTAGCACTGCTGCCTCACAGCGCCAGAGACCTGGGTTCAATTCCCGCCTCAGGCGACTGACTGTGTGGAGTTTGCACATTCTCCCTGTGTCTGCGTGGGTTTCCTCCGGGTGCTCTGGTTTCCTCCCACAGTCCAAAGATGTGCAGGTCAGGTGGATTGACCATGCTAAATTGCCCGTAGTGTTAGGTAAGGGGTAGATATAGGGGTATGGGTGGGTTGCGCTTCGGCGGGGCGGTGTGGACTTGTTGGGCCAAAGGGCCTGTTTCCACACTGTAAGTAATCTAATCTAATCTAATTAACATTCACTTGGGTAAACACTGGTTAGATGTGCCTTCAAACTATCCATTATTACTGCAGTACCCACAAACCTGCATGTCTAATTCTCTTTTTAATGACATATTTACATTTGTATTGCATCTTTCACTTTGATGTATAACTCCCATGAACGTTGCATCTCCTTGCTGTTCCTAAGATGCACCTCACCAGATTCTGTGGAATCTGAGTGACGTGGCCTCTGGGGAGGTTAATTCAGGTGAGATGCTTGGAGAGGCATATCTCATCTATTAAATTATCTCACCACATCTTACCTGCTCCTCTAAAGTGTCATTGTGAGATTTTCTCCAGATCTCCCGTTTTGCTGGTGAAATAGAGAAGGACAATGATCTTTCAACAATGCTGTGTATTTCCCCAGACAGCTGAGCCTGCTCTGAACTTGGTGGGAACTTTACAGCAGGCTGGAAGAGTGTTGTTGCTGCTGTACCGGATCTTGGTGAGATCACATCTGGAGTACTGTGCACAGGTTTAATCTCCTCCCTGTGGAAAAGATATTGGAATTACATCAGAGATTATTCCCTTAACTGGTTTCTGCAATGAAGGTGTTAATCATAAAATCTCTACAGTGTGAAGCCAAGCCATTTGACCCATTGACTCCACACTGATCCTCCGAAGACCATCCCATCCAATTCCACCACCCACCTCACCCAATCTTGTAACCTGGCATTTTCCATAACTGATACACATGACCTCCACATCCCCGAACATTATGGGTAATTTAGCGTGGCCAATTCTCCTAACATACACATCTTGGGACTGTGGGTGGAACCTGGAGACTGAAATTGATTCTGAATCTCTCGTGCTGTGAGGCAGTAATGTTAACCACTATGCGACCTAATGTGGGCAATACAACTTGCCTGCACAGTTCAGTCCTTGAAAAGTGACATTTGTGCAGGGAGATTTAATAACTCCCAAACCTGTCATTGAGCAACAGGAGGAGGACATTGAGGTCTTGAGCGGCTTGGTCAGAAACAGATGCAGGACATTCAAGCCATCAGGACTAATGTCAGAACAACAGGAGGGCTTTCAGCCCGGCGTGTGTGTAAAGCCGGACCATTTAGTCACTCACGCCTCTTATACAGCAACTGGAGCAGATCTTTTACAGCCTTGTACCTGTTACACAGAAATTGTGAAAGGGAACTTAGAGGTTATAGAAAGGGAAGAACCTCGAAAAACCAGCTTCACTGGGGAATGAAAAGTAGTGAAAAAACTATTGGGATTGAAGACAAAATGTTAGAATAGTTATAAAGGAATTAATAACAGGAGATTTCCAAAGCCAAGCCACAATCCAGCAGAGTCAACATAGTTTTATGAAGGATAAATCATGTTTGAATGCTTTGACTAACTTTCCTTAAAGAAACGTAACAAGCAAGGTGGATAATGGGGATCCTATAGATGTATTATATCTGGGCTTCCAGAAATCATCGCAAAAGATTAATATGCAACACAAGAACACATGGGGTTAGGAACAATTTACTTGCTCAGCCAGAGGATTAGCTAACTAGTAAAAGCTGCATGCATTCATGTAGAACTCTGAGCTCAAAAACTGCATGAATTTATGTAAAACTCTGTTATCTCACTTTTTAGATTAGAATCAATCTAAACATCAGGTCATAGACAGAGAACACAGGGGGCTAACACCTTCAACATATTGTCTAGCTATCACCATTGTTAACAGCTAACTCAAGAATGCAACTTTAAAAAAAGGTTTTGTGATTTACACATGAAAGAAGTGAAACTATCACTGTATTCTAACAGATGAAAGACTCAAGAGACAATCATTTTTTTTTCAATGTTTAATTTCAGTTACATCACACTGTAAATTTTTGCTATAAATTCTGTGTTACGATCGAGCCCTCCACTATCACCTGATGAAGGATCGTCGCTCCGAAAGCTAGTGTGCTTCCAATTAAACCTGTTGGACTATAACCTGGTGTTGTGTGATTTTTAACTTTGTGCACCCCAGGCCAACGCCAGCATCTCCAAATTAGTAAACGCCATGATATGGAGCCGCTGGTTTTGGATGGGTTAGACAAGGTCATTAATCAAATGACACCAGGTTAGAGTCCAGTGGGTTTATTTGTAAACACAAGGTTTCATTGCGCTGATCCTTCATCAGGTGGAAGAGAGAGGAAGACCTTAAACACCGAAGTTATAAGGGAAAGATCAAAGGGTTGGACAACTCATGCACATGAATTGTCCACACACCTAAGATGGCTCTTAAATACTTCATCATTTAGAATGGAGGTGCAAGTTTGATTGATTAATATGCAAATCGCAGAATTTATTTCAAGCCACTACCTGGAGATACCGTCAGGTATTATCGATGTAAATGAAGTAACACTTGCGGTCAGACATGTGAGGCTCTCGTTTGGACTCTGTCTGTGTCTTAACCTGGAGTCAGACTGTTTTATTTACAAAGTAGGAGTCGCACATGTCCATATGTGTGTGAGAGGGGGCGTGTCTGTATGAAGGGGAGAGAGAGACACACATTCTATATGTGTGAGAGAGAGTGAGGTGGAGCGTGCGTGTGAGTGCAGGAGGGAGAGAGAGAGAGAGAGAGAGAGAGGCTGTGTGCGCTTGTGTGTGGGACAGAGTGGAGTGCGTGTGTGGAATGTGAGAGAGGGGGTGTGCGAATGTGTGTGATGGGCGGATAGGGAAGTGTGCATCATTGTATGTAACGGGGAGAGTGAGAGAGTGTACTTGTCCATGCTAAGATACAGACAGATACGGCTGATCAATTTCCCCACACACACTCACTCCGTGGTTTCAGAGCTTCCCCCTCTGCAGCCTCTGCTCCATTTGTTCTTCGTGTTACAGACCCAGATGCTGTAACTACAGTTCCCCAGGCTCCATCCAGAGTTGGGTCACCAAATCCTCAGGTCTCCCTGAATGTCTGAGGTAGCTCACCACACAACATCCAGCAAACCATCCCCAGCCACTCCACTAAATTTTCCATCACAGGAGTCAATCACAAGCCCCTCAGTTACAAGTTAGATGCCTGATCCTTTACAATTATTCTGAAGGGTCTTCCTCGTGTTCCTGATCGCACAATCAATTGAGAGAGACAAACAGAGGCGTTCCAAGTTTCAAAGAAATGTGTCAAAGCTCCTGGAACACCCCTGTCCATGAAGCACCACATGGGACATATCGAGAAGTGAACAACAACCTGACCCACACCGTTTCAATGTTTATGAGCTTCCCCATACCAGCACTCGATACACGAGGGAGTGAAAAGCCAAAGTGAGGGAAAGGTACAGAAAAAAAAACAAATAAAGAACTAATTAACTGACAACTTGGTGAAAGTGTGGATAAAGAGATGGAGGGATTGGAATAACGGGATAAATGTGACAATGGTGAGTCCAATCACAAGAATGCACACATTGAAAGACATTGCCAGATCAGCTGGAATGGTCCATTGCCTCAAATTTTGAATCTGCTTTACAGAATCAGCCCAGACACCATAAACCGGGGTAAGGTAGCGACAAATATGGAGAGTTATGCAGACCGTGCTAGTGGACTACTCCATAAACTGGACTATCTGCATAACATCGGGATCATTGCAAACCTTTGCCAGGATATTGCAACCCTCTACCACCACCTTCGGTCTCCGGACTTTGAGTCAATTTTTGTATCCAAATGGCTAGTTCTCCATATATTTCATATGAACCAACCTTGTTAAACAGATGACCATGTACAATGTTGTTCAACGCCTTACTGGTGTCCATAATCGACAATGTACACCTCTCTATCTCAATTAATCTTTTTAGGCGCTTCTTCAGAAATACCTGTCAGGCCAGTGAGACACAATATTACTTGTTCAAAGCCATGTTGACTATCCCTAATCAGTTGTTACCTTTCAAAATGCGTGAAAATCCAATGCCTTGTAATCCTCTCCAACAACTTACTCATCTCTCACATCAGGGTCATTGGTTTTTCCTTATTACCCTTCTTCAATCCTTTACGTAATGGCACCAAGTTAGCCAACCTCCAGTCTTCTGGCACTTTACCTGTCGCTATTGATGATCGCACGGGGCCCAGCATTCACTTCCCTAGCTTCCCACAAAGTATAGCGTACATCTAATAAAAGCCAACACATTTTCCTTCCTTTGCATGTTTTAAGATCTCCAGCAGCTCCTCTGAAATACAGACACTTTCCAAGATGTCACTACTTATTTCCCAAGTTCTCTAGCTTCTATATCATCCTGCAAGTAACTACTGATCCAAAATATTCGTTCAGTACCTCCCCCATTTCCTGGGGTTCTGCACATGGGCAGCCTTGCTGATCTTTACGGATGTCCTATTCTCTCCACAGTTCCTCTTCGTCCTTGATATATTTGTAGAATTCCTTTGGATTCTCCTTAACTCTATTTGCCAAAGCTATCACATGTAAACTTTTTATGCTCCCAATTTCCCTCTTAAGTATTTTCTTGTTGCCTTCAGACTCTTCTAGTGATTCACTTTAACTCAGGAATTAAGAGGCCAATGATGACCATTCCGATTGTCAGAAAAATCCATCTCGTTCACTGAGACCCTTTAAGGAAACAAACTGCTATCCTTAACTGGTCTGGCCTACATGTAACTCCCCAACCATAACAAAGTGGTTGTTTGTTAACTGCCCTCTGGGCAATTAGGGATGAGTAATAGTTGCTTGCCTAGCCAGGGACGCCCTCATCCCGTGAATGAATTAAGAAAAAAAATCTCCATTCCTGCTGTCTATATCTGACATATCCTTCCTTCTTATCCGTTACCAGAACCGCAAGTTCTCCAATCCTCCAGCATTCCTTACACATACCAGCCTTACTCTTCACCCTAACAGGGATGGAATGTCTCTGTCCTCCTGATGTGTCATTTTCGAAGGCTACTCTCTTCTCAATTGTCCCCCTTCTCTGCGATTATCTGCCCCAATCGAATTTGGAAAATTCTTGAATATCATCAAAATTGGCTTTTCAACAATTTAGAACTTTAAGTTTTAGACCTGGTTCATCCTTTTCCATCTCTATTTTGAAACTAATAGAACTATGATGGCTTACCATAAAGTGCTCCCCCACTGATACCTCAACCACCCCCTCTCCACTGCCTTATTTCCAAGGGGAATGTGACGTTTAGATCCTTCCCTGTGATGGAGAGCATTGGACAAGCAGCTGCAGCGTTATAACCGGTTATGGGGTCAGCAGAGTCTTCGATTCATTTGGTTGATTCTAACAATAATTTGTCTCAGTGACATTTTTATTGAGTGTGACAGAGGGATTGTCTGTACGAGGCTGAGCTAGTTTCCTGGTGCTATCTTATCGAATACATCTCATTAACTACCCACCCCACCACATGGTGACCCTCTCATTCAATGCCAGTCCAATTCTCCCACCCATCATGGCTGGAGGTACTCACCACCGTCTAGATGTCCCTGGATATTCCGTGAACCCTGACACTGGTGCCATCTTTAAAAGGCCAATGGGCACACAGTTGAACTTTCTCTGTTAGGAGCCGCCCTACACAGTTTACCCCGAGCATGGCAGGTAAGGAACAATTACACAACGGTTTGTCGACAGGGACACGGAGGTCCTGGTGGATGGGCTAGTTCAGACGGGGCCATTCTCTTCCCAGAAGGGGCCACACCACCAGACCCACCGAGCATGGTCTGAGCTCACTACCCAGCTCAGTGCAGTATCTGCGGGCTGAAGAAATGTCCAGCATTACAGGAGAAACATCAATAAGCTTCCCCACTCTGTCAGGATGAGGCTCACCGTATTCTCTCTGCTCCCTCACACTCACTGTATATCTGTTATAGCACCGACCCCCGAACAAGTTCATGCTCCACCACTCTCACTGCTGCAAACAGCACCTTCCTCTCTCTCTCTTTCCCCTCCACCATACCTCTGCCATTAATAACACTTTTTGGATACAATACTATGGACTGACTCCCTCTTGACACATCACCCTCTCCACCCCCCACCACCCACACCAGCAGGGACCCCCACTCCTACCTTCACTCCCTCCCTCCATTTCTCGTATTCCAAGAGAAGCAGCCTAGAATAGGACAGAAAGGGAGAAGCCGCGTTGTGGAGTGCCCAATATCCATCTCTCCACTACCACCCGGAACTGTGTGTCTGTATTTGACTCTGAGTATCTGTATGTAAGTGCAGGTCTGACCGTCTCTGTGGTGCTGAAAATGAAACAATCTCTCCCTCAGCTGACCTCCCCACCCGACTGCAGTGACAGCGACAGAGAGTGACAACCCTCGAGGATTCAGTCTGGGAGGGAGAGACAGTGAGAGAGCTCATAGCATGATCCAAACTGACAGCACCATGAATACATACACACACGCAAACACGAGCAGGCTCGCACACACAATGCTGGTAGATGGAATGTTGTAAATATACTTGGGCCTGTCGGAATGGAAATGCTCATCTCTGAGTGAACCACTTTGTCAGGAGATCAGATGAATTAATTTCTCACTCCGTGACTTGCAATGCTAAAAACTTACGTGAGAAAGTATTGAAAAGTCCTGAAAAAGATCCAGTAGTGTTGCTAATGACGCAGAAACAACATTGCTCAGTATCAGACAAAACTGCTGTATGCTTCCAACGATATTATTGAAAAATCAAACGGCCGTGCAATTTGGGAGGTACACAGTAAAGGATTTGTTATCTTCTGAGAGAGGAGAAAACTCTGCCATTGATGCAGTGGTGTGGGGAGGCCAGCAGAGGGTAGTATTGTATGAATCTAATCACTAAACTCAGAGGCGAGCACTGCTGCCTCACAGCGCCAGGAACCCGGGCTTGATTCCACCCTCGGGCGATTGTCTGTGTGGAGCTTCACATTCTCTCCGTATCTGCGACGGGTTCCACCGGACTCTCCTCTTTCCACCCACAGACCAAAGTTCTGGATATTAGGTGAACAGGCCATGCTAAATTGTCCATAGTGCCCAGGGATGTATAGGTTAGGGACATTAGTGGTGAGTAAACATAGGATAGTAATTAAACGTGTCTGGGTGGGTTACTCTTCGAAGGGTCAGTGTGGATGGTTTGGGTCGAAGGGTCTGTTTCCACACTTTAGGAATTCTATGAACTCTGCGAACAACAGGGACAGACAGAGACAGTGGAGGAGGGAGACTTTGATTCCAATTTCATTATATTTACTTCAAAAACAACTTTGCACAGAGATGCAGACAGAGGTACACACAAACTGAGATACTGACACTAACATACATAACGTATGCACACAGAGGTACGCACACAGATATGGACGTTTACACACAAACACACGAACATAACCCCACATACAGGCACACACTGTCTTTAATACAGAGATATAAACGTTTTATTAATAAGTTATCAATGGTCAGTTGGAGAAGGCAGGAGAATGGGGTTGAGAAATATTTTTGCCGCGATCAAATGTCTTGACAGACAAAAATGGGCTGAATAGCCTAATTCTGCTCCAGGGTTCCTTGCTCATATGATCATGTGGTGCCTGGAATCGTCTTTCCACAACGTCAGTGGAGGCTGCATTTGGTAAGTATGTGGTTTAGGAGAGTTAATGAGAAAATGGACAGGTTTGAGGAGCTGAGTGATCAATATCTGTTTCTAATTGTTGTCTCCTTTTATATCAAAAGCGTGGTGATTACTTTGAAGGGGACATATTTTGAGAATAAGGAGATTCCCATTTCAGACTGAGACAGGGATATTCCTTTCTGTTTAGGGTTGTGTAATCTGTGGTGTTCTCATGCCGAAGTAGCAAGGTTCAGTTCCTTAGATCTTTGATGTACAAGAGAATCCATGTTTATTGGGTACAGACAGGAAAGGGATGTTTAGTAACAATCACATCAACAATGCACATTCAGAATGGTGCAGCAGGCACAAGGGGCTGAATGGCCAGCTGCTGCCCCAACCGATATGTTGTTTTCTCAACCACTCAATAATGTTACAGAGGTAAAGAAATATCCCATTTAGCCAGTCAGCATCGTTATAATGAGACAGACGGAGACCATTCTGCCCTCTAAGGATTCACACAGGAATAGATTGAGGTTATTGAGCCGGCTAAGTACATTACACAGTGTAGGATGAGGCCATCCTACCTTTCTAGCTTACTGTCCAGCATCAGGGGAAACCTGGTAAACTATCAGGGAATAAATATTCCCTGATTTACAATTTACAATCTATACCAATGACTTGGATGAGGTGACTGATTGGATTGGAGTTCAATTAGCTCATTTACCAAGACAGTCATTTAACAGGATATGGAGCCTCTGCAATGGGATACCGACAGGGGAAGTTAGTGAGTAAATTTGGCAGAAAACAGTATAACAAGGGCTAAGGGAAGTCAGTGCTCTGTAAAACAGATAAAATAACAGTAACCTACTTAAATGGAGAGAACATCACAGAACGCATTGGTCCGGAGGGATGTGTGTGTCTCGGTACATGAGCCATATAAACCTAGTCAGCAGATTCAGCAAGGGATTAGGGAAGTGTATTGAATGATGCTGTTTCATGCAAAAGCTATCGGGTATAATCACCAGGATGTTTTATTGTATCTGTACATGACAATGCTGAGACTACATCGAATGTATTGTATGTAGTAATGAACCTTGAAATTGAAAGAGAAAAAATATGCAATTGTTTTGGAAGCTTTTCACAGATGCTTCACTTTACTCCTTGTTCGAATGAAGGCCTGATAGAACCATAGTGTCATACAGCACGGAAACAGACCCTTCAGTCCAGCTCATTTGCACCGACCAGATATTCCAATCTGATGTAAAACCATTTACCAAAGTTAGACCCATAACTCTCTAAACCTTCTTATTCATATACCCATCCACTGCCTCTTAAATGTTGTAATTGTACCAGCCTCCACCACTTTCACTGCCAGCTCGTCCCATTCACGCATTAACCTCTATGTGATAAAGGTACCACTCAGGTATCTTTTTAATTTTCCCCTCTCACTTTAAGTCTTTGCCCTCTGGTTTGAACTCCTCCAGCCTCGGAAAATAACCTTGGCCGATCCCGCATCCATGGCCCTCATGGCCTCTACAAGTTCAGAGTACTTCAGACCTGAGAATGAGAGTTGATCGTATTGAACCATATAAGATCCTAAGGAGAGTGTATTGGGGCGGAGCTGAGGGATGGGAGAATAAAACTATGGATTAAATTTTTAAAAACAACATACTCATTTTAACACAGGTACTATGAAGACATGAATTTATTGTACAAAAAGTATATAGACATATATAAATATACCTTCAAATTATAAATTACAAATTATTCCTAAATGAAGTAGGTAACAGGGATGGAGTCATTCAATCAGGAGAATATTCAACCAGACCTTACCGAGTCCAGGTTGGTGTTTGGGTCACATTATTGCATGTTTCAGATCAGGGAGGGAGCAAATGCAAACTGTCGTAGAAACAACAGCCATTGCTCAGTCTCTACTTGTACTTCTCTACAGCAACATATGAGAGCTGAAAACCAATCAGCCGTCTTTAGCACTCTTTGAGGGTTCCTGTTGAGGATTCCTTGGAATCTCTCCACTGCCTGCAGCAAAGGGAATTCAGGCAAATCCAACTGTTCCATGAGGAAACCCCAGTGCTAGCAGCTTCTGTGAGGCAGAATCACTTCATAGGCAGAATAACAATTGAAAATCTCTATAATTTGCTTTTATTCTGAAATTAACTGTTATTTGGACAAAAGTCTTTCAAATTAATATTCTACAGAGTTCCATTTTTTTCTGTTTGCCTTCAGACGTGTGTGTGTTTGCATGCATGTTTCTGTGTCTCAGATTTATAGAAAAATAAATGTTGATGTACATATTGTCGATGTTCAAACTGTACTGCATTTATGTATCCATCGTAATTCGAGTAAATTTGCTTTGGTTTTAGATTAGTTATTTTTACAAATTTAAGAAACCTATCTGACTTGTTCCTAACACTGAACCTGACCCAGTCTGAGACGGATATCATTTACCATATCACACACTTAGTTACGCTGATAATTTGTCGTGACATCTGGAGGAGTGTGACTAGAAAAAGAAGCAATGACTCTCTAACCTCGGTAGGAACAGCGATAAGGAGAAATTCTCAAAAGGCCATTAGAGTAGGAATTTCTCCTACCCAGAGGTTTGTGGTCCTGTGTGTTTGCATTTATTTAAAGGTGTGTTAGTTAAGTATTTGACGGGCAAGTGAATCAAGGATAATGAACTGTAGATAGGAACGTGGGGCTGAGACCACAATCTGATCAGCCACAACCTTAGTGCCTGGTAGTGCAGGGGCCCACTCCTGTTCCTCAGTCCTACTTCGCCCCATTCCATTCAGCCACTCAATCGGCCATTCACGAGCAATTGGAGACCACTTACTCCTACTACCTGGTGCACAGAAACTGAGGTGACCATTTAGCCCCTGAATACAGTCAAAATGATTTAGTGTGGATTGAAAAACGTTCTTGGGAAAAAGAGTTTGTGTTACTGTGAAACAGTCCCCTCCTGTCTCTATACGGAATTTACTCTGTCTCCATTTAATTGTCATGTTGTTAACCCAGATTCATAGTGAATAATGACCACATACTGTACCCAGAAATTGCTCACAAAATCCTCTGGTCTCTTTGACGACAACATTCCTTCACAGGACTTCCAGGAAAGTAACAACGATGAACCTTCCAATAACAGAATGCAAGAACATGAGAAGCAGGAGTGGGTCATTCAGCTCCTACGGTCTGCCTTTCCCTTCAATTGGATCATGGCTGATCTGCTCTAAGCCCCAACTCCTGGAGTGTCATCCGTTTCAACCATCCATCCATCCCTTCTTCCAACTACCTCAATGATCTATCTCCCCTTCCTCTGTGGAAGAGTGAAGTCCCGACGGTAACTCCCCTCTGTGAGAAGGGAACACACCACAAGTGTACACCATGACCTATTGACATCAACAAAATATATAAGAACCAGGTGAGTGGCCCTGACAACAAGGCAGTGTTTAACTGAGGATGGTATCAAGGAACCTGACGAAAATTGAACATAATGGAAATGAAGTGTAACCTCCCCACAGGTTGGAGTGATTCAGCACAAAGAAGATGGTTGTGGTTCTTCGACATGTCCCACCTCAGTCTCGGGACATCTCTGCGGGAGATCCACAGCACAACCATCCTCATTTGTGCCTCAGTGTCTTCCCCCCCATCAGAATCTCAGAAGTGGAGATTGTGACTGAAAATCATGTAAGGTTTAGAACAATGTGCCCCCCTCACCTCCTGAAGCAGCCTGTGTCCATGTGCAGGAAGACCCGGACAACATTGAAGTGTTGGTAACATTCATGTAACAGTCCTGCTGGATACTGTGCGTTACCAGAGTAAAGAGAGGTGCTCATTCAGCACCTCAAGCTCACTTCACAGGAATGTGAGGAGGTCATTCTGCCCATCAATGTTATTGGATAAGAATAGGGATAGCCCATTCATTCTTTCCTGACTATTACACAGGAAGATAAGGAGCCCAGTCAAATACATGAGCTGTTGAACAGGAAACACAGTTTGCCCAGTCAGGTTCTTGAGCGTCTCCCATGCCATCAGGAGGTGGCCATTCAGCCGCTCAAGCCCATTGTACAGAAATCAGACGATGTTATTTATGACCAAACAAGACAAACCAATGAAACAGAGACTGCACGGATAGATTGCTCTATGTCGTTCCTCCTGGCTCCATTGCTAATGGTACACAATAGATACATTAATACGGTTCGTTGACGGGGAGGAGGGTGGACATCTCCGAGAAGGCAGACCGGTATTCCCAGTGGAGGTCGGAAGCTGTTGGGAACAATAAATATTTTAGGCGTTGCAGCTGCTGACAGATTGAACACTGTGACTTTCAGTGCAGGGTCACACACCAACTGCACACTGAGGCAATGAGAGTTCATTCAGAGCCTGAAGCTCTCTCCCAACCAACATAGGAGCTTCACAGAGGTACATAAACTAAAAAGAAGCATGTATCATGGGCAAAATGTAAGTTCCCATGCCATCAATCTTTTTCTCTGGACGTTTTGTGTGTTTGTCCATCATCTTCAAGGTTCAATGCAGTCAACTCTTATTCTCTCACGGTGCTGCAAATTAAACATCAATTTCCTTCACACTCTCTTCATGTTACCATCATCCCAGAGACTATTCTGATAAAACAGCTTTGCACTGCCTCTGTGACAAGGAGATCACCGATTTATAAAGGTCAGAAAATCTGTCCACAATAGCCTCAACAACTCTCCACAACTCCTACATATGATTCATTTTGTAATGAAGGCTGGCATTTCATTTCCTGGATGCCCAGCATGAATTCTGATCATGACGCGTGATCAAGGACATTCTGGTCCTTTTTGGCAAAAGCACTTCCCAACCTCGCACCTTCTAATAAATACAACATGAAAAGGAAAGTATATGTTAACAAAAAAGAACAAAGGAAATGTACAGCCCAGGAACAGACCCTTCGGCCCTCCAAGCCTGAGCCAATCCAAATGTACTATCTAAACCTGTCAGTCAATTCCTAAGCATCTGTATCCCTCTGCTCTCCATCTACTGCATCTGTCCATATGCATCTTAAATGAATCTATCATGCCTGCCTCTACCACCTCAGCTGGCAACGCGTTCCAAACGGCCACCACCCTCTGTGTGAAGTACTTGCTGCATGTATCCCCCTTAATCTTTCCATCTCTCACCTTGAAAGCGTGACCTCTCGTTAATAAATCCTTCACACTGGGAAAAAGCTTGTCTCTATCCACCCTGTCTAAACCCTTCACGATTTTGTAAACCTCAATCAGGTCCCCCCTCAATCTCCTTTTTATTAATGAAAATAACCCTAACCTACTCAACCTTTCTCCATAGCTAGCACCTTCCATCCTCGTAAACCTTGTTTGCACCCTCCAAAAGGCATCTATATCCTTTTGACAATGTGGCGACCAGAACTGTACAGTCTTCTAAGTGCGGCTGAACCAATGTCTTGTACCATTTTAACATGACTTGCCAGCTCGTATACTCAATACGCCATCCAATGGAGGCAAGCAAACCAAATGCTGTCTTGACTACTGTATCCACCTATCCAGCAACCTTCAGAGTACCATGGACCTGCACTCCCTGATCTCTCTGCCTAACAACTTTTCTCAAGGCTCTTCCGTTCATTGTATAATTCGCTCTAGAATTAGTCTTGCCTACTTGCATTACCTCACATTTGTCTGGATTGAAAACCAACTGCCACTTTCCGCAAAAATCTCCAGTCCCTCTATATCCTCCTGCATTCTCTGACAGTCCCTTATGCTTTCTGCTACTCCAACAATCTTCGTGTCACCTGCAAACTTGCTGATCATACCAAAAGTGTCCTCTTCCAGATCATTTATTTATATTACAAACAACAGTTGCCCCAACACTGACCCCTGTGGATCACCACTGGTCACCTTTCACCATTTCAAGAAACTCCCTTCAAATACTCCTCTCTGTCTCCTGTTTCTCAACCAGTTCTTTATCCACCTAGCTAGAATACCCTGCACACCATATGACTTCAATTTCTCCATTAGTCTACCATGGGGAATCTCATCAAATGCCTTACTAAAGTCCATGTATATGACATGTACAGCCCTTCTTTCATCTAGCAAATTGCTCACTTCCTCAAAGAACTCAATTAAGTTGGTAAGGCACGATCTCCCCTATACAAAACCATTTTGCCTATCACTGTAAACCCATTCTTTTCTAAATATAAGTAGATCCTATCCCTCAGTACCTTCTCCAGCAACTTTCCCACCACTGACGTCATGCACACTCGTCTTTGGTTACCCAGAATATCCCTACTACCCTTCTTGTATAGGGGGACAACATAAGCTACCCTCCAATCCTCCAGCACCTCACCTGTATTTAAGGATTCCACAAAGATATCTGTCAGGGCACCAGCTATTTCCCCTCTCGCCTCCCTCAGCAACGTGAGATAGATCCCATCCGGTCCTGGGGATTTGTCCACCTTAATAACCACTAGCCTACCAACACATCTTCGCTACTTATGTCAGCGTGATCAAGACTAATCAAATTTCTATCGCTAATCTCAACATTCATCATGTCCCTCTCCTCAGTGAACACTGATGCAAGTAATCATTCAGAATCTCACCCATTCTCTCAGGTTTGACACACAGGCTTCCTTCATCATCCTTTAGTGGACCAATCCTTTCTCTAGTTACTCTCTTGCTTCTTGTCTAAGAAAAAAATGCTTAGTGATTCTCCTGAATTCTGCTCGCTAAAGATATTTCATAACCCATTTAAGCCCGCTTGATTTGTCGTTTAAGACTTGTCCTACTTTTCCGATATTCTTCCAGGGCCCGTTCTGTTCTGAGCTGCCTAGACCTTATGTACACTTCCCTTTTCCTCTTTGCTTGTCGTAGAATTTCTCCTGTCATCCACGGTTCACGAATGTTGCCCTTCCTATCCTTTGCCTTCAACGGGACATGCCTATCCTGCACTATCTTTAACCTATCTTTCAAAGCCTCCCACGTCTCAAATGTGGACTTCACTTCAAATAGCCGTGCCAATTCCACATTTCTGAGCTTCTGCCGAATTTTGATTTAATTGGTCTTGGCTCAGTTTAGTACTCTTCCCTTAGGACCACTCTCTTCTTTATCCATAAGTATTCTAAAACTTACAGAATTGTGGTCACTGTTCCCAAAGAAATCCCCCACCGCAACTTCTACCACCTGTCCTTGTTCCCCAGTACCAGGTCCAATATGGCCTCTTCCCTCGTCGGACTATTGACATACTGCAGTAGAAAACTCTCCTGGACATTTCTTACAAATTCTACCCCATCCAGACCTCTGACGCGAAGTATATCCCAGTCAATGTTGACAAAATTAAAATCTCCCATCACCCTATGGCCTCGACATATTTCCATAATCTGTTTGTTCTTCTACCACATGCTCACTGTTGGGAGGCCTGTAATACAGCCCCAACAGTGTAACTGCACCCTTCTAATTTCTCTGCTTCACCCATAATGACCCACTACCCAAGACCTCCATAGTGTGCTCCTTTAGCACAGCCGTGATATCGTCCTTGACCAGCAATGCAACTCCACCTTTTACTTCCCTCCCTGTCCTGTTTTGAAGCGTCTATATCCAGGGATGTTTAATTGCCAATCTTCATGCCCTTCCTTCAACCAAGCCTCTGTGATTGCAATGACATGATACTCCCAGGCACCAATCCAAGCTCTAAGTTCATCTGTCTTTCACACTATACTCCTTGCATTAAAGTAGATGCATTTTAGGCTACCAGTTTTTTTGTGCTCTGTCTACTCTTCCCTTTATGAATGCAATCTTCATAATTCTTACATTCTCCACATCACTGCCTACTTGTTTTCTCTTCTGGTTCCCAGTCTCCTGCCACATTAGTTTAAATATTCCCAAATGCAGTAGCAAAAAACCCACTAAGGACATTGGTTCCAGTCTGGTTCAGATGTACACCGTCCATTTTGTAATAGTCCCACCTGCCTCAGAACCGGTCCCAATGTCCAACAAATTGAGCCCCTCCTTTCTACACCATCTCTCAAGCCATGTGTTCAACCTGTCTTTTTTAAAAATTTCTACGCTGGCTCGCACGTGGCACTGGTAGTAATCCCAAGATCACTATCTTTGAGGTCCTCCTATTTAATTTCCCTCCGAGCTCCCTGAATTCTTCTTTGAGGACCTCATCGCATTTCCTACGTATATTGTTGGTGTCCATAAGCACCAAGACAACTGACTGTTCACCCTCCCCTTTTAGAACGCTCTGCAGCTGATCGGTGGCATACCTGACCTGAGCACCTGTGAGGCAACATACCATCCAGAAGTCCCATTCCGGCCACAGAACCGCCTATCTACTCCCTTCACAAGAGAATTCCCTGTGACAATGGTCCTACAAGTCGTTTTATCGCCCTTCTGAACAGCAGTGCCTGCCATGATGCCATGAACCATGCAACTGCTGCCCTCCCCTGGTAAGTTATCTCCCCCAACAGCAGGCAAAACTGTATACCTGTATTGGAGGGAGATGACCGCAGGGGACACTTGCACTGTCTTCTTACTCTTTTTCTGTCTTTTAGTCACCCATTCACTGTCTCCCTCAGCAATTCTAAACTGTGTTGTGACCAACTCACTAAACGTACTATCCATGGCATCCTCAGCATTACAGATGCTCCACAGTGAGTCCATCCACTGCTCCAGAGTCGTCATGTGGTCAAACAAGAGCTGCAGCTGGACACACTTCTTGCAAGTGTAAGAGTCAGGAGCGTCAGCCACATTCCTGAGCTCCCACATCAAGCAAGAGGCACAGGCCACGGGTCTGAGTCAACCATTGTTGACATCGTACAGTGGAAGTTTATAGTATCCATTTGCCTTACAGACATCTTACATTTCATGATTTTCACATATCCATGGTGTGTGTGTGTGAGAGAGTGACAGAGAGAGAGGGGGGCTGACAAGAATCCTATTGTTATTTTGGTATACTCTAATTATATTCAGGGGTTCAGCCTTTTTTACATGAATGTTCATTACTTCGGTGTTTGGAACTGAGAATTAACCGGAGTTCAGAATGGTTAGGATCATATAACTTGAGCAGCTATTTCAAACAAATCTGAATCTGCTCAAATCTTCCACGTATTGACTCACAGTCCATGACTCACGAAGGAATTAATATAAAGCTAACATGACAAAAGAAAGGTTAAAAAATAACTTCAGATGACATTGGAGTGCTATAGAGAAATGTAGGTTAAGTGAGTAGTCAAAGGCCTGACAAATAGAGCTTTACGTGGATAAAAGTGAAGTTGTCCATTTTGACTGGATGAAAAGCATTTTTTTTTAAATAGAGGGAGATTCCATAGCTGTGAGATGCAGTGGGATCAGAGTGTAACATTACCTGAATCACAAAGTGCTAGCAATACGTAATTAGGAAAGCGAATAAATGTTTTCCTTTTATCGTGGGGCAATTTAAAGACAAAGGTAGAGAGCACTGTTGAGCTTGTATCTTGAATGCTCTAATTCTTATCGGTCACCCTGTTTATGGAAGGAAGTAAATTCATTGGAGGCAATTCGGAGAATGCTTACCAGAATAATACTTACAGAATGACTTTCATACAAAGGGAATTCGGATAGTCTAGGCTTTTGTCAGTTTGTGGTTAGGAGAGGAAGAGACAAATTAATTGAAACAAGATGTTTCCTCTTACGGAAGAGACGAGAATGAAGGATTGCTGTCTAAATGTCAGTGGTTGCCCATTTGAAACACATCGAGATGATTTGTTTTCTCTCAAAATGTGGAAACTCTGACACGTCATTAAAGCAGAGCTATGGAATATTTTAAAGGCAAAAATAAATAGTTTATTGTTGAGAGAGGGATGGTGAAAGGTTTTCAGGGTAGGCAGGAATGTGGATTTAACGTTACAATTAATGAGACATACTCATGTTGAATATCTAACTCATCCCTGTTTGTATGGGATGTGGCAGGTTGATTAAACTGACAAATTGGAGTTTCAATGTAAAGATCCAAAGTTTATAATGCTGAAATCCTCCATCTTCAGAGCTTTTTCAATGGTTGAAATTTTCAAGTGTTTGTTTAAAATCACCTAATTTGTGCTGTAACACTAATTGCTGATATGGAAACTGTGAAGAGATTCCAGTAATGAATGCAGTGATCACAAAGAAAGTTTTAGTCCAATGTGGGACTTAATTAAGATTCATCTAGAACTCAACAATGTGAAAGAAAATTAGTGTTACTTCCCGTAAGTTCTATGGAGGGGCTTCTGTCTGAGAACATGCCACAACAATGCAACAATAACAGTAAATTGCTGGTGGACTGACAGTTTCAGTAAGATAACGTACAGACTCCTCATGAAAACAGCACACAGCAATGTAGAGAATACCATTCCCGACCATAGCAATCACATACTGCCTCTCCATTATCGACATTATCCTTCGGGTCAGAGAGTTTATTAAAAAACAGACAGTTTTAGGAGAGGACATCAAGGAAGCTTGAATTCAAAATTGCTTGCAAATTTGAGTTACTTGTCCCTCTTCATTTTAGTGTCTTAAAATGGGTATATTCAAGAAATACGTATCCCATCACACTCTCACCTTTATCACCGGCTATAATGTTCATCAAACCTATGAAAGGGGTTGAAGAATAAAATCAGTATTGATTGCAGTATCCATCTGGGTTGTAAGAAGTTGAACAAAAGCAGCTGAACGCAAGCTGCAGGACTGCCTCCAGAGTCTTCAGCCATTCAAGCAGCTGGCACTCAATAGTAGCTGGAGGCAAATGCTAACTTCAGGATTTAATTTATCTTGTCTGACCAGTTACAGGCATGGTAAGGGTGACAATCCAAACTGCAAGGGATATGTAAAATATAATTCTCCAATATTGTTTGCAATAACTGGAAAATATGTTTGATCTTTTGTGTAATTCGTACTTCATTTGATATTATATTTTCCAAGGCAAAGGCTGGAGAAGAAGCAGTTCCTGTGAAGTTATGTAGATATTTCCTTCTGCATCCAGGAACCATGTAGCAGGCCCTAGTTACCACAGTCAGCTTTAACCCCCAAAAGATGTATTACATCCAGAAGTGGAAGATAGTGTTCTTTCTTACAGGAGACTTTTGCAGTCATCATTTTATGAATTCTGGTGAAGCCCTGCTGGTTGAACTGAAAGCTGGAGTCAATCGTGATGGTTGGCAGTGCCAAGGGTGGCATGGTACTGACAGTAGGTAGTACAGAAGATGCTGCCTGATCACAAACCGTTATTGAAATGGCATGATCCCAGGAGCTAACAGCAATAACAGAGTGAAGACAGAGCAGTGACCTGTCCTTTGCTGCCAGTAGTGGTGGATATTGCTGAGCCTGTACTCAAGAGATTTGCAGGCCACGGCCCACTGCGGGAGTTGAGGAGCTCTCCTATTCACTACTCAGACAGACACGAGTGGTTCTCAATTGGTGACTTCATTTCCCCCCCCACTGACAGGATAATATAATGGGGCAGAAGGGAGTTGGGCTTTGCTCCTGAACTCCCCTCCGCTTGGCCTGACTCATGAGAATCTTGGCAAATGCCAGTTGACCTGGAAAATGCAGCCCTGCCTGTGGAGACAGGACCAAAGGTCTTCATTGGAGATATTGGAAAATTGGTTGCCAAGTCTCCATTTGGACCTGGAGCTCTTCAATTGAGATATTTTGAGACGCTGCAACAAGTATAAAGTTTTGAAGAAATGAATTGGTTGCATCGTATCTCCCTTTCTTTGCTTCCACACTCCAGCCTCATTAGCTTGTCTTGCCAACAGTTAATGAGGGTTTTGAGCTAATAAATCTTGAACCAGTTTTATAAAACTAGCTGTCAATCGCTTGAAATATTTACTCAATTCTTCAGGTTTATTATGATGATTTTATTGTGGATGTAGAGGTACGCTTAAAATGACTGAATAGCACGTTTCTGACTATTTGCAGATCACCTGAGAGTCCAAAGTACAAGGTCGATGAAAAGCTGTACACTCCAAAATCTATCATGAAAAAAGTAAGTTTGAAAACAATATATGATTTGCTTCATTCAGAGGACACAAAATAGAAAGTAAATCACTTTCTCTGGACTTTTCAGGAAACATCACACAGCAGCACAGGGAAGACCACTGCAGGCAAGAGCATTTGCATTACTGTCTCTCTGTTATCTGCATTAGAATGAGGGATTCAGAATTTTGTTTCAAAAATATCAGGAGAGAACATCGAAGACACTTCATTGTAAGTTTGCTTACATTTTATTATTGAAGTTTCTAAACTCTTAATATGAATACATTCAAGACCTTGCTATCCCATTTTTGTCTCTAATCATTATCACCAGCAACAAAGGTTTTGAAGAACAAATTCATCATTTATTGCTAAACATCACACAACACCAGGTTATAGTCCAACAGGTTTATTTGGAAGCATGCTAGCTTTCGCAGTGTCGCTCCTTCATCAGGTGATAGTGGAGGGCTCAATCCTAGCACACAGAATTTATAGCAAACATTTACAGTGTGATGTAACTGAATCATGAACATTTATTGCAGTCCCCCATCTGGAGTGTGGCCAGTTTCACTCAAACGGCTGAATGCAAGCTGCAGTCCTGAATCCCGAATCTTCAGTCTTCCAAACAGCTGGCACACAATTGTGGGATGGAGGCAAATGCTCATTTAAATAACTTCATGTATCTTTTATCATCAATTGCAGGCATAGTAAGTGTAACAATCCAAACTGCAATGGAAATGAAACCTATAATTGTCAGGAACAAATGAAGAAATTGAAGTGTCAGTTTGATCCAAAGTGCAATTTAACTCCTGAATAATATTGTATTTGGAATAAAGGCTATTGCTGCAGAACCAGCAATTCCTTTGAAGTTATGTAGGTATTTCCTTCTGCATACATGCAAGAACAATGTCAAATATGCTGTTCAGGCCACAGTTAGCACATTGTGGAAACTGCTGGGCTCTGCCTCCCAAGTGTGTATTTTACCGAGAAGTTAGATTGTGGTGTTTTTTTATTTAAACAAGGCTTTTGCAGTAATAATGTTGTGAATTGTGGTGGAGTCCTGCTGCTTGGACTGAGAGCTGGAGCCAGCGCTGCTGTGGTGGATGGCACCACCAAGGGCAGCATGTTGCTGATGTGGCCTGACCAAGAAGATATTGCTGGGTCACTGTCCCAAGAATGAAATGGCCCAATCCAAAGAGCTGATGGTGAAATCGGAACGATAACAGAGTGGCAAATCTTTCTGTGCCACCATTAATGTTTGCAATTGCTGAGCCAATACCCATTGATGAGGAAAAGTCAATCCTGTATTAGAACCAGTATCCAAAGCACTTCACTGGAGAAATTGGACAGTTCGTTGCCCTTCTATAATTGCCCCCAAGCTTTTTATTTGAGACTTTTCTAGACTGTGCAACTGTGAAGAAATAGGTTTGTAACATCCTTCATTTCCATGTTACAGCCTGCCTGTCAGTGGCTTGAAATCCTGACACTCCTATTCAAGTTTCTAAAAATGTTTTTATTCTGAGTGTAAATGTTTGCTAAAATTGACTTAATGGCACTTGATGACCATTTGCAGCTCTGAAAACATCAACTGCTGAAAGTGCAAGGGAGCTGGTGATTCTGGTTCTCCAGAAACTAAGAAGGTCATTGAAAAATAAGCTGAATACAATGTGTGACTGTCTACTAATAGCTAGCAGGTCTGGCTGCATCTGTGGAGTGAAAGCAGAGTTAATGTTTTTAGTTGAATGACTCATGTTCAGAACTTCAGACCTCTCTGAAGAAGGGTCACTTGACTCAAGGTGAACTCTGCTTTCTCTCCACAGATGCTGCAAAATATGTTGAGTTTCTCCAGCAACATTTGTATTTTTTTCAGATTGTCAACTTCCACAGTTTGTTTTTTTACATTAAAGAAATTATTGACTGGTGTATAATCTTTGCTCTATCGTTAATCTTGTAAAAAGACATTTTAGGTGGAAGCTTGCAGTGAATGCTGCAGACCTAATGCTCGGACTGAAACCTGGAGTTTTGGCGGATGCTAAGGATGGTATATTGCCAGCGGTGACCAATGATGAGATTCTTCATTGATCAAGGGCTTTTGCCCCAAACGGCGATTTTCCTGCTCCTCAGATGCTGCCTGACCTGCTGTGCTTTTCCAGCTCCATTCTAATCTAAAATGAAGAGATTCCTGCCAGGGTTACTCATCAGTTGACAGTGCAGCTTAATTTCAAGAGTTGCTACTCCAGTAAGAGGGACACATTTCTGAGCCCTACTGTTCATACTGATCATTGTTGAGGCTGTAAAGGTGGGCACAATCAGGGATATGAGAGAGGCAGGACTGAGAGATCATGTAGAGTCAAGATGTCAAAGAGAACTGGTCTATGTCAGCATGGCTTAGCAATGAGAAGGTGCCAGACTCCCTCCTGCCATTTCCCAAATTCGACCACCTCCCAGTTAAAAGCTAGTGAATAATTGAGTGAATAATGCATTAATACAAAGTCTTTCAATAATCATTTCCAGCCCTTCAATGTTCAGGCCTTCAGTAGTTCACTTCAAAGCACTGGACTGTACAATGAGGCTAAACATATTGAAAACACATTGACTACCTAACTCTCTGCTTCCAGACACTATTACATTGGCCACCTCCCCTCACCCCATCTCTTCAAAAAGAACAGACTAAGGTGTCCTGCAAACCTCTGTGGAAGTTGAAAAAAAGTCAGCATATATTGCAGTCATATCTTTTGAAAGTGGCCTTTTTTAACAGAATATAATAGAACTTAGAACAATACAGCACAGAACAGGCCCTTTGGCTCACGATGTTGTGCCGAACATTTGCCCTAGCTTAAGTACCTATCCATGTACTTATCCAATTACCGCTTAAAGATCACCAATGATTCTGACTCTGCCACTCCCACAGGCAGCGCATTCCATGCCCCCACCACTGTCTGGGTAAAGAACCTACCCCTGACATCCCCCCTATACCTTCCACCATTCACCTTAAATTTATGTCCCCACGTAACACTCTTTTGCATCCGGGGAAAAAGTCTCTGACTGTCTACACTATCTATCCTAATGTAATCAGGAATTTCTGGAGTGCATTAATTTCTGTAAGATTTCTGTAGGAACTTCCTCTTGACAACATCTCTCAGTGCTATAGCAAACCCCACCATTCCAGACCACAGCCCCTCCCAATATTTACATTACTCCTGGTGATTAGAGTGATTCCTCTCTTTTTTAAAAATATGCTGTATTAGCTCAATAGAGCCTTTTGATCTTCAGGGTTTATTTTCAAATGTTTGCAAGTCATTGATAAGTGTAAATCCTTTGCTTAATTTGTGCTTCACGGTGACTTGTGCCTGGGGACATTTTGACAGACTAGATTGTCAGGAAGATGGGAATCAAAGTTTGCCAGATATGAGGAAGCAAGTTTGATTTGATCTGATTTTGATGTGGTTTAATTATGCTTCATTGGGAATACAACAATGTGAAAAGGGAATGTTGGAGAACCATTGATTCCTTCAAAATGTTTTGTGCAATGCAACGAATGCCAGTTCAGACAACAGCAGCTCCATTAAAGAGGCTGCTCGACTGCCTCCCAAGAATTTAAGGTTAGGGACAGAGTTGTCTTAAACAGTAGTACCACCACCCTAAATGCTGAGACGGGAAATTACTTGCTGATCAATATTGAGGTTCTGTTTCTGGACATCGGAGCTATAGTGAAAACACTGAAGAATTGTGTTCCTTTCCTTCACTCCACCTCATCGCTTCTTTTAGTTTCTCTTTCCTGCTCATCCCCACTCCCCCACCCCCGATTCCACACTACCTCCAAAATCATCGCCATGGTCTCCAGAGTTCGGTGACATTTGATGAAGTATGGCTGCATATTTGAAGAAATATGGCTATGGATTGGGACCAGCTCCTGGTCTCCTCACCTTGGTCTATCTCCCATACAATGTCGCCATTGTATACTTCGCACTTTTTATAATTTAAGTTGGCCAGAGGCCATGTGTATCCACAGAGTCAGGCACATTCCCTAGTAATAGTCATTTGTTTGAATCAAGCTTATAAATTGCTTTCATGGTGAATTCAATACAGGCAGCATCACATCCACACCGTTTCACTGACATCATCAATGAATAGAAGCCTAAATACTGAGGTCATTACAGTGCTCTGGGTCAGAGATCTGTAATTACTCCCGGGTTTATTATGGTCAGGTCTTTCAGTAAACTCCAAACGGATGAAGGAGCAGGAAAGGAAAAGGAATAAAATTCTCTTTTCAACAAAACAGCCAATACTGACTAATATGACATGAACATTCAGTGAATTTGAATAATGAGAAATTACTATATTCGGATTCTGAATCAAACATTGAGCTACAAATTGTGCTTGTAAGGGTTAAATTGGCAATAGTGTATAAAGGGCCTGAGTTACTTTTTCAGAGATAAGGAAGTTAAACTTGAATCCTTGCATTTGGGATGTTGTCCCTCTGTCCAAGTGCAGACAAGTCTTGATTTGACCTCTTTACTCCCCACCGACCAACTCCTACCCTCACAGCCAAAACTTTCGATGTTAATAAGAAGTGCCAAACATTAATTTTGTGATTATGCACATATTTAAAATGATTTAACTGGTAATTTATAACCAGTTGCAGCTGTGAAAATGTTGACACCTCACACTGTGAATTAGGTGGAAACCTAAGTTTGCCATAAACTAAAAGGAACAAATTGGCAAGTAAGTTTGGTCTAATGTAAGATTTAAATCTGCTATATTATGGATCCAATAATGTGAAATGGAAGTGCTGGCAGTTGTTGTAAGATTATGTCAGGATTGCCTCACGAAGGCATCCCATGGCAGTGTGGTGAACACCAACACAGATGAGAACAATCACAGAAAACAGCTGCTTGACTGGTTCAGAAATGCTTGGTTATTTCGAAAGACCAATCTTGAATCAGCATAAAATATCCAAAGTTTTTCAATGGTCGGTTGAATTTTGCTTGTCTTTCAGTATGAAGGTCTTGCATAGACCAGAAATAGCTATAAACAATGGTGACATACTAAATAAATGGTTTACTCTTCTTTTCACTCTGTACTGACTCTTCCACACCCCAACCCCAGCATTCCCTCATTGTATTGTACTGTAGAGATCCTGTGGAATTCAAAAGAACCCCATAACAACAGGACCAAGATGGTTTATGATGCATCTTGAAAACAAATAAAGTCCCAGCACCATTTTGTAGATCATAGGACAGCATTGTCAATACACTCCAGGGGGATGGGTGGTGAAGGAATCAATAACTAGTTACATTAGCAAGATTACAAGACTGGTATTCAAGGTATACTGCTCTGTCATTACCCCCTCATTAATTTCACCATTACAAGGCTAAAATCGGGAGCATTGGAATCTTCACTGCTCACCTGGTGATAGGTTTATTTGCAATAATAGTCAAGAAGCTCAATATGATCAAAGAGAGAGCAGTTTGATTGACTTGCAAAAGAACTAATGAACCTAATTTCCACTCCCATCACCATCACTGAGCTACGATGTTGGGCTACCGAGCACTTACACTCTACGGAATGAACCTCAGCAACTTATTAGCCTCACACTGAAAGGACCTTTCCTGTCTATAATCTCTATTTCTGAACAGAACAACGATCAGCTAAAGGTCTGTTACACCAGATTCTGACTTTGCATGGATATCTCTGTTCTGTTATTATCGCTATGGCAAAATAATGTGATTTATTAAAATTGCAGTCATTAACTAACTTATGAAAACTAATCGATCAGGCTTGGAATATTGAATCGCAAATCTGCGATGTTTTTTGTTAAATTGCTTTGGACTTAATTCTGAATAAGTTTACTGATAGCAAATTACTTAATTTGTGCTCTTCGATGAATTGCAGTTCTGGAAACATTGTCAGTGCAAACAGTGAGGAAAGTGGGAATGTAGGTTCTCCTGGATCAAGTGAAGTAATTGCAAAGTAAGTTTAGTTTCATGCATGACTGACGAAGTCATTATTTCAGAATATGACAAACCATTAGGAAATAACTGGTGAGCTGGGAGTTTGGGCAATGTTATACAACGATCAGTGGTAACAACTCGGAGGCAATGATTTGATGAACTCTCAAAGAGGAACTTGCCTGTGTTCACTCCCAAGTCCTTTTAGTATGTGATACTGCAAAACCTCTCCGTATGAAAATCGTAGATTCCCTTTGAAGACCATCAGTTGAAGCTGCCTCCACCACTACACTATTAGGCAGTACATTCCAGTTTCCGAACTATGCTGTTTTTTTTAAAAAAAGGATTCCTTGTAACCGTTGTTTTATTTTGCCGATCATCTTAAATCGGTGTCCTTTTCTTCTCAAGCCTTTTTAAAATAGAATCCGTACAGTATGGAAACAGGTCACTTGGCCCAACAAGTCCACACCAACCCTCCACAGAGTAACCAATCCAAATGTATTCTCCTCCCCTTTTACTCTACTCTATCCAAATCCCTCATGATTTTGAACACATGTAAAATGTCTTCTTCATCTTCTGTTCTCCATAAAGAGCAGCCCGAGCTTCTTCAAACTATCCACTTAGTTCTCCAGTTGCTCATCTCTGGTACCATTTTTGTGTATCTTTTGTGCACATTCTCAAATCCCTTCCTGAAGCGTGCTGCATAAATACTATACATGTGGGAAAAGCAGGACTGTTTATAACCATTTGTCATAATTTCCTTATTTTGCTAGTGACGGTCCTATTTCTAATGTTCAGAATCCTAATGATATCTTCAATCTGTACTGCCAACTTCATAATTTGTGTGCATACACACAATATGCATAAAATGTATTAAATATTAGACCGGGATCATTTCAGAAAGCATTGATCATTGTATCAAAAGATTTTAGCTTGTGTATTAAATGAACAAAGAACAATCCAGAATAATTCTGAGTTGGAGGAGGGCTGAGTTCAATGGGGCAAGAGGGCATTTGTGCAAGGGCATTTGAGCACAAATCTGGACAATGTTCAGCTTCAGCTGTACAGTACAGCTTAACATTTCCACAAGCAGGAAATGGTGGCAAAAACAGTACTCTAATTCCCTGCATGATATTGCAAAGGATATGGATTATTGTTAACCTCAGTGAGGACAATGCTAAATATAGACTGTTCAGAGGGGAAATAAAGAGTAAGGGAGACTGGCAGCTAACTTTAAAAGGGAATCCAAAAGTCATCATTAGTCACAAACAGTGAAAGGGTAACAAAGGAATGAGTGGGGCCAATTCTCATTCATCTCCTGTTTAAACGTCATCGGGGCAGGGGCCTGGCTGAGGTATTATGAAGAGGAAGTTGATGTCCAGTTCATGGTGAAACAAAATGTAGTTGAGACTTGGATGAGATGAAGTTTGACAGAATTTTAGAAAGGCTAAAATAAAACAAAATTGTAGATGCTGGAAATCTGAAACAAAATTAAAACTGCTGGAGAATCTCAGCAGGTCTGGCAGCATCTGTGGCAGGAAAGCAGAGTTTTAGTTTTTGAGTCCTGTGACCCATTGAGTATATCCAGCTCTTTCTTTTTCAATGAGAAAGGCTGATCATCATTGAGTGTTGTAACTGATAACAGCGAAATTGGAGATACCTGAGGATACAGAGGAAAGTAACATTGAAGCTGCAGTGGGAATATCCACAACAACCGAATCCTGTTCAAATAGAGGCATGGAATCAGAGACAGGAGAATCACAACATTTAAAATACTTTTGTTCAAAATTGTCTGGATAAATCCAGCAACCAGATTCATCTTAGTGGTGGGAAAGTTTCTAATGAACTGTAATCACAGTTCAAGCAACAATACTGGGAGATAATATGGACTAAATTTATATGCTGACTAAAAATCTAATATGTAACCTGTTCACCTAAATCAACTGATGAAGGCTCATAATTCTGAATCTTCAGTTTTCTTGGATATTTAATCCAGTTTAGAAACGTAGAAAATAGGGCAGGAGCAGGCCATGCAATCCTTCGAGCCTGCCCTGTCATTCATCACGATCATGGCTGATTGGAGTATGACCTTGTTTCACTAAATTATTTGATCAAGGCTTGAAATGCAGCATTGTGAGACTTCTGCTTTTTAAATATCTGACAATAAATTATAGACCCAGACACCATTTTAGTTTGCTTTTAATTTTGTGGTTATTGATCAATTGCAATTTAACAGACAGAGCATTCAAAAAAATTATAGACTCAATTCTACAGAAAAAAAGGGACGAAAAAGTAAGTTTGATTTGTCATGTGGCTAAATTGTATTTTTAATGTGGAATCTAACACCATGAGAGAAATTGCAGGAGAGTCAGAATATCCTGCAAAATAATGTAGAGACTTTCTCATGAAGACATGCCCTGAAAACCAGTCTACATTGTTTGTCCTTGAATTTTTCCAAAAACCTTTCAAGGATTATGATCAATATGTATGGTTGTCTCAGATACATTACTGGCAAATGTTGTAACGCCAATACCAAACTCAAGGTCTCTTTCTCAACTTTAAATGTTCCTACGAGAAATTGAGGACTGCAGAGTCTGGAGATCAGAGATGAAAAATGTGTTGCTGCAAAAGCACAGCAGGTCAGGCAGCATCCAAGGAGCAGGGGAATCGACGTTTCGGGCATAAGCAATAGTCAGTCATTTCTATCAGTATCCACCGTTACAGCTACAAAAAATCCTGTAATATCTCTCCTCAATGGGTCATTCTTCCCCTTTGAATGTGGGCAGTGAGCACTCAGCTCTATCTTTTTTTTGGCAGCAAATGGCTACCTTACTTCCCGCCTGCTCTCAACAAGAGGTTAACTTGCACTGTCAAAGTGTGGCAATACTGAGAGGAATCCTCCCCATACATGACCCATGCTATGATCACAAGAGAGGGGCTTATGCCCGAAACATCGACTCTCCTGCTCCTTGGATGTTGCCTGACCTTTCAAATATTCCTGTTGATGAATGTTTAGCTTCCTGAGAAACAATTGATAAGTCTTTTTATCTTCTCGATGCTTTCTGTAAGAGTATAGCACCAACACTTCTATCACTTGCATCGATAACTGCATTGACTAGCTTTGGGTTATTATTTGTCGCTAATATTGGGGCAGTAGTTAACACAACTTTCAGGCTGACAAATGCCTTCTGACAGTTTTCCATCCATTGAAACTTCCTGCATTTCTACAGCAATTCAGTGAGTGAAGCAGCCACACTGCTTAGACTCCCTACAACTTTCTGATAAAACCCACTTGTAGCACTACCAAATGCAGAAAAACCTCTGTTATATGAACGTCAATTATCCAAATTTCAGATTATCCGAACAAGATCTCAAGGTCCTGTGTTTGCAATCTGATCAGTTATCTGAGCAATGCGTTCTCTGAACAATTAGTTATCCGAACAATTAGTTATCCCCACCCGTCTAATGTGGATAATCAAGATTGTTTTGTAGTCGTACTGCTCTTTTGGTCGATGAGGACACCTGTCCATGTTCAATAACATGGTCCAGGAGAGTGATTTGTGTTTTCTTGAGTTCGCTGACAGCCAGGTTTATCACCAAGCCTGCCTCTCAAAGTCGAGTGAATAATTTTGAGAAATTCTGCAATTTTTCCATTCATGTGTGACTAAAAACCAGGTCATCAATGTGTACCAAGCAATTGGGGAATGAAGAAATTGCGTCATTGGTTAGTCTTTAAAATGTAGCTGGCACATTCTTCATACCACATGATATGGCTGTCAACTGTACAGTGCATTTTGGTGTCACGAAAGCCAAAATTGTCTTCACCTTTTTGAATATAAGGAGCTGAAGGGATCCTTTGAGTAAGTCGTACAGAGAAATATAAATTGCTAGTCCCATCTTCTCAATATGGTCCTCCAAACTTGATTTAGGACATGTATCAGATTTAGTAACTGCATGGATTATGCATAGGTCCACACGTAATCATTGGATATGATCTGGCTTTGGTACCACTGATGTAGGTGAGCTCTATTCACTACGACAGATTTTGATTATATTGTCTTTCAGCAAGTGTTCAGTCTCTTTCTGAACCTGTGCCAACCTTCAAAGGTTAAATCTGTAGGATATTATTTGATTGGAACTGCATTTCCTCAATCAATATTATGTGTAGTGAGATTAGTAATTCCCAGGTTATTCCCACATATATCCCCATGTGATTATACTATTTATTTTGGGTCATTTCGATTTTCATCTGGAAGGGAACTCAGCAATTTATCCCAGTTTCCCAGAACTTCCTCATTGTTCAATTTAATTTGAGGAGACCAATTCACAATCATCTGAAATTATTTCGTCACTCTGTGTTGTAACCAGTACTACATTCTCTTTTGTTTTCCTATCAAAATAGCTTTTGAACAAAACACATCTCTTCAAGCCACAGAATGGTCACAGAAGTAAGTGGAGCAGTAAGCCATTCAGCCCATGAAGCATGCACTGCTGTTCAAAATGACGATGGCTGATTATCTAATCCAGTACCCTGTTCCATCATTCTTTCTGTAAGCTTTGATCCCTTTAGCCCGAAAAAAAAACTATTACGTTTTGGACTCAATCAATTTCTATGACAGTGAATTCCAAAGAGTCACCACTGTCAGGGTGAAGAAAGGTTTCCTCATCTCAGTCCAAAATGCCCAAGCCAGTATCCTTAGACTGTGAGCCCTGGTTCTGGACTCCCCAACCGTGGAGAACATCCTTCCTGATTATCTAATTCTGGACATAAACACTGACTTGTGCTACATCTTGTGATCTTAGCCTGGGTCAATATGGGGAGGGTTGTTCTCTGTATTGCCACACTTTGACAGTGCAAGGTAACCTCTTGCTGATAGCAGGTTGGAAGCAAGGTAGCCATTTGTTGCTAAGGAAGAGATAGGACTGAGTGCTCACTGCCCATATTCAAAAGGGAAGAATGACCTATTGAGGAGAGATATTAGAGGACTTTTTATAGCTGTAAGGGTGGACAGTGATAGAAATTACTGACTCCCATAGAACACACAGGGAATCAGCAAAGGTGACCCAAAGTGCTGATTCCTAATTTCACATGTTGCACTTTCCAAATGACAACAGCCCATTGGTTGAAGAAGTTTTCCTTTATTTAAAATTAAAATGCCCATCGATGTATGATACACTTCTGGAGTAGGTGGGACAGGAAGATAAGCCTACTCAGTCTAACCTAGGAACTTAAGCTACTGATCTAGGGTAGGGAGACTACCATTCGATGATAAGAGGCCTGTTTGGCATCTCATACAGAATCGATGCAATTGCCCTTAATTGCTTCATTAATCCCTGGGGATGTAAGTAATAAGCCACTTGTCAGAGTGTTGTGTTTTGCTCAGGTGTCACTGAGTCGTGTGCTGATCTTTAAGTCGGAACGTTCAGGGTTCAAGATCTACCCTCGGGGTTAAAATAGACTAATTGATACTGCCACAGCAGTGCTGTCCTGAGATAATCCTACACATCAGACATATATGAGGCATTAAACCAAAGCCACTTATTATTTTGAACTAACGTGAGGAGATTATACTTGGTGTCCCGGCCAATATTTATTGCTCAATCCCGATGAGCAGATGATCCAGTCATCATCTCCTTCCTGGTTTTCTCATGGCACACAAATTAAATATCACTTTTCTGACATGTGACTACATGATCAAAAGTACTTCAGTTGTTGTATAGAATATCTCTGATTGAAAATTGATTTGTCAGAACCTGGATGTATTGTTACTCAACTTTGCTGTTCATTTTTTATTCTCTTCACTCTATGCTGTAAGAAAAAACTCCTTTCCAACTTCCACCAAAGGAGAATGAGACAAAGCTCAGTGCTGTAATATTTCACTTTGTACTAACATCTGGATGAAACTAAAATACCATTCAATGGAAATATAAAACGAATTGAACCAGTTTTAAATGTTTAAAACAAATTGCATATTTCACCAAAGGAGTGTATTGAAATATTTCAATAGTTCTCGTTGTGTCAAGTACCAGCAAACAGTGGAGTCTGTTCCAATCTATTTTATCTTGTCTAAAGAATAGGCTGAGGAAAAGAGCAGTGCATTATGGGCTCCTTCAATTTGAGAATGAGGAAAGGAGTACAGTGTGGATCAGTGATTAACAGCAGGAACAGTACTCTCCAGGTTAGAATAGATGTGCAGTGGAATATACTAAAATGATAGAATGAGAGAAGCTGAAGTGGGATATTGTCAGCTGAATGTTTTATAAGTCTGTTCAAATCGGGTCAGTCAGGATCTTATTAAATGGTGGAGCAGGCTCGAAGGGCCAAGTGACCTATCCTTGTTCATTGTTCATACCTCGAAACAATAATGTTAGTTACTCAAGTGGAAGTATTAAACACACATTTTAAACTGTTACATGGACACGTGCTGATATTTCCATCTATGACTCCCTGGGTTTGATAACATGTAATTGACAGTGGCCCCAGGGGTTCTGCACTTGTTTCAGAGATCTGGAAAGAGATGTTTAGGATACTCTGAGATTGCATTAAGATGTTATATAAATGCACAACTTTTCTACTTGTCTTCCTGCGAGGGTAGAGAGGGTTTTGCTCTTCATCAAACCTGTGCATCATTTGACTTCAATCTGCTTTTCTTTTTTGCATTATTGTGTGGAGTTTATTCTCTGAAGTCAATAGCCTGGGTTTTGCCCAAAGTTTAAGAGGTTTTTACTCATATTGGTGAGTTTCTGTATCCCATGAGGTAGATTCATTGCAATCAGTAATGGGAAATATAGCAGATCAAATAAAATGTTGTTAACTGTAATTAGGTCATTTAACAGGGATAACTATGTGCTGTTCTATGCCCCTCAGGATTTAGAAGCCTTTTCAATGGGGCCACTACTGATTTACCCAAGGCACTATACTAGTGAACTCACTGAGACTGAAACCTTTATAATCTGGGACAATGATGAAATACACACTGACTGGAACTGCAACTTATCAGAAAGACGAGGGAACAGGGAGAGATTGGGGCCGAAGCTCAGAACACAGAGGCACTGTAAACCCAAGCACCCATTGACACAACTTCTCGAGATGAGTTATGATGTGGTTCTGCACTATTCGGGTCTGATCTCTGATCAGAACCAATGCTTCTCTGTCAAACCTATGTGGTTTGTGGAAACAAATCATGTCTGCTCGGAGGCAACTACAAAGCTCAACTGCAATAATGTGACACAGAATCAAGTGAAATTTGGAGTATCCCCTTTTGGGGCTTCTTGCATCCTTTCAAGTGGCAGCTGAATTTGTTGATCAGGTATCAGTTACCATCGAATTGGATGAAATCTTGTTAGTGGTTCATTTATTTACATTTCCCTATCTCTGAGGTTTGCCCCATTTCTTTATTAAAGAGCCAATGGGTGTGAGATCTCTTTAGTGCTGTCCATAGGAGAGCCGTGCTCCTGCCACTGTGCAACTTCATATTGATATCTGCCTTTAAAAACAATCTGAATCTATGGTCACATACTGGTGTCGGAACTGAGTAGGGCTCATAATAGAATGACCAACTCGACAACTGCTACAAACCAATGTGGGCTAGATTTTCCAACTGTCATTATCACAAGGGTGCTTTTGGTGCCACATTCACTATTCAGAATAGCAATTGGTTTTTCTGCTCATGCAGAATTTCTCTCTATTACTTTAAGTAATATTGTAATGATTGTGGTTTGTTTCTATTTATTTCTGTTCCTCAATGACTTTGAAATTCTTACTGTAAAAGGATCAATGGCAAAGTAATGCCATTCTTCTCTCTCCAGAAGTACATTGTTGCTGGTTTTCCTCTGAGGCCAGTGCAGAACTCTACCAGTTCATTGTAGGCCTGATACATTATAGTTAAGTTTCACCTCTGCCAGCTGGTACAACATGGAAATTTGAGTATTGATGAAAATAAAGATTTTTTAAAATTTAAGTCTTTATTATTGTACTTATCAGGACACACTCAAGAATACCAATGGGAAGGGAGAAGACATTTAATCTGTCTGGGTAATGAGTGCTGATTGGTAAAGGCCTGGAGAATGGACCAGCTGATGATTGGCAGTTTACTGCCAATGCTTGTTGTGATTCGACTAAATTGGTGATGGCCATTCTCTGATTCATTTGGCAGGGCAATACCTTAACCACTCAGGCAACCTGCCAATTGAAAACTTAACAAAGTTTAGCTGTTAACTGTCCGTCACCATCTGACCCGCCCATTTCCATTGGGGCCATCTCAATCAATCATTGTGCACTTTCCAAAGCTGCAGAACTCTTTTCCTGTTCAGTGTAAACTGTTGTTTCCCTTTACATCAAAATCCTTGCAGCTATGCTGATGCATGCAAGACAAAAAAAAGAGTATGTCCTATTTTACAGCAATACCCAATTTCTGTATTTGCAAACAACTGTTTGAAAATGGGAACCTTTTGCTAATGGAGGATCCAACATCCGGCTGATATGATTAAAATGGAGGAGAAAGTGAGGACTGCAGATGCTGGAAATCAGAGCTGAAAATGTGTTGCTGGAAAAGCGCAGCAGGTCAGGCAGCATCCAAGGAACAGGAGAATCGACGTTTCGGGCATAAGCCCTTCTGAAGAAGGGCTTATGCCCGAAACGTCGATTCCCATGATTAAAATGGAATCTAGTTTTCGAATTTGAAATAATTTAACCCCCTGACAAGCCCACAGCTTTGGAAAGTTGTTTGATTATGTTAACTTCATTTAATCAATTGCTGAACCGGTGGAAAATACATTCTATTACATTTACAAAACTAAGATATCTTGTGAAATCAGGAGATGTGCACAATGCAAATGAACATCCCATTTACTGCTGGCCTGGACAAGACTGGTAAATTTAAACTGGCGCTTTTAGAGAAAAGACTGAGAACTTAACTGGCTCATTATCATCTAATGTATTGAGTTTAAACTTATGTCTGTCTGTAAATTCTTCAAGGCCTTGGTCCACGCTGCCTCTTGTACCCCTAATATACACACTCTGTTCTTTTGGTTCTCTGATTGCTTTATATCTTTTTGTCCACGAGTAGGGTCAAGTCCCCTTAATTAGCTGTACTTTACTGATAAACTTCCTCAGATGCCCCCTTTACTCATTCTCTCTTTGAAAGCTTACTTAAAAGGCAGTTTCATGTTTCTGGTCATTGGTCCAAACTCTACTGATACATGCCAACAACCTTCTCCTGTTTGGCTTTCGGTGCATCCTTTTCCAGTTTGGAAGGTCGAACTCAAATGCTGAATATAGCGTTAAAGACAGGATTCTTGGCAGGGTGGATGAACAGAGGGATCTGGGTGTGCAAGTACATAGATCCCTCAAAGTTGCCACCCAAATGGATAGGTTTGTTAAGAAAGCATATGATGTTTAGGTTTTCATTTACAGGGAAATTGAGTTTGAGATCCGCGAGGTTTTGCTACAGCTCTACATGTCCCTGGTGAGACCACGATTGGAATATTGTGTCCAGTTCTGGTCACCCTCCTATAAGAAGTATATAGAGGCTTTGGAGAGATTGCAAAGAAGGCTTACCAGGATGCTGCCTGGACTGGAGGGCTTGCCTTATGAAGAAAGGTTGAATAAGCTCAGACTTTTCTCTCTGGAGAGAAGGAGGAAGTGAGGAGACCTGATTGAGGTGTCCAAAATAATGAGAGGAATAGATAAAATCAAAGCTAGAGAGTTTTCCGCATGGCAGGATTGACAGGTACGAGGGGGTCATAGTTTTAAGATATTAGGAGAAAGGTGTAGAGGAGACGTTAGAGTAGGTTCTTTACACAGAGAGGTGTGAATGCATGGAATACATTGCCAGCGGTGGTGGCGGAAGCAGAGTCATTAGGGACATTTAAGTGACTGCTGGACATGCACATGGTTAGCAGGGAGTTGAGGGATGTGTAGGTTGTTATTACAATTTACATTAGGATTAAAACTCGGCACACTGTCGTGGGTCTGAGGGCCTGTTCTGCGCTGTACTTTTCTATGGTCTACGTGAAAGAATCTCATAAATGTGAGTAATAATGTCCACTTTTGGCAGATTTAATTGATTCTAATTGGAATGTATCTGCCAAACCTTTAGCAAAACTGAATCAGCAAACAGCTTCAAACTGTGCGCACATCCATCACAACACATTGCTGTTCCTCATTAACTCTTCAAATACACTGCTCCATTCCAAATAGCGGACCATCCCGTTCCCATTCAGAGACATTTGTCTCTGATGGATGGAAGCGGTTGTTTCTGTACTTCTGCCATTTTTATTGAACTCATCTCAAGCTACACTTTAGAATTTGACAGTCAGGCCAAGACTGTTTGTGTTAAGCTTTATCAATTTGGACCAGTTTTCCAGCTCTTCATGTTCTTGAATATTGGAATGGGACTGGGGTCTATCAGGCCTCAAGGGACAGGCAGCAAGGTCATTAGGTGGATAGTAGAGTGGAAGATGACAAGGGAAGGAAGGAGTTTCTGTGGCTCTCATATTTCCACCTCCGTAGTGTTTTATTGATCCCAAATTCGGGAAAGGATGGCTACTCTGGTGGTCAATGTAGAGTCTGTTCCCGCCAGTGCTGGCAGTTTATTAGCAGTAGGTGGGTCCTCTATTGCGTGGGAGACCTCCTCCTGCATCCTAGAGACACGCCTGCAGGATGTCCCTCCTAATGAAGTACCTCATGGCTCACAACAGGGTATCCAATCTGCATACTGGATCAGTCTCCTGTCCATGGTAGCGATTATTACGGGAACTGGAAATCAGAGTATATGAGTGAAAGAAGCCGTGAGGGCTAGAGTGTTCACAACATTCCCAGGACCAGGTTGGCAGGTCCTACTGAAGCCATTAATAAGTCATTAAGATCCCCCAATTGGTGCATGGACAATGGGTTACTCCTACTCCTAGTAAGAGTATTGTGATTAATGCTTTTTAGTGCTATTAAGCAAATAGTGAAGTGTGGCCATGTGATAAAATCATTTACATTCACTGCTGAATACTCGGGACTTTTTGTGAGAAACTTTATAATTTTTCTAGCTATTCTGAATACACTTTTTATTTCATACAATGGTGATTTTATACATAGGGTTACAGAGGAAAAACAGACCATTTGGCACAATCAGTCCATGCCAGTGCTTCTGTTCCACTCAAGGTGTTTCACATCTTTCCTCATCTAAATCGCCCATTGTAATTCTCTATTCCCAACCCTTCCAAGTGCTCGCCTAGTTTCCTTGAAATACATCTAAACTATTGATTTCAACTATTCCGTCTGGTCACACATTCCCCATTCTCATCATTCTTTCAGTGAAGAGGTTTCTTCTGAATTCCCTTTTGGATTTCTTGAGGTACCGCCTTATATTGACAGCCTCTAGTTATGTTCTACCCCAAAGTGAAATGTTTTCTCTGTACCTTCTCTTTTCAAAACCTTTTATGATTTTAGAACTGTCAGCCTTCTTTTCAAGAGAGAAGTGAACAGCACAACAATTCTTCCTTGATATGCACAGCCAGAAACTTGTGTAGCATTTTTATAAATCTTCTCTTCACTCTTTCTCATACATTCTATAATATGTCAACTCGACCTGCAAGCAATACTCTTAATTATAGTCAACCAAATTTTTATAGGGACCCTACTTTCAAATCTATCCCTTTCGAGATAAAGCTTAGAGCTTTGTTTGCATTTTTATGACCTTTGGAACCTGTGGTGAAATTGTTGATGACTGATGTAATTGTCTGAAATCCCTTTGTTTGTCTCCCTCACTTCGACGTGCATCTTTGAATAAATGACCTGCACATTATTCCTACCAAGATGTAACACCTTACGTTTATCTGTTTGGATCTTCATTTGCTAATTATTTGAACATACCCTAAATTAATTAATGATCGCTTGCAACCTCTTGTAGTCTTCAGAATTGGCTACATTTCAACATTCCTTTCCAATTTGGTGTCATTGAATTGCTCATTTTTTTTGTCATAATTAGATACAATATTTAATTTGCAGTTTTACTTTATTTTGTTTTGAATTTTTAGAGAGGTGCAGTAATCCACACGGTAACTATAACAACTAAATGTAGAATGACAGATAGATGAAAATTATTACAAACACAGGGTTAATTAATAGACTCTATTAACTGCAAGGTCAAAACAGGGAATTATTTTTTACACGAATGATATGGTGAGATTATCCGTAGTGGAATAACTTTTTATCCATTTTTTTGTTGCAGTTTATTTCCTCAGGTCTTTCTGTGCTACTGGTACGAAATTGAAAAGGCACCCATCCTCCATTTTAAGCTAAATGATAATTTTTAAAAAAAGCATTTATATAAAATGTAACATGATTTATGAAGCCATCCCTCTGGGCTTATACATATTCACAGCCATGTAGAGTTATATAGGGAGAGGCTGAATAGGCTGGGGCTGATTTCTCTGGAGCGTTGGAGACTGAGGCGTGACTTTATAAAATCATCAGAGGCATGGATACGGTGAATAGACAAGGTCTTTTCCCTGAGTTGGGTGGAGTCTCACCTAAACCTATACCCGTGAGTATAGGTTTAGAGTGAGAGGGGAAAAAGTTGAAAGTACCTAAGGAGTAACATGTTCATGCAGAGGATGGTGTGTATAGAATGAACTGCCAGAGGAAGCGGTGGAGGCTGGTGCAATTTCAACATATAAAAGGCATCTGAGTGTGTATACAAATAGGAAGGGTTTAGAGGGAAATGGGCCAAGTACTAGGAAATGGGACTAGATTAGTTTAGAATATCTGGTCAGCATGGGCAAGTGAGACTGAAAGGCCTGTTTCCAAGTTGTAAATCTCTATAACTCTATGATCTACCCCTTTGCTCTTAATGTACTAGTCGAATCTCTTTGGATTATCTTGAACATTATCTCCCAAGGCTATCTCATTTTCCTTTCTTGCCCTCCTCATTTCCCTCTTTAGAATGTCCCTGCACCTCTTGGACTCTTCGAGGTTCACTTGATCTCATTTATCTCTATCTAATATATGATTCATTCTTAATCTGAACCAGAGCCTCAATATCTTTATTCCTCCAGTGTTCCCTCCTTTTACCAGCCTTATCTTCACACTAACAGGAACATCACGCCTCCAAACTCTCGTTATCTCACTTCTGAAAGCTTCACTCTTGCCAGCCGTCCCTTGAGCTGTAAACAGTCTACTCCAATCAACCCTTGAAAGTTTTTGTCTCATACTATCAAAATTTGCTCTAGTCCAATTAAGAACTTTAACTTATATATAATGCCAATCCTTTCCATAGATATTTTACAACTAATCGAATTATGACCCCGGCCCCAAAAAGCTCCCCTACTAACCATTCAGTCCCTTGCCCTGCCTTGTATCACAAGAGTAGGTCAGGTTTGATCCTTCTGTGATAGTTACGTCTGCATATTAATGAAGAAAATTGACTTTAGCACTTACCAAATTCCTCACCATCCAAGCTCTTAAGACCATGGCTGTCCCACTGTATGTTTGGAAGTTTAAAATCCTATTATTCTTCAATATAAATAAGATCTTTCAACATATTTGTTACTCAATTTCCCTCTGACTACTGGGGGGACTATTACAATTGCATCAAAGTAATCACGCCCTTCTTATTTATGAGTTCCATCCACATAGCTTCACTGGACCATCCCTCAGAAATCCCTTGTGTTCGAACAGCACTTATATTTCACCACAAGAAAAATTGACTCCAATCTCCTTCTAGCTCTTCCTATTTCTGCCGAACCTTTGATGGTGGGATGGGCTTTGAACATAAATTATTCAGTTTACTGGTGATGGTTCGTAGTTGAAAATAAAGATACCATGGGTGATTTGGGTGATGGGAAATAAAAGGTTACATTGTGTGGAAGGAAAATTCTGGATATAAACAAGAATTTTACAAACCGATCTCCATTCTGTCTGCCCAGGTCTTGCCTACACCGCTGTACCTCCAGAGGACTTTCCTTTTATTTTGATGAGTTCAAGTTAATCTCAGCCACTGTTTTGTACTTGTCAACTATTTGTTAACGGGGGTTTGCCGTTTCAGAATGTAGGTTACCTTATTGTGTACCTTTTCAGAGTTCAGTGTTTGGGGTCCTTGTTGGTTCACCCTGTGCTTTGGTATATAATGCAAAATTACAGAAAAATATTAATAGCAATTTAAGGTAAAATGTTAGGATATTGGAAGAACACCTAAGAGCATCAAGTTTGACAGAGGGTTGTGGGACAGGACATGGAAAGCAGCAGGGTTTCCAAAACTTCTCATCTCTGCCTTCCCTGATCGAAATCAACCTGTGATTTATCATTTTTGAGGATTGTTATTCATTAACATCGGTGTGTCAGATAGATCTCAGTCTTAGGGAGGTGTGACGTGCTTCTTTGTTTTGTGATGAACTCAGAGGAACATACAATAGTAAGGGAGTAAACCCAAAGGGGTGAAGGAGCAGAGGATCCTCTGTGTGTATGTGCACAAATCAGGGAATGTACCATGACACGTGGACAGAAGAGCAAATAAACCCAACTTCATCAATAACGCTGTAGAGAACAAACACAAAGCAATTATATTAAACTGAAATAAAACAGTCTCTTGTCTCACCTGGAATGTTGCATCTTGTTTCCGGTGCCACGTTTTTGAAAAGATGCGAAGTTATGAGATTGAGTGCGTGACTGATTCACAACACTATTCCCGGGATGATACACCTCACCAACTCTGAGAAATTGGGACTGTTCTCCTCTGCTGATAGTTTCCAGACTCTGTGAACAGTTGCTCTGATTGGTTCTCAATTCCGTCTTGCGTCACATAGATCCCAATTGCTGAATATTTCAAGTACTCATGAGCTCTGCCTTGCCTGATCAACATCGACCTCTGATTTATTATTTGTGAGGGTTGCTGTTCAGTAATATCCCTGTCTCAGATAGATCTCAGTCTCATTCCCTGGCATTTGACAGGTGTGGTGTGTCAAATAGATGCCAGGAATTGTGCTCCATGAGATTTAGGTGTGAGAAAAACTCCAGTCCTGAGAATCCGCCCTTGGATTGTGCGCGTGTTGTGTCTGAATACCTGACTGAACGTTGACATTTTTGGCTGATGAATGTTTCGTTGGGCGCTTTAGGTGGCGATTTCTGCATTACTAACCCAGGCTGTCCCCACATTGGGAGTACTTTTAGTTTAGACAGTGTAGAGTAAAGTTTCAAACTCCTTTGCCTGCCTTTTATAGGCTTCTATAAAAAGCTCCTCATTTGTATCATTAGATGACCCAAGGTCGTGACCCTTTGTGCAGAAGAGGAAATGTTCTCTAATCATTCGGCCTCTGGAGTGTTCCATCAGGCATATGGTGTGATAGATGTATTTACATTAGTGGGCTGCATGGTAGCACAGCATTAAACTAAATGACTGGATGAAACACAACCAAACAGAACAAGTGAAAGCATTTGGCTGGGAAAGGAGTAGGATGTGGGAAAATGTATTATTACTGACTGGTCTTGAAGAAAGAATTAAGTAAACTCAAGGTTGGTGCATATTCATTTGAGATTTATTAACAATTTCAGAAAGCATTTTTATCCAAAAAGTTGATGTAAAAGATAACAGAAGTGAATATAATGGCTGGATACCACATTGAGATGAGAACACATGCGCTGTGAGCTGGGAGTTTTCTGTACATCAGTAACAGTCACAAGAAAGGGAATACAAAGGCTCATCAGAAAGGGTTACATCAGTAACAGTCACAAGAAAGGGAGTACTAAGGCCCATCAGAAAGGGTTACATCAGGAACAGTCACAAGAAAGGGAATACAAAGGCTCATCAGAAAGGGTTACATCAGTAACAGTCACAAGAAAGGGAGTACTAAGGCTCATCAGAAAGGGTTACATCAGGAACAGTCACAAGAAAGGGAGTACTAAGGCCCATCAGAAAGGGTTACATCAGTAACAGTCACAAGAAAGGGAGTACTAAGGCCCATCAGAAAGGGTTACATCAGTAACAGTCACAAGAAAGGGAATACAAAGGCTCATCAGAAAGGGTTACATCAGTAACAGTCACAAGAAAGGGAGTACTAAGGCTCATCAGAAAGGGTTACATCAGTAACAGTGACAAGAAAGGGAGTACTAAGGCTCATCAGAAAGGGTTACATCAGTAACAGTCACAAGAAAGGGAGTACTAAGGCTCATCAGAAAGGGTTACATCAGGAACAGTCACAAGAAAGGGAGTACTAAGGCCCATCAGAAAGGGTTACATCAGTAACAGTCACAAGAAAGGGAGTACTAAGGCCCATCAGAAAGGGTTACATCAGTAACAGTCACAAGAAAGGGAATACAAAGGCTCATCAGAAAGGGTTACATCAGTAACAGTCACAAGAAAGGGAGTACTAAGGCTCATCAGAAAGGGTTACATCAGTAACAGTGACAAGAAAGGGAGTACTAAGGCTCATCAGAAAGGGTTACATCAGGAACAGTCACAAGAAAGGGAATACAAAGGCTCATCAGAAAGGGTTACATCAGTAACAGTCACAAGAAAGGGAGTACTAAGGCTCATCAGAAAGGGTTACATCAGTAACAGTCTCAAGAAAGGGAGTACTAAGGCTCATCAGAAAGGGTTACATCAGGAACAGTCACAAGAAAGGGAGTACTAAGGCCCATCAGAAAGGGTTACATCAGTAACAGTCACAAGAAAGGGAGTACTAAGGCCCATCAGAAAGGGTTACATCAGTAACAGTCACAAGAAAGGGAATACAAAGGCTCATCAGAAAGGGTTACATCAGTAACAGTCACAAGAAAGGGAGTACTAAGGCTCATCAGAAAGGGTTACATCAGTAACAGTCACAAGAAAGGGAATACAAA
Organism: Chiloscyllium punctatum; assembly: GCF_047496795.1. Taxonomy (NCBI): domain Eukaryota; kingdom Metazoa; phylum Chordata; class Chondrichthyes; order Orectolobiformes; family Hemiscylliidae; genus Chiloscyllium; species Chiloscyllium punctatum. Next base: position 18,022,947 of record NC_092755.1, on the reverse strand, counting down.
GGCTCATCAGAAAGGGTTACATCAGTAACAGTCACAAGAAAGGAAATACAAAGGCTCATCAGAAAGGGTTACATCAGTAACAGTCACAAGAAAGGGAGTAAAAAGGCCCATCAGAAAGGGTTACATTAGTAACAGTCACGAGAAAGGGAATACAAAGGCTCATCAGAAAGGGTTACATCAGTAACAGTCACAAGAAAGGGAGTACTAAGGCCCATCAGAAAGGGTTACATCAGTAACAGTCACAAGAAAGGGAGTACAAAGGCTCATCAGAAAGGGTTACATCAGTAACAGTCACAAGGAAGGGAGTGCAAAGGCTCATCAGAAAGGGTTACATCAGTAACAGTCACAAGAAAGGGAGTACTAAGGCTCATCAGAAAGGGTTACATCAGTAACAGTCACAAGAATGGGAATACAAAGGCTCATCAGAAAGGGTGACATCAGTAACAGTCACAAGAAAGGGAATACAAAGGCCCATCAGAAAGGGTTACATCAGTAACAGTCACAAGAAAGGGAGTACTAAGGCTCATCAGAAAGGGTTACATCAGTAACAGTCACAAGAAAGGGAGTACTAAGGCTCATCAGAAAGGGTTACATCAGTAACAGTCACAAGAAAGGGAGTACAAAGGCCCATCAGAAAGGGTTACATCAGTAACAGTCACAAGAATGGGAATACAAAGGCTCATCAGAAAGGGTTACATCAGTAACAGGTACAAGAAAGGGAGTACAAAGGCTCATCAGAAAGGGTTACATCAGTAACAGTCACAAGAAAGGGAGTACTAAGGCCCATCAGAAAGGGTTACATCAGTAACAGTCACAAGAAAGGGAGTACTAAGGCTCATCAGAAAGGGTTACATCAGTAACAGTCACAAGAAAGGGAGTACTAAGGCTCATCAGAAAGGGTTACATCAGTAACAGTCACAAGAAAGGGAGTACTAAGGCCCATCAGAAAGGGTTACATCAGTAACAGTCACAAGAAAGGGAATACAAAGGCTCATCAGAAAGGGTTACATCAGTAACAGTCACAAGAAAGGGAATACAAAGGCTCATCAGAAAGGGTTACATCAGTAACAGTCACAAAAAAGGGAATACAAAGGCTCATCAGAAAGGGTTACATCAGTAACAGTCACAAGAATGGGAATACAAAGGCTCATCACAAAGGGTTACATCAGTAACAGTCACAAGAAAGGGAGTACAAAGGCTCATCAGATAGGGTTACATCAGTAACAGTCACAAGAAAGGGAGTACAAAGGCTCATCAGAAAGGGTTACATCAGTAACAGTCACAAGAAAGGGAGTACTAAGGCCCATCAGAAAGGGTCACATCAGTAACAGTCACAAGAAAGGGAATACAAAGGCTCATCAGAAAGGGTTACATCAGTAACAGTCACAAGAAAGGGAATACAAAGGCCCATCAGAAAGGGTTACATCAGGAACAGTCACAAGAAAGGGAATACAAAGGCCCATCAGAAAGGGTTACATCAGTAACAGTCACAAGAAAGGGAATACAAAGGCCCATCAGAAAGGGTTACATCAGTAACAGTCACAAGAAAGGGAGTACAAAGGCTCATCAGAAAGGGTTACATCAGTAACAGTCACAAGAAAGGGAGTACAAAGGCTCATCAGAAAGGGTTACATCAGTAACAGTCACAAGAAAGGGATAACAAAGGCCCATCAGAAAGGGTTACATCAGTAACAGTCACAAGAAAGGGAATACAAAGGCTCATCAGAAAGGGTTACATCAGTAACAGTCACAAGAAAGGGAATACAAAGGCCCATCAGAAAGGGTTACATCAGGAACAGTCTCAAGAAAGGGAATACAAAGGCCCATCAGAAAGGGTTACATCAGTAACAGTCACAAGAAAGGGAATACAAAGGCCCATCAGAAAGGGTTACATCAGTAACAGTCACAAGAAAGGGAGTACTAAGGCCCATCAGAAAGGGTTACATCAGTAACAGTCACAAGAAAGGGAATACAAAGGCCCATCAGAAAGGGTTACATCAGGAACAGTCACAAGAAAGGGAGTACTAAGGCCCATCAGAAAGGGTAGGTAACCATTCTGAGTAAGGAACTAATAAAAGCAAAACAAATGGGCTTCAAACAACTGGGATGCTACGAATTCTTCCAACCACAACCATCTCAAAGATATCAAAGTAAAAAGGAAAATCCATCAATAATTGTCTCAGTTACACGCTGATAAACTGAAGTAATCTCACTGTTAGAGTCAGCAACAGGACAGATTGTAGATTGGGAATTCAGAGACCTTGATAAGCAGATCAGGAAAATCAAGGGGGTCCACAATTCATTCACTTAACCTGGAAAAGAGAGATAAAGCAATGACACAGATATTTATGATCAGGGACTTTCAGACTTAATGTTTATTCAATGGCACACTTAGAGATTTCACAAAACATATTGGGCTGCTTGGCGTGAGAAAGATGTGATTATTCTCACCTTCACCAGAGTGACGGCAGCGCTGTAGAAAATACTCAGGAAGAACAAGGTGATGAACGTGGAAGCAGTTGTCCAGATGTTGCTGTTATCGTCCTCATAGTCTTCAATCCAAGTGCGATCTATTGAATCTATGAATATAAAGCCGAGAGAACACATTTAGATTGTTTATTGATCCAGATCGATCTATCTGCATCCAAGTCATGTAATTAGAGACCATTTCATCTTCATAAAGCAGTCAGGTATTTCTCAAATGTGACTCTTATCTGTATCTATTAGTGCATTATTGACTCTCAGTAAGAAATTACAAATACTAACTGCACATGTTCTTTCTTCATTGTCCATGTCAGAACGTTTTAAATTATTTTTCTTTCAATCTATTATTTAAGGATATTATTATTTGAGGAATGCTGATAACTAATGATTATTTTAATTGAATCATTATATTTTAAATATAGGCTGTGACAGCACTTTAGTTGAAAATTGTGGCCATCACTGAATAAAAGTTCAAATGTGATTCTCATCTTTATGTATTGGTGACCAATTGCTTGGCAAATCATGAATATAAGTGACATCACAGTCAGGACATTGCTTCATATTTTTGTTTGTAGGATCTGTACATTTAGGAATAAGTGTTTGTACATGTGTCCCTTAATTTATTTGATCTACTGCTTGGTGTGTTTGGTTTTCCTTCAATGTTTGTGTATGTGGTTATGAGAGTCTCTTACTTCACTCTTGCCCATGTTGGAGTCTGTGCGTGAATAAACATATTCCTGTTCCTTTACTGCTGGTGTGCTCATGTGTTTGTGTACCTAAATTTTGGTCTTTTCACATTGTGTAAGTATCATCACGCTAATATGCCACTTCGTTGCTGCCTATGCTTATCTTGTAATTTCTTTGTGAGTGTTCACTTTTCATTAGTGCTATCTAAAATGTGTGGTTATGTGTCTGTTTCAGATCCTACCTACATTAGGTTATTTTCATGTTTATGCTTAATAAATGTTAGCATGCAATGTTATGTTTTGATGGATGTTTATCTTTATATGATGATGTTTGCTTGTGTGACAATCTTTCCCAAACCATCTCCTGAGAAGCTTGTTTGTGTTACTGTTTGTGGATGCTTGCTGATGCTTGTGCCCATTATCCTTATTTAATAAACACCCCTCTATTTGTTGATCTATGCACTTGTGTGTCTGCATGTGAGACTCTGAATTTGTGTGTACATGTGATATTGTATCCATGCTGATCAATGTGGTTTAAAAATAACGAATTAAGCTGCCTCTGTCATTGTATGTTTGTGATTCTGAAAATGGGAAAATTATGATATTAATATTTATCTCTGTGCACTTATGTGCCTGTGTGAGTTGACAAGTGGGAGGACATTTTTTGGAATTTGTATCTGTGTTCATGCGTGTATGTCTGTACGCATTGTGCTGTATGAATGTAAATGTATTTGTGTGTTACCATGTGTCTATGTTTCTCATGGTTATGTGTGAGTACCCCTGTTCATTTGTGCAAATGATTTTCATTCGGTGTATGTGAGTTTTTGTATGAGCTTAGAGAGTGTTCAAGTGCCACTTGCATGTGTGGCTCTGTGTGAGTATGCATGTGTGACATCTTATCTATATGCACATTTGAGTGTGCACATAAATATGTGTCTTTAGGTGAGAGCTCGTATATGTGTCATTACGAGTGTATTTGTGATCATCTCTCTGTATCTGTTCTTATACCAGACTGCAATTTTTATTATTCTAATTTATTGTTCGAATTTTAATGGATTGCCCATAATTAGATCTGACCTTGGTGTTGTAGGAAACATTTCCCATTGTCATGGAGAGATAAGTGTTTTATGAGCAACACTTCTGTTGCAGTGATAGAATTTCTGTCTCTGAGAGAAAAGTCTTGAGTTCAAATCCCCACTGCCCCAGAGATAACATTTCTGAATATATTTATTAGAAAATGTCGACTTGTGTTCTGTATGTGAAACAAAATGATATCAGGTATTCGAATACCAGAATTGATCCCATGTGCTCCAGAAAACTGAGACAAACCTATGGAATACAAACCGGGACGATGCAAACACCAGTTTGGGATTATGGGAATCAATGTTAATCATTTGTTAACAGAGCCAAGCATGTCCAACATGCTTCAAAGGTATTATTTTGCATGGAAATGTTAAATCTTTGGACAGTAAGCAAGACGCTGACTGTTCCTGTTAGTAACTGGGTTACATTACAGAGGACATCTTCCATGAAAACTCTTCACAGGGAGCAAGAGGACAGACCATTCATCGTTCCCCTCCCCTCTGCTTCACGACAACTTATCTGTTGATTCTCTTTGGTGTGAAAGTGAAGATACATTCTGTCAACTCATGCGCTGGTGCAAGATCCCTGGCAGTTCCCCAGAAACAAAGGTTACATTCAAACTGTTCTGCACTATTTACGATTGGTATGTTCCAATCAAATTTAATTTTTACGTGTCTTAAATTTACATTTCCAATTGGTGCAATGTGGCAGTTTAAAACTGACATGAATTTTGTAAGAGTGTCCAATCGGGGGAATCAAGAACACCAAGTTCAAAACTCGTGCTCTACCCTTGACATAAAATGGACATTGTCAGATTTTGTCACAGAGGGATTTAGGATGGATAAGGTATTTGGCGGAATCCTGCAATGAGTGAGCTTTACTCTGTCTCTAACCCAGGGTGTATCTGAGCAGAGAACATTAACTGCACAAGACACTTGTCCTAGACCTTTTAATAATCCACTTTAACTACACAGATGGAATGGAAGTCAGGGTGGGAAACAATTAATTCAGTATTTAACTCACAACTGGAGGAAAAAAAACCACTTCAATTACTTCTGTTGAATTATTAAATGCAACTTTGAGATTTTTATTGACATGAATTAACAGTGTCCATCAGTGCAAGCGAAATGTTTACAAAACTTGGTTTACCGCTGGATTTATCGACTGTTCTGTTGATGATCTTCAGTGGAATCGCTTCATGTCCCACCACACAGGAGTAAGAAGCACCGCTGGCCCACTCCTCCGCTGTAATGGATAACAGGCTGTACATGAAGAAGGAGATGTTGTCACTCTCCGCCATCACCTCAGTGTTCTTGTAGTTACTGGGATTCACCGGCTTGTCATTGTTTGTCCACTTGACGAAGATCTCTCGGGGGGAGAAACCTCTCACTAAACAGGTGAGGGAGAGAAACCTCTGAGCGGAGATTTCTTCTGTTGGTGGCAGGAGGACCGACACTGATGGCTCCAGTGGATTAATCACTGCAAAATATTTGAGACAAATATAAATCAACCAAAAAATGCTGAACCAATATCACAATTTCACTAAATATTAAAATATGCCATGTTTAATTTGGGATTTATTCACTTCCGTTTACTAAAGGAGCAGAATGGTAGACATTCTGTCCAGTAAAAAAGGTCGAGTTTAATGTGAAAGTTGCCTCCATGTTTCCAGCCCACAACAAGGACATTCTGTCCAACTGTCATTGCTGATGGTGACGTCACAACCCAGGCTTCTTCCCACTTTATCTGACTGAATCAGAATACAATATCCTTTGGTCGATCTTTTTCTTAATCAGCTACCTAGCTATCCTGCCTTCAGATGCATCATTAATACTCCCAATGGTGTTTGTTCATTACCAATCAAAGCCTGCCATTGATGTAACTGGATCTGGATTACACATGGGATCCTTTGTGTTTTAATCTCACTGCTCACCTTTCTCCTTGTGGATGGAGTCTCTCAGCGGAGTCGGTAGATTCTGATGGTACACCACACATTCAAAAGTAACGCCACTCAGCCAGGCTTCAGTAGAAATGTCTAATTTGCTGATCACGCTGTCGGGATTCTGTCCAGGCTGGTCAGCAATCTCTGTTTTCAGAGGCTTCTTTTCTTGTTTCCAGGTCACGTTGACTCCAGAAGGAAAATTGGACACAACGCAGGTTAACGTCACCGTCGCCTCCAGTAAGACTTGTTCTACTGGCGGTGGGAGGATTTTAACGGTGTTAGGGTGGCACTCGGTATCTTCTATGAAACAAAAATCAAAGTTAATGAAAAATGCCCCTTTATGATACAAACAGTCAATCTTCAGATTACTTCTTCACAGGGTGAAGACACCACCTTCAAAATGGCAACTCCAACTATTGCTGAAACGATGCTTACTGTTGTTGATGTATTTTGATTTGTGAAAGCATTTGTGATTACCTATAACATACCCTGTGTAATTACTCCTAAAGAACACTGGCTTTGTAACAAGTGAAACCTGAAAAAAAAAAAAATAATCGAAGATGCCATCATGTAACCCATGGAATTACCTTTCTTTCAGAGTCTGTCTCTCACTTAACACCATCTATTGATACTTGTGACAAGAGTAATCTCAATATAATGAGTTCATTTCCATGTTCATAACCCTTAGGTGCAAATGATGCTGGTCATGCTGACTGCCAAATCACATCCTACATTTTAGACAAATTATAATAAATAATAATAATTCTCTTTGCAGAGTTCTAAAGTGTTACAGGAGCGGTGAACAGCCATGGAAATTCTGTTCATTATATTTAACGTGATCAAAAATACTTTGCGTTATTGGTGTGATGTCATTCTCTAATTTATGTCATTGTTCCTCGTGAGCTGTGTTTGGAGTAGATCGGAAAACAAGACATTGAGTACAGTATTGGATATCGAGAAGGACACCCATCTCCTTAAGTCTTTCCCTCCATTCAGTTTGTTCGTAACTGGTCTGCACTTTCACTTTATTTACCAAGCTGCGTTTTTTAATTTCTTCATAGAGCAGGGGAGAAAAAAACAAACAAAAGCGTCTTAAATTAATCTACAAACGCGATGGAAATGTGCACTAATTTTATAGACATCCACTACTCACTGTGTAAACATCACTACTCCAAACCAGGCTAAATCAGCCTGTCTCGAGTTCCTAGTTCATTCATCCCTATTGGACCGTTCTTACCAGAATGTATTCTCCTGCCTCATCCACTAATTACAGAGAGCATCTTAAAGAAGCTCATTGAGATCACGTTTATCCCAGTTGATGTGATACCCACTTGGTCTGTGGTCTGATCCCATAAATGAAGTTAAAGAGCTCAGTACCAGATAAAAATCGATGTCGTACAATGTCCAAGGCTAACAGGTCATTCCTGAGCAGGGAATGAAGCATTGAACGCATTTTGATTTATTTTCAAGTAAGGGTCACTGCATATTTTAACCACATCTTTTTGAGACCACAACATCATAAGATAGAGGATCAGAATAAGGCTGTACGGCCAATCCAGAGTTTAGATCAGAATGATGCTGGAAAAGCACAGCAGGTCAGGCAGCATCCGACGAGCAGGAAAATCGACGTTTCGGGCTAAAGCCATTCTACTGTCTTCTCTAAACAAGAGCCGATCTATCTCTGGATTGAATACACACAATGGCCTGGCCTCCACAGCCCTCTGCAGCAACAAGTTCCACAGCCTCATCACCCTCTGGCTGAAGACATTTCTCCTCACATCTCAGTTCCAAACGGTGCCCCTTTGACCCTGAGATTGTGCCCTTGGGTCCTAGTCTGACCTACCAGTCAAAACATCTATTCCACGTTCACTCGACCTCAGTCTCTCAGTATTTTCTATGTTTCAATCAGATATCTCTCCAATATCCCCCCTCCACCCCCAAGCTTATCCTTGAAGCGGCTACCAGGCAAGGCTTCAGCACTCTGAATGCCTCTCCCAGCATGGTCAGGCAATAAACTATTTAACAAAGCTCACTGTCTATATATCTATCTTCAACAGAGAGGAAACATGCTTTTCTGACTTGCCAAAATGTTGAGTCATGAGCGATGCTAATGTAACATTCAAACTGAAATGCAATATGTGGCATGTTGGGAAACGAGAAGCTGTACCGTACTGTTTACTATGACTGATAAATGAGCGTGTTTGATTCACATCAAAGTTTAGAATGATTTGTAGCTCTCTCAGTGTGTGTCTCTTACCCTGGAGTGCGGTGATGTTTTTACTTTGAATGTTCTCTCCATGAGTGACCTGGCAGGTATAGACTGCACTGTTGAACCATTCACCATAAGGGACCATTAGCCGACTCATCACTGAGAAGTTCCCGTTTGCCTCACACACGGGAGACGTGAAGAAACCAGAATCCAAGGGTCGGCCATTTTTCAACCAACTCACGGAGATTGACTTCGGATGGAAATCGATGATTGAACAGACGACGGTTGCAAACTTGCTGCTTGTGATTTCTTCACTGGAGCTCACGGTTAGGAGAAGAGTTGGTGGGAGAATACCTAGATCATTAGGAAACACATCGCATAAATTATCTGACGAATTTCAGAACAAATACAATCAGTTCTCATATATCAAGGTTTCTTGTGGTTAATGGATACAAGAGTCATAATTGTGCAGAGTGCTGGAGAAGCTGGGATCCACACAGAAAGATCAGCAGGACAATGTGAAAGGCTAAAATTATAGGGCACAGCAAGGGAGTCAAGGAGGCATAGAAACTATAGGCCGGTAACATCAAAAGGGAGATAGCAATGTTGGATGGTATTCGTTTTAATGACAGAGTCTGATGAACAAGGCAGACGAATTACCGGCATAAATGAGGAAATGATGCGGTTGCTATCACGGAGACATATTGAGAGTCAGGCAGGAGTGGGCTATTCAATATTCCAGGATTTAGTGCCTTCAGGCGAGACAGGCAAAGATGGAAAAGGATGAGGGCTGGGGGTGTGCAATGCAGAATGTTGCTTCTGTCGCAATTCTGACAAGAGTATTTTAGGCTGTAAAGAGAAATGAAACCATGGATACCTCCTCGAACAAAGGCAAATGGACAGTACTTCAAAACCAAAATACAGCAAACATAACTACTGGGAGAGCACGATAGACCTTACTATCGGTCCAAAAGAGCAAGTGAACATACATGGGCAAATTTCAGAGAAATGTAAATTAAATAGGGGAGTGAGAAAAGAGGTTTTTAACTTCCTCAGCTTAGGCTTGGATATTCATTTTGTCAAAAATTTAGAGGGAGCAGAATTCTGAAAATGCCCCCAGGAGAATATTTTAACAAAGTATGTGTTTAATATTGAGAATTTTAATCCAGACCTTGCAAGAGAGGGGTGAATCTGGACTTAACTTTAGGGAATGAAGTCGACCCAGTGGGTAAAACCTCAATGGTGGAGCACTGTGCAGACAGTGATCGTAAATCAGTTGGATTTCAGATTGTACTGTAAAGGAATAGAAATTGGCCCAAAGTTCTGAAAAAGGGAAGGACAATTTTAGTAAGATCAGGTAATGACTTGACCAGAGTGGACGAGAAGCTGACACTTATTGGTAAATCTGAGTCAGAGCAGTGTGACACATTTAAGAGAGAGATAAGAAAATCACAGGGAGGACATTTCCCAGGAAGCCACTGAGTGGGACCAAGAATGCAGTGGGCTCGAGACATTGACAATGAAGAGTAGGGAGATGATACTGGAACTTAATAGAACACTGGTTAGGCCATACTGAAGCGTTGTATGCATGTTATCAAAGGAATGTGATTACACTGAAGGCAGTATTGATGAGATTTGCCAGGATCTTGCCTGGGTTGGAGGGTTTCAGTTATGAAACTAGTTTAGATACACAGGGGTTTTCCTGGGAGCAGAGGAGAATTAGGGAGAAGATTATCATGATGTCTCGAATTATTTTAGGCATAGACAGGGTCAACTGGATGAAACCTTTCCCCTTGATGGAGAGATCAATGCCTCAGGGGCACAGGGTGAAGGTAAGGCCAGGAGCTTCCAAGTGGATCTCAGGGGAAAACAAAATCAAACAGAGGGTGGTGTTAGCCTGGAGCTCAGCACCTATAAGTCATGTAGAGACTGAGCCCCTCATAATAGGTATGAAGTATTGCGATGCATCCTTGCAAGGGCAAGTCACGGCAATGGATCAGCTGCTGGCACATGAGACTGGAATAGTTAGGTGGCTGTTATTGATAGGCGTGAACTGGATGGATCAAAGGGCCTTTTTCCTGTGCTGTATAAGGTGATTCTGTGAAAACGGTTATAAATAATGCCTTGTTCATATTAATCCCAGATGCTCTGTTTATCTCAGTTCCCACAACACGTACCTGAACATGGCATTTCTTTGCTCTTGTGTGACCCGCTGTGTTGAACCTCACAGTAGATTTTGCTGGGGCAATCTGCCGCTGACCCAGGCAGGGTTAACTGGCTGCTCAGGGTGTAGGTTCCCTTCTTGTTTCTCACTGATGGGTAAGTCTTAAATCCATTCGTGATTAACTCCCCACCTTTCTTCCAGGTTACCTTGGTGACGTCAGGGGAATAGTCCATCGCCAAACAACCAAAGGTCGCAGAACCAGTGTCGTGCTCCTGACAGGAGGAGACCAGGCCATAAAGCGTGGGGGGAGATGGTGTCTCTACAATAGAATGACCAATTGAGCAAGTTAGTTTCTGTTCATTTGACCTTATCAGTTACTCAAATGTATCCTCAGCTGTAAACGTTTGCCAGTCTGCTCCCACTGAGTCTACAGCATAACGGGAGTTTATTTTTGTTTCCTACCAGTTACTGATCACGATCATTTGTTCCTTCTTTAGAAACATGCCCTCGACCTTGACCATTGCCATATAATTTAGGAAGAAGAACATTCTGATCCCACCCCAGTAACTTTGAAGATCTCACCAACTGACACTTTCACTGGATTGCTGTGAAGAGCAAAGACATTTCACAAAATACAAACCAAGGAAATGCAGATTCATCGAAATTCTACAGTGTGTGCAAACAGGCCATTTGGCCCAACAAGTCCACACCCACCCTCTGAAAAGTAACCCATCCAGACCTATTCCCCTACCCTATTATGCTACAGTTAACCCTGACTCATGCACCTAACCTCCCAATCACTGAACACAACATTTGCAATTCCCCCAGCTTGCACATCTTTGGACTGTGGGAGGAAACGCACACAGACATGGGGAGAAAGTGCCAACTCCACACAGACAGTCACCCAAGGCTGGAATGGACCCCGAGTCCCTGGCACTGTGAGGCAGCAGCGCTAACCACGGAACCAGCGTGCTGTCCCACGAGGTACCGTGCTGCTGGAAATACCCAACCGCTGGCAGTACCCCCGGAGAGAAATCAGAGTGAATCATAGAACATAGAACATTACAGTGCAATACAGGCCCTTTGGCCCTTGATGTTGCGCCACCCTGTCATACTAATCTGAAGCCCATCCCACCTACGTCTGTATGCCTAGGTAAAAACAATGACTACAGATGCTGGAAATCCGATTCTGGATTAGTGGTGCTGGAAGAGCACAGCAGTTCAGGCAGCATCCAAGCCTGTCCAATGATGACTTAATCTTGGCGAATCTACTACCATTGCAGGCAAAGCATTCCATTCCCTTACTACTCAATGAGTAAAGAAACTACCTCTGACATCTGTCTTATACCTATCTCCCCTCACTTTAAAGTTGTGTCCCCTCGTGTTTGCTGGAAATCAGGTCCAGTGAGCCTTCCTCACTTATCAATGCAAGGCAGAATGTTCTCTCTGGGAGGAAGGTCACTGCAGCAGCAGCACAGGCAGGAGCTGAGCACTGGGACGGGGAGGAGGGCTGTCACGGCTGAACTCCTGCCAATTGTCTGGAAGTTGAAACATCTAATTTACAATTATCTGAATTCTGGAGGCCTCTGAAAAATGGAGGACCGTTAAGGTTCAGAGACTTTGGAGTGTTACAGCTGAGTATTTACGTAAATATGATTTGAGAAATGAACTGGTAATGTTTAACTTTAATAACTATCAAATTGACACACAGTTCACCACCAAACCTCATCTTTCAGACTAACCACTGCACTTACTCTGTCTAGACCTAAATTTCCACTCACATTGACAAACCCTACCCATTCATGCCCGGAACACACAACCCCTATCACACAAAACACATCCAAGGCAATCCATATTGGTAGTGTAGCTGAGAAGAGAGATCTCGGTGTCTATGTACATAGATCCCTAAAAGTTGCCAGCCAGTTTGATAAGAGTTATTTAGAAGGCATACTTTATGTTGGCTTTCATCAATAGAGGGACTGAGTTTCAGAATCACGAGGTTAGGCTGCAGCTGTACAAAACTCTGGTGTGGCAGCACTTGGGAGTATTGTGTACTGTTCTGGTCACCACATTATAGAGAGAATGTGGAAGCTTTGGAAGAGATCAGAGGAGGTTTACCAGGATGTTGTCTGGTATGGACGGAAGGTTTAATGAGGAAAGGATGAGGGTCTTGAGACTGTTTTTGTTTGAGAGAAGAAGGTTGAGAGGTGACTTAATTGAGATATAAAAGATAAACAGAGGGTGGACAGTGAAAGTCTTTTTCCTTGAATAGTGATGGCTAGCAGGAGAGGACATAGATGATAGATGTCAGAGGTTGTTTCTTTACTCAGAGAGGAGTAGGGGCATGGAGCGCACTGCCTGCAATAATAGTACACTCGCCAACTTTAAGGGCATTTAAAGGTCATTGGATAAATATATGGATGAAAATGGAATAGTATAGGACAGATAGGCTTCAGATTAGTTCCACAGGTCAGCGCAACATTGAGGGCTGAAGGGCCTGTACTGCACTGTAATGTTCAATATTCTATATTCCAGAAGGACATATGATCTCAATTCCTTTCACTCATTTACACTCCTGCCGCCCTGCACCTGGCCCATGGTGAATCTGGCCCTGACTGGACCTGGCACCATCATTTTCACAACCTCTGACAAAAGCCCACTACCCAAGACATGACCTCAGCCCTTGATCACTGACCTCTCATCTTACCCAAATCAACCTGTGCACATTGCATCCTCGCTCCTTTCGCATCTGTGCTTTACACCCTACCATTTTGCCAGACTCCGAGCTTTGCATTTTGACAACACGTCCACCTGTCACTTCATTACAGTGACCTTCCACCCTGAAACATCCTGGCACTCTGCCCACCTCTACACTAACCAGCCTGGCATCCTTCCCACCTCTCTATAAACCTGTCTGGCAAAGACAGACCTCCTGCATTTCAGCTCAAAGTACCCCTCACCTACCAAGCACAATTCGAACAAATTATCCTGTGACCATTACCATTTACCTTGATGCCACTTTGCCTGACAGAGTGCATGCAAGCTTACCCAGCAGCCAGCCAACACCTCACAGCCTACCAGCCCAAACTCTCCCACATGCCCAATCTAGCCCCTCACTTGCTCACCACCTTCCAACTTTGAGCCTGCTCCAACATAAAGTCAGAGAGTCATAAAGTCGTACAGCACAGAAACAGTTCCTTTGGTCCAGCTCATCCATGCTGACCAGAGTTCCCAAATTAAACTAATTCCACTTGCCTGCCTTTGACCCATATCCATCCAGACATATCCTGTTCCTTTAGCTGTTCAAATGTCTTCTAAATGTTGGACCTATCTCTGCATTTACCACTTCCTCTGGCAGTTCATTCCAATGTTTTGGACAGTTACAACACGAAGCCCTAACTCCTGCACTCAGTGCCCTGACCAATGAAGGTACATATGCAAAACACCTTCAACACACTAGGTACTTGAGACAACGCTTTCAAGAATCTATGAGTCTGAACCCTCAGGTTCCTCAGTGTTCAACATCACTGTCCAATGCCCTACCATTAACCCTGTAAGACTCTATGAGTCTGGACCCTCAGGGCCCTGTGTTTAAACATCACTATCCAGTGCCCTACCATTAACCCTGTAAGACTCTATGAGTCTGGACCCTCAAGGCCCTGTGTTTAAACATCACTATCCAGTGCCCTACCATTAACCCTGTAAGACTCTATGAGTCTGGACCCTCAAGGCCCTGTGTTTAAACATCACTATCCAGTGCCCTACCATTAACCCTGTAAGACTCTATGAGTCTGGACCCTCAAGGCCCTGTGTTTAAACATCACTATCCAATGCCCTACCATTAACCCTGTAAGTTGTGACCTGATTTATCTTCTCAAAAAGCAACATGTCGTATTCATTTAAATTAAACTCCATCTGCCACTCCTCAGCCCATTGGCCCAGCTGATCAAGATCTCATTGTACGTTTAGATAACTTTCACTGCCAATTATACCACCAATGTTGGCATTACATGCAAACTTACAAACCTACAAACCATGTCCCATTCAATGTTTTCATGGCTTTCAACCAATATTGTAGCCTGTTTCCCTTTCTCCCACATATCTGTAGCACTTTTTTAAAGATTGAAGGAATCTATCTCCTTATTGAAATCATTTAATGTTTTATCCTCAATCAATTTCTGTGGTGGAGAATTCCAAAGGTTCACCATTCTTTTGCTGAATAGTAAACAATCAGGTTCAATGTTATCGAGTGTTGGGAAGATTGGTGAGCAGCAAGATTAATGATGATCCCATGAATGGAATAGCCTTCTAGAGGGGCCAAGGTGCCTTCCTCAGCTTCCATTTTGCATGCTGTCATGTCCCTTCGGCAGCATGTTCCAAAATTGTGACCCTTGAGGATAAGGGCGCACATGTATGTAAATGCTTCTCCTGAAAGCTTTCCTCCAAATCAGACTTCAACTTGACTCTCAACTATTTCCCTGCCCGTTTCCTCTTCCTCAATCACAGCCATGGGACTCACTTCCTAACAGCGCTGTGAATGTGCTAATACCACACCAACTTCAGCAATTCAAATAGACTGATGACAACTGGTTTCTCAAGGCAATATAAAAAGTCTGACACTTCCACACCGGTCTAGAGATTCAAACAACCACTGGAAGAATTGTAAATAATTTGAGGCACTTGTGTGTCTACACAAGATGACATGGTTTCCTTTTGTGTGATTTGACTGTGTTTTCACTAAAGGAACAGAGCTATTTCTTAATCATATAATAGGAATCAAGCATCCCTCATTTTTAGCAAGGCAATCACACAGTATATTTCTTTATTCCAGGGAAGTATAGTGTTAACTGAATGAAATATGATGATTGGGATGTTTCAATTGGAAATAGTCAGAGATTTAAAGTTTACTTTCATGAGCAATTAATTCCAGCCTCATTGTTTCACAGTACTTTGTTTACTGAATCAGTAAATCTGGGATAGTTTTTGCTTGTTAATCAAAGGTGTTAAAGAGTTTTAGCCAAAGGGAGACCTGCGGATTTAGCTCACAGATGCTCCATGATCTAAGTAAGTGGTGGAACAGCTCGAGGGGCTGAGTGCCCTCCTCTTGCTCCGACCTTCCTATCATTGTGTCATTCATTAAACTAGCACTGGCGGTGAACACTTTTTATTAAAATATTTCAACAAATTAATTGTTTCACACATGCTTTAAAAAGAATTCTGTTGAGTATTTGGAACGAGATCATTGACATTCTCTATTTGAGTGATCAAAATAACTTCCACCCAATTACAGCAGCCACTGCACTCTGGAATGGGTTGTTACTTCATAATAGTTTCTTGTGAAACTCCAGCTCGAGATCAGGGTGCTCAAATTCAATGATTCTCTGATCTTTCATATCTCTGAACATTCGCAATTTGTTCAAATGCATCTTTTCTCTGAAGAACGTGTTTAATCGAACAGAACTTTTTTCAATGAAACAACAAACTTTAAATGCTAGAAAACCAAAATAAAAGACAGAAATTTCTGAAGAAACTCAGGAGGTCTAGCAGCTCCTGTGGAGAGAAGGCAAGGTTAACCTTTCGCACCCAGAGACCCCCTCTTCACCAAATTGTTTTCATGTTTTTGACACAAGAGCTCACACCTGTTGAGATAAACAGCGATTACGTTGGCTTGACTCCTGCTGGAGAAAGGATTCTTAGCAGAGGGACTGGATGGTCGGAGATAGCAACTGAAGACCATCTGAAAAGCTATCTCCATCTGCTGCAAGTATTGGATTCAGCGGAACTCCCACCGTACTGAACAATCAAATTCAGCTACAGCACTGGTTTAATATAAAGTAAAAACAGCCGAAGGATCATCTCATCAAATGTGCTTCAAAAATGATTCAATCTGGATTAGTTATAAATTATATTGTTAGAACAGCAAGTCAAAAGCTGGGATTTCTTTGAGCACTTACTCCATTAACACCATCTAGCGATGCCCAAAGGCTTGTGAACAAATATTGATCTGGAAAAAGCTGCTAACTGCCAAAATTCTGTTTAATATCTAAGAGACACAAGTCAGGACAGCGATCGAATAGATTTCACTGGCCTCTGTGAGTGGAATTCCAACAAACACCCAAACATCTCAATCTGCTTTCTTGCACTGAAGTAACCTGATAAGAGATGGTGTTACATACCTCTCTAACAGGTTGTAAGTGAACACAGGCCACCTGGCACAGAATCAGGAACACTACTACAACATCACAACAGACCTGAACACAATGAGCTCGACACTATCACAGAGAACACAGCCCACCTGTTTGACAGTACATAAACCATGTTAGTTATTAACACCTTCCAACAACCAGGAATTGTTCCAGAATGTTTGTACAATGAAAGTAACATTTCAACATTTATCCAAGAATACTTTGATAGCAGCTCCAAATTGTTCAAACTCTATGGGAACTACAGAGGAATAAAACTAGGAATTATATTGCCATCAATTCACTGTCACTGGATTCCAACCTCGAACCCCCTTCCTCTTTCTCCTGTGAATGTTGCTGCACCAGCTGGTCTACTTAGTCTGAAAAAGATTAAAATGTTTTGAAGTGTAATATGACCGTTGCCAGTGACATTAAAAGCTGATAACAGGTTTTCAAATAATAAGATGCAAAAATTCTGATTCTACATTGTGCCACGAAACATGTCCTGCATAACTGAGGCACAAAGAAAGTATACAGCATATTTCCATCTGCCTCGCTCAATCAAATATCTCTTGTTGCCAACAACCAATTTCAAAACTCTTGCTATCTGCCTTTTGTTCCTGAAACGTTCGTTCTGATTGGAACAACTTAGTCAGGGCTCTCAATTCTGAGGTACCTAATCGAATATTGTATTTCTGGCTGATAAAAATGGTTTTGAAGCGCGAGATGAAATTGAACTGTCTGAGATTCAGGGATCCGAATTGGACAATTTACAAATGGTCAGGACCGTTGACAAGTTAGTCAGAGATAGCACTGAAACAAACTGTACAACAGACTTAATCCTAGAGGATACATTGCTCAACTCCTCACGTCAAATATATTCACTGTACTTGAACATTCATCAGAGGAACTAACCAGTGGATTAATGTGAACGAGAATGTGTTCACAATGAACATAAATAACCACTGAGTTAATAAACTTAATAAGTCATTGTATTTAATAAAATGATTGAGGTGGGAAATATCGCCAATTAAAGCACAGATCCGGAGGCAATGGATTATTCTCTAAATTATTTTTACATTTTTTTTCAGATTAGATTACTTACAGTGTGGAAACAGGCCCTTCGGCCCAACAAGTCCACAACGCCCCGCCGAAGCGTAACCCACCCATACCCCTACATCTACATCTACCCCTTACCTAACACTACGGGCAATTTAGCATGGCCAATTCACCTGACCTGCCCATCTTTGGACTGTGGGAGGAAACCGGAGCACCCGGAGGAAACCCACACAGACACGGGGAGAATGTGCAAACTCCACACAGTCAGTCGCCTGAGGCGGGAATTGAACCCGGGTCTCCGGCGCTGCGAGGCAGCAGTGCTAACCACTGTGCCACCGTGCCGCCCAAAACTTTCCTTGAACTGGGGAGATTTTGCATGCACTGCATAAAGTCAATACTGCATTTCAGTGTGGAAAGCATTTCTGTTGAAGGAATCAGGGCAAGGTCATTTTCTTGTTTACTGCTTTTAATGAACGAAAATGTTTAAAAAGGTATGAATTGAAAACATGCTTCTGTCTGGAGTTGCCCGCTTTAACAGATGTCTAAGTAAATGTGGGCACTGCTGCCTCACAGATCCAGGTACCCAGGCTCGGTTCCAGCCTTGGGTGACTGCCGATGTGGAGTTTACACAATCTCCCCTGTGTCTGTCTGGGTTTCCTCCCACAATCCAAAGATGTGCAGGTCAGGTGAACTGGTCATGCTATATTGTCCATAGTGTTAGGTGCATTAGTCAGGGGTAAATATAGGGTAGGGGAATGGGTCTGGGTGGGTTACTCTTCAGACGGTCGGTGTGGACTTGTTGGGGTGTGGACCCCAACTCGGTGACTCGGTGTGGACATACTGCAGGAAATCTAATCTAAACGATTGTAACACTTAACAAATGTGAGCAGATTCCTTTGGATCGCTACATTGCAATAAATCAGTCAAGTATATTAATTAAAATAAATATTACTCTATTTTCAGTGTCTGAATAAACAATGTGCTCCGTTATCCTCTAGTTCATGTCTTCTGCAAATTTGTGAACTCTGCATACGTCTGAACACATCGATGTAAAATGAATTCTCTGTGTTTGCAGCAAGTACTCCCATGGTTTTAAGAGTAGAGTTCCTACAGTATGGAAACAGGCCATTTGGCCCAACAATTCCACACTGACCCTCTGAACAGTAAGTAGCCCAACCAGATCCATTCCCCCTAATTTATATTTACCCCTGACTAATGCACTCTAACCTAGTCATCCCTGAACACTATGGCTGTGCTAAATTGCACAAATCACCTGACCTGCGCATCTTTTGGACTGTGGTAGGAAACCAGAGCGCCCGAAGGAAACCCACGCAGACACAGGGAGAATGTGCAAACTCTACACAGGCAGTCACCAGAGGGTGGAATCGAATTTGGGATCCTGACGCTGTGAGGCAGCAGTGCCAACCACTGAGCCACCATGCTGCCCTGCGAGTTCATGGGTGAATTATTTTAATTAATCCAAAATTTGTCCTTGGTCACATAATTCACTATAGCAGTTGTTTCCGAAAGAATGACTCTTCAGTTGATATTTTTTTGTAAAATGTAACTATTTAATTAAAATGCACAGATTGGGAACACATAAAGCACTGTGCAGATTAAATAATTCAGTTAATGTTTTATTTTTATTCTGCAAATCCAGTTTAAATCAGGGACATAACAATGAATTAACTCAAGTTACGTATGAAACTGATCAAAGCAGTGAAACTGATCTGTTCTTCATAGAATTGTGCAGAATTTCCAAATGATCTTTGCCAATGATCTTTTCCAGTCAGAATAATATGTATGTAGTGTACAGCGGAATTGAAAGGTGTTTCTTGATCAATTATAACACTGTCATGGCATTTTTGCTCAAGAGCAAGAACTATTAGAACATTAGATTTTTGAAATGCTATTTATATTTCTCTATGACTTGTAAACTGTTTAAAGACAGACCTTGTGATTGAACTAGATAGTGGAGTTCTGAATTTGGATTGGAAAGCATGGATTAGATTAATCCTTAATTATTACTTTTAAGTAAAAATGGCGCCTGTAGGTATCTGTTTTCCCTTCATTTCTAAAACCTTTGCGATTTGCCTTTCACTTAATAATAGGCTTTATGAAATTTCAACTCGCATGCTGATTGCATTGAATGAGGAACCTGGAGCGGTTCACTGTCACCAACCGTGTTAACATTGCAAAAACAATGTTGAAACCAGAAACGGTTTCCCAAATATAACACATTTAATGTTACCCAAGCACAGTCCTTCCTCAACAGATGAACGATCACCAGATCACAACATGGTGTGTTTGCAGCAGAACTGGCTCTGCAAACATTTTCAACAGAACCAAGAACATGATGTAACCTCACACAAAAAAACAAACTGAAGTCTAACAAAGCTGCTCAGAATCAAGCAAACTAATGATTAAATTGAATAGAAATAACAAGTCATAACAGCAACCTTGTTTGTGAGGGGACTTAACACTTAAAGCTGTAACATTTCTGGCAACAGTTCAATTTATTTCCAACCTGCACACCCTTCTTGATCATGACAATCCTGTGCAGCACACAGTAGAGCGGTTGAAGGCATATATTGATTAATCACTTCATGGTCAAAACAAAATTACTGAATGGACAAATATTATCGCATTATAATTTTAAGTTAGTTTCAATTACATAATCTGTTCAATTCTGCAGTTTCAGATTTTAGTCCCAAATTTTATTTTGAATGAGGCTACTCAAAACAAAATTCAGTTAGCTTCCAATTAGAACTGAGTTCTTTTTTAAAAAATTCAATGCATTAAAAACTTATTTTTTTCATTTCTCACACTTCTGGGTTTCTGCCTTAAGTTGGTTTTCAGACGGTTACAAATGGATGTAATGTTTTCAATCAAGCAGAGAAAAATGTGTCATATAAGTTGAACAAATGCAGAAATGATTCATGAAAAACAATAGAACTTCACAAATATTGGTAATGAACAGTAATCCAGAGAGACAATCTCCTCACCAGAAAGAAAACACCAATTACAGAAAGCATGAAAACGCTGATCAATTCCACAAATTGAATAAGAATTCAATCAACTCAATTCAACAGAATCAAGGAAAATAAAATCAGAATCCAATCAACTCAAAACAACAGATTTGAATGAAACATAATCAGAATCCAACCAATTCACTTCAACAGAATCAAATAAAACAATTTCAAATACCAATCAACACACTTCAACAAAACCAAGTAAAAACAAAGCCAAAATCCAATCAACTCAATTCAACAGAATCAAGTAAAACAACTCAGAATCTAATCAACAAATTGCAATATAGCACCGCAAGAACATTTTATGACAGTTTCTAACCTGCTTGTCATCAACAAAATAAATGAGAAAATATAATCATGGTAAGAACATATATTCAAGAAATGAATAATGATATTTTAGCATATTTTAATCATGTTTGGTAATGTCTCAAACATCTTTGAATTCTTAGCGTTTGTTGTTGACAATAAAACTCAGTCAGTGTGTCACTGACATTAAACATTATTTATAGCTGACTGTTTAAGAGACAATAGTGCTTCAAGTAACCCAACCACACAGAATGCCCATCTGATCAAAAAAAAAGAGATACACGGAGCAACTGACACCATCATCACCATTTTAGCTATTTGCTGAGCCTTAACTGAAGTCTATAATCAGTCTGAACAAAAATCAATCCGAACCAAACCAAACTCAGCACAGAATCTGAGTTTCATTTAATTCAGAAATTAGTCACATGAATAGAAAGTTTTTAAAAAGTTACGAAGAAAGTTCATAGTTCTTACCTGAAGTCACTGTCACCATGGTCCCTTGGCCCCAGTAATCAAGATAGTCACAGTGTTACATTCTCTGGACTGGGTCACACAATAACTAGCTCTGCATAAAACAAATCAAAAATTTACCATCATTTTAAATTTTCAGAACCACAGGCAAAAATAAAGTCACAATAAATCTTCATCACATAATTGCGCTAGTGAATTCTGATCATTCTTGATAAATTTTAATACTGTTTTATACTTCACAGAGTAACACATGAGCTGATTCTCAAAATCCCCAAATGGTGTATCGATAATTACCCAACACTTTTACAAATTAAATAGTGATACTGGCATTAAACCCCACAGAATTAATACTGCACTGCAAGTTAAGACGATTTGAAGAAGTAATCACTGACTAGTTTCAAACAATGGAGGCTGAATAGGTTTTTGTATTGATCATAATTGCAGTGTCACTCCAGTTATATCACTGTGAGACATGTTGTGTCAAATACTATGACAGACTGTAAACTGTAAAATGCAGATAATTTCTTCACTTCCTGGAAAGCAGTGATTCAGACTTCTCTAAGAATGATTTGGTGCATTATTTCTGCTTTTACTCTTCATTGTATTTTGAAAACTTGGAATACTTTTCCAGGTTTGGTCTGCATTTAACTTGACAATCAACACGAAGAAGGTAGAAAAAAATTATACATTTGTACAAACTAGCACGACTGGATTGTGTTTAAATTGCATCTCACATTATTTCTCGCTCCTGCCATGGTAGAAATCACCAATTTGAGATAATCACTTGTCAGTGGTTATTGTATGAGGATGTCGCTGTGCACAACACTGTGACCCACTGTAGTATCACAATGATGGAGACCAGTACACTCATTCTCTGTTCTTTACTCTAGGTCTCAATTTTCATTTGAAAGAGCCATTTCGTACTGATCATGTTTTGAATTAATGCCATAGTTGACATAACAATTAGCAGTGATTTCCTGAGCTGTCAGATATATTAAAACTAACATTTTGTCCGAGCATTTAATTGATGGAAGTGTTAGCAGTACATACGACATGCCCAAAACATTGTCCCATTGTGTCACCAGTTTGCTAATTTAAATGGTACATTTCCTCTTTGATAGTTTTGTAAGAGGCAGCCTGAGGTCTGCTTCAGATCGCAGTTGGTATAATTACATTTAAAACTCGTACTGACCGTCAGTTTATGATGGAATTGACAAAATGTTCCCTCGAGCTGTTTTTGAACGGGTCCAGCCCTGGTTCCTCTCGCTGTGGTATCTTGCACAGTAATAGATGGCGGTGTCTTCGATCTTCAGGTTCCCCATGTCCAACGCGAAAATGTTGTTTGAATTGTCTTTGGACGCAGTAAATCGATTCTTAATCGCTGGTGCATAGTTACTGCTGGATGAACTATAGTACCACAGCAGCCACTCCAGACCCTGTCCGGGAACCTGTCGGACCCAGCTCATGGAGCTGCTGCTAAGATCGAAGCCGCTGGTTTTACAGGTCAGTTTCAGGCTGCCTCCGGGACGGCCAGTCTCTGCCTCTGGCTGGGTCAAAACAATCTCCGACTGGACACCTTTAAAAAAGAAAACAAATAAACCTGAGCATTAATGCTGATGAAATGATGGCTGAGTCTTTTACATTCCTGCGGTAGACTAACATTGAGACAGTGACAAAGACAGACTTCAACAAAAAACACTCACATGATAAGAAAGTAAGGAATAAACTGAGAAAAATTGTCGACACAATCATTCTGATAACTTGTGGGAAGCGGTTCTGTCAAGATCGTTCTAAACAGAGCCGACCCAGGAGTGTTGAATTACGGTCTAGTGCCCAGGATTTATATGGCCATCGGAAAGGGGCAGGATCACAGCTTCCGCCTGTTGGTTTCCTGCTGGAGGCTCAGACTGGATCCTGGTCTCAGCTTGTACAGCCCGAACACATGGGATCATGTATTTACGAGGTTACGCTGAAACATGGACATATACACATCTTGGGATATTTATTTTGCTGAATAGCTTCTTTGGGAGTGTTTTTATTTAAATGGTGGAAGTAAAATTGAGTAGCTTCAGGTCTGTTTCACATGATAGTTGCAAGTATTTTGTTTAAAAAAAACAAATTCATTCGGATGTTAGCTCCCTTTATTTCTACATTAATTCACAAGCAGATAAAACTAAAATCAAAGTTCAAACATATTACCAGCTAGTAAAACAATTGAGCTTGTTTTCCCAGGACACTGCCAGTCTCTGTCCCACTACAAAATAACATGTAATTCATACTAAACATTTCAAAATTCAATTTAGACAACTGAACTTAGAGCTTGTCCAAAGTGATTATATTTAGAATATTCAATTAGAAGTTAACTCCCTTTAATTCTACATTCCACCACAAGCAGATAAAGCTAAAAAGAACTTCAATAATATTATTAACCAACAAAATTAGTGACTTTATTTTTGCTGTCAAAGTCGCTCTCACTTTACAAAATAACATGCCATTTCTAATCTGCGTTTCTATATTCAGTTTAGGCAACCTAATATGGAGCATGTCTAAAGTGATTATGTTCAGAATGTGAGTGTGTGTCACTAAACAGTTTGGACTCGGAGGTTAAAAGCACCTCCTTACATTGCAGAATGTCTCTCCCTGCATCTTTTTTTTCAAATTGCTCCGACCCTAAAATGCATAGTAAAGGAAAGCTGTGTGCCTGAGAAACAAAAAAATGAGTTGGCAGTGATACATAACACCTAGGTAAACTTTTGAAAGAGCATCTAATGAACTAGAACAGGACAGTCCATACGTCCATATCTAACAGTCTGGGTACATCAGGAATGTTTGGTTAAATTAGAGAGTATTACAATAATCATTACCACGGATGGAGGTTATAAACAGTACATGTCTCTGCTCACTGATAGCTCTGACAGGGGCAGATAACTCATAAAAATCAGTAAAAATTCGCTGTTACACTCAGTTTTAATGAGATGCATGAATCCGAGAATGGTGTAACAAGTGATGTGAGTTTGAACCAATTCAAGTTTGCTAATTTACTTTGAGATGATAACAAATGTTACTGCAATGTGGGATTTTGGATCCATTAACTTCATATTCAGGAGCTTTAAAGATACTCAATAAACAGGCTGAACTAACCAGAACGTCACTGCATTCAATGTCCTGTTTTCTGACAGTCATACAGTGAATACTGTATTCAGTGACTTTCCTTTTTAAAGAAGAAATGCCAAGTGAAACGTATCCATTGTAAGTAAATGGGAAAATATCGTTTGTTTGGTAGGATTTTACTTTAGTTGATTCATTTTCCCTTTAATCAGCCAGATACAATAGTTGGCAGCAATTAAACTGACTGCCGAAGGGGTCCTTGAGTTTCCAGTTTCATTTACTGGAAACAGGTGGAGTTTCTGCAGTGGATCAAAGTTTTTTGTCTCACTGTTGACCAGTTGGTGGAAAGCAAACTGCAAACCATAACCACTGCCTCCTCAGAAACAAATCGACTCAGCAACAATGCTGGAGGAAAGTTTATTTTTCAGTTATGTAACTTGGAGAACTAGTCACTCCTCTCGTTGAAAGAAATATTCACAGAGTCTCAGACACAACCTTAACATCAACAGTTCATTCGAGGATCACTACAGCACTGTTTAATATTGAGAAAAATTGATAAATAGTCAGAGTCATGTTGTGATACAGCATGGTTCCAGACCCTTCGGTCCAACCAGTCCATGCCAGTCATAATCCCAAACTAAACTAATCCCACCTGTGTGTACTTGGACCATATCCTTCCAAACATTTGATATTCATTTACTTATCCAAATGTCTTCTAAAGGTTGTAAGATTATCCCACACAAAAACCATTCTCATTGTAAAAAGTTGTCTCTGATATGTTTTTTAAAATTTTTCTCCTCTCATTGTAAAAACATGTTCCCTATTGTTGAAATCCCACACCATAGGGAAAATTCACCAATGTCTTAGTCAAAAATTGAAAACAATCCCAGCTCCAAACACTTACAAAATATCACTATGGATCTTCCTCGAGTCCAAAATAAGATTGTCCCCTTTGATCAATGATTTGTAAAATTTACTCGTGTATCTACTGTGATAGACGTTTTCAAATAACTTCTTAAATGCAAATGGTTCACATCAATCGGATTAAAGTAACATTTCGTGCACTACCCCACACACAAAAAAAAGAACTAGTTTGTTAACATGATTTGCTCTGAGGAAGTCTACGATGGATTCTTTTATCAAACAAAATCATTTCCACTGTTGTGAGCGCTCGTCTATCTTCTGTGCAATGGTCTGAATTTTAAGTTGTGTCTGACTGCAGATGAAACTGGCTGATCTGGGTAAAAGTACAGTTTGTGCCTTTCACATTGTTAATGTATATTGCTGACTTTAGGTGTTGTCCCAGGCATCGTCTGGCACCATTAATTAGACCATTAATTTCCACATCACTAGCCAGATTATCAGGTGGAGTTTATTGATATGTGATATTTTTGAAACGAAAGCTTCGTACATTTCCAGTATGAATCATGTCAATTAGAGCCATTCACCTTTCCACTCATGGCTTGATAAACTTATATGAGGTCGCCCCCCCGAACTCTCACCCTCCAGTGATAAAGGTTCCAGTCTATCTGGATTTCCAATGGTGGTTCTGTTCCCTCACATTCTGCTGTTTAAGATCCTCCTGCCACCCCAGGTCCACAGACAGTGTCCCTTGATACCAATTCAAAGAAATGAAAGGAACTTGTCCCACCATATTTTTCAATTTTCTTTGGCTTCAAACACCATCAAAAATAAATGTTTGTGTCATTGCTGATTTATGGGAGAATGCCGTGTACACAATATCTGCTGAAATACCTGCCATACCATCCTGAATCTGGTTCGCAGGTTCATCTGTTGCTCACAGACACAACCAGACATCAGGGAACAATGAACATCGCCCACACCCAACTCTCCACCATTCCCCTCTGTAGTTTGCACTTTGTGAAATCCGTGTTGTCAATAATAATTTAAAAGAAAGTTTCTTTTTTAAACTTTCTTAATTCATGTTGCTGATCTTGGCTGAATAAAGGTATGTTGCTGTCAGCATTTCTGGGGAACATGTCTGCACTTTTTTCATGTCAGTTTATATTAAGACAAGAATTGTCAAAATGTCCTGAGAAACAACGTTTAGAAATGGGCCTATTAGCTCCTCAGGGCTGTACCAACTGTTTGAATATTGATACAGTTCTGCCCCTACTTTTTCCCCATAAGCCAGGATTTACAACATTGGAGATCATATCTATGTTGATAATGGATTAGACCCTACACAATGTTCCCGAATGTTTACAGTGCTATCACCTGCAGGGTTATGGACAACATGCTATAAATTGGGTCTTGGCTGGAAGGCTCTGTCTTCACGTGATACAGGTGCGATGGGCGAAGTGATCTCTCTCTGTCGTGAAAACTTCCTACTACTCTAAATTCATCTTTCCTACTTTGTCTCGTTCAGAGGCTCTTCATACCAGAAATATTCCAAGCATTCGTTTCAATGAGATCAATACATTCCACCTGATAGTCTGGCTTGTGATGTGGAAATTAATGGTCTAATTAATGGTGCCAGACAACATCACTTTATTCAACTAAAGTCAGCAATATACATTCACAATGTGAAAGGCACAAACTGTACTTATACCCAGATCAGCCAGTGTCATCTGCAGTCAGACACAAAATTCAGACCATTGCACAGAAGATAGACGAGTCCTCACAACATTGGAAATGATTTTGTTTGATAAAACAGTCCATCATAGACTTGCTTAGAGCAACTCGTGAATATTGCTTGATATCTTTTTGTGTGGGGTAACACATGAAATGTTACTGTATTCCGACTGATGGGAACCATTTGCACTTCAAGTTATTTGAAAACGTCCTTCAAAACAGATATGTGAGTAAAAGTTAGAAATCATTGATCAAAGGGACAATTTTTTTGGATTCAAGGAAGATCCATAGTGAGATTTTGTAAATGTTTGGAGCTGTGATTGCTTATATTTTTAACTAAGACATTGACATACAGTGGACAACTTCACAGTTTGCTGTAACATGAAATTCGCAACCTGTGAACCTGGAAGGTAATGGTTCAGAATTTAACAAGGACCTAACAAGGTTCGTGAATGGACCAACGAATGAATCATGAAATTTAACAAAGGCATTTCTGAAATGATTAATTTAGCTAGGATGAATGTAGAGACACAAATTCACATCTCTGTTTGCATTTCAATATGCTATAAATCACTTTTCTATTATATCCTAAAATACTTGCTTCTTCGTTCATATTTAATACACTCTATCTTGTTCCAGTGTGAAGATAGTTTCTTTATTTATTTCACTCAAGACTGTAAGCTGTATTTTTGCCTCAGTATTGACCAAACTCGGTTTGGTGCAGATAATATCACTTGATCTGCTTTTTCAGGAAGTGAATCTCTCCACCTGTTATGTCAAAATAATCTGTTCATGCTTAGTTCGAAATGAATCCTGTTAATATCATCCCAAATTCAGACTCGGTTATTTTGTATTTATTCATTGGAAATGAACAGAATATGACTGGTCTGTTCTTGGTGGAGTGGGAGAGGGAGTTAAAGTGTTCAGCCACAGGGCCGTGGGGTTGGTTGGCACGGGTGTCCCACAGATGTTCTCTGAAATGATCAGCAAGTTAGTGTCCTGTCTCCCTGATGTAGAGGAGTCCACTTCAGGTGGAACAGACACAGCAGATGACATTTGTGGAAGTATAGATAAATTTCTCTGGATCATTTGGGGCCTTGTCGGAGGTGAGGTGGAGGTGTGGGCACAGATTTTGCACTTCCTGTGGTGGCAAAGGAAGGTGATAGGGGTGAGGAGTGGGCTGGTGGAGGGGCATGGACCTGACGAGGGAGTCGCGGAGGGAATGGTGCCACCGGAATGCAGATAGGGGTAGGGAGCGAAATATACCCGAGTGATGGGGTCTGTTTACAGGCGGTGGAAGCAGCGGATGATGATATGATGTCTGCAAGGTCGGTGCATTGGAAGTTGAGGACCAGGAGGGCTCCCTGTTGAAATTGGAGGAATGGGGTTCAAGGGCATCGTTGACCACGTGGGAGGGGAAATTGCAATTTTTGAAAAAGGAGGTTATCTGGGATGTTTTATGGTGGAACTGGTCCTCCTGGGAGTAGGTGCGGTGCAGGCAGAGGAATTGACAATAAAGGGATGGCATTTTTACAGGAGGTCAGGTGGGAGGAGTGTAGTCCAGGTAGCTGTGGGAGTCAGAAGACTTGTAGTAAATGTTTAGTTGGTCACTGGAGATAGAGGTGGAGAGGTCTAGGAAAGGGAGGGAGGTGTCCGAGATGGTCCCTCTGAAGTTTAGGTCAGGGTGGAAGGTCTTATTAAAGTTGATGAACTGTTCAACCTCCTAGTGGTAGCATGAGGTGGCATTGATACAGTCATCAATGTAGCGGTGGTAAAGGTGCGCAATGGTATCAGTGTAGCTGTGGAAGATTGACTGTTCCACATATCTGACAAAGAGGCAGGCATAGCTGGGGTCCATACAGGTGTCCATGGCTCCCCCTTTGGTTTGGAGGAAGTGGGAGGATTGAAAGGAAATGTAGTTGAGGTTGAGCATGTACTGCTTGGGTTGGCGTGACAGGAAGAAACGGAGATCTTCGAGGCCTACATCATGGTGTTTGGATGTGTACAGGGCCTGGACATTCTGTTCATTCTGGGGCTTATTAATTGCTTGCAGTTATTATGGAACTGCAAGGACAATGGCTGGGAACTCGGAGAAACCAATGATTAGGTCTTCTGCTTGAAGCAAATTTAGATCAGAACATTTAAACACCACAAAGCTCACTGTAGGAAATGACAGTGGTGCAACTTTTAATAATATTTGAAACTTTGTTAAAAATAGGGATTTTTAGTCATAGTTTCTGAAATAATCAAGAAAATAATTAACCGTTAGAACAAGCTCTTTCGAAGAGAGAGGATTTGCAAAGTTTGAAACCATACAGTGCTGTGGTTTATTTGAATTCAATGTCGGTCAGAGTTAGATACAGACAAGGTGATCTCTCCATATATTGATTCTGTTAATCTGACAGACCGACATACCTGTCTGTACAAAACTGTATTATTTGTTTAGTTGATCAAAATTTAGGAAACAGATCAAACAGAATGTATTCGGCTGGGAAGGTGATGGATACAGAAGGCAGAATCAAAAACTGGGAACATTAAATCTGAGAGAGTTACAAGGAGTACAAGATCAAAGACATGATAAGGTGCATGTCAATATGTTTCAGACGTTAGTGAATCGATTGAGTTTGTTCGATGGTCGAGAGACTCGTGCAATGACGTCCTGGAATCAGACCATGAAACAGAGATCGAAAGGTCGATTTGCAAATGTCACTTTGATATGATCGCTTCACACTCTGTGTCCTGATATAGGCCACATTGGCAGATGTTTCCGCTAGATTGCATCCCCTGGGTTTATTTTCTGATCAGAAGTGAGATGTGTGGCTTGCTGCTGGCACATAGAAACAGGAAGTTGCGCGCCAGCTGAGAATGATCCATCAGGCGCTACTTTCCGTATTATCAGCACAAACAGTCTTCCTACCTCTGAGGGTGAACACACACTGACAGGGTCAAGAACAAACGGACAGATTGCTGTAGGTCTCAACGTTGTATTCAATTCCATTCCCATTTCCCAGAATGAAACAGAAGAGACACAAGGTTATTTCAGCTAGAGTAAATTATCTGTCAGAGAGATAAGAAGAGTTACCATCGGGTGAAAGGAGCTAAATGACAATATGTAGTTTCGCTCATAAACCTATGTTTAAAAGTAGAAAGCTTGAGGGAAGTTAATAAGTAAATCTAAGAGACAGCATTCATTAAAAGTTGGAAAAGTAAAGTTTAAGCAATAAAATTCAGCATGGTAACTCTTCTTATCTCTCTGACAGATAATTTACTCTAGCTGAAATAATCTTGTGTCTCTTCTGTTTCATTCTGGAAAATGGGAATGGAATTAAATACAATGTTGAGACCTACAGCAATCTGTCCGTTTGTTCTTGACACTGTGGAAGTGATATCATATCGGAAGTGGTTGATTCTGTTTTCCGGAGAGGCAATGAGATGTGACATCGGGTGTAAAAAGTGGATGTAATGCTTCTTGACTTCAATCAGGTTTTTGACCAGATCTTGCATCTTCAATAAGGTAAGGGTTCATGGGATCTGGTGCAGTTTGGCAAATGCATCGAAGGTTTATTTGTTGGCAGAAGGTGATGTTTGAAGGTAGTCATTGTGAAGACATCTTGTGTCCAGTGGCTTATTATATGACTTGGTGCTGGATCCTTTGATGTTTGCAGAGTATATGAAAGGTCTAGTCAAGAATGGAGCAATTTTGATCAGTAAGTTCAAAGATGAGGTGAAAAACATTTGGTTTTGCAATTAGTGAGGAGGAAAGCCAGTGTGACATCGATGACCTTGCCTGTCGGAGAGAAGAATTGAAAACAGAACATTATATCCTAAAGTCTGTGAAGTAAAGCATTTTCAAGACTAACAATTTAAGTGAATATATGATGTATTGTTAGAATCTACAAAATACAAAGGATAAGCGATCTTCAGGAATCCTGAAGAAGGGCTCATACCCGAAACGTCAATTCTCCTGTTCCTTGGATGCTGCCTGACCTGCTGCACTTTTCCAGCAACACATTTTCAGCTCTGATCTCCAGCATCTGCAGTCCTCACTTTCTCCTCGATATTGTGGCTAGACCATTAATTCAGGAAGCTGGGGTCTGAGCCCACAGTGCTGCCACATCAAGACCTGAATTAAGGTTGATAATTAAACAACTCATTGAAGGAATAAGCTCCACAGATATTCCCTTGCTCTGCTTTGGAAAGAACAACACATCAGCGCAAAAGTTAAGGCTGAAGCGTTCACAGCAACCTTCAGCCAGATGTGCCAATTGTCTGATCCATCTCAGCATCTTCCATAGATCACCAATATTACAGATACCTGTTAGCAGGGAATTCGCTTCGCTCCACGTGAAATCAAGACACTGTTGGGCGAGTGGCACTGGTTACTGCAAATGCTATGGAGCCTGACAAAATTCTGGCAATAATACTGATGACTTGTGCTAGCCAAGCACTCCCGGTACAGCTGCAACACTGGCATGGACAATGTGGAAAATAGGCCAGGCATGTCCTGGGCACAGAAAACAGGTCAAACCCCCCTGGTGAATGACTACCCCATCAATCCATGCTCAATCATGAGTTAGGTGTAGGAAAGTGCTTTCCACAGTGCTATCAAGCAGCACTAGCTCAGCAATAACCTGCGTAAATGTGGGTCACGCAAGGCCTACTCAGCTCATGACTGAATTACAGACTTGATTTAAACATGGACAAAGAACTGAATTCCAGAAATGAGGGGAGAGTGACAGCCCTTCACATTAAAGTCACATTCGACAGAGTGTGATATTATGGAGTCCTAGCAAAACTAGATTCAACGGGTATCAGTTGACAACCTCCCTGCTGCCTGCAGTCAGACCTCCCACATTGGAAGATGGCTCTGCTTGTTAGAGGTCAGTCGTCTCAGCCAAAGCAAATCTCTGTTGGAGTTCCTAAAGAAAGTGTTCTTGGCCCAATCATGTTCAGCTGCTTCAGCAATGACCTTCCCTCCATCAGAAGGTCAGAAGTGAAATCTGCATTGATCTAGCACTTTTTCTGTGACTCCTCAGTCCACATTCAAACGCAACAAAATCTGGACAATATCCAGACTTGAGCTGACAAGTGACAAATAGCATTCACACCACAAAACTGCGAGACAAAGACCATTGACAATAGGAGTGAATCTAACCAAAACCCCTTGATATTCAATAGTGTTACCTTCACTGAATCCCTCACCATCGACATCCTGGGTTTTATTGTTCATTAGAAATTGAGCTGGACACTCCATATAAATACAATGGTTGTAACAACAGGACAGAGGCGAGGAATACTGCAGCGAGTAACTCACCCTTCTGACTTGCAAAGCCAATTGACTATTTAAGAGACAGAAGTCAGGAGAGTAATAGCACAGCTCACCCCTTGACTGGATAGGAGCACCTTCAACTGCACTCAAGAAGTTAGGCATTGTCCAGGACAAACATCCCACTTGATCAGCAGCACATCCACAAGTGCCCATTGCCTCCATATCTGATGCTTAGTACCAGCCGTATGCTGAAAAATGAGTTGCTGGAAAAGCGCAGCAGGTTAGGCAGCATCCAAGGAGCAGGAGAATCAACGTTTCGGGCCTAAGCCCGTCTTCAGGCATACCTGCCATATGCACTATCGAAAATACTGCACTGCAGAAACTTAGCCACTTCCTTAGACAGTATGTTCCCACTACCACTTGCATCTCGATGGACAAGAATAGCAGATACTTGGGAACAGCACCACTGTAAGCTCCTCTCTAAACCACTCCTGACATGGAAATATATCATCGATCCTTGACTGTAACTGGGTCAAAATCTGGAACTCCCTTCCTCAGGCCATTTTGGAACATGTTATTTCAGAAAGGCAGCTTACTGCCATCGTCTGAAGGACACCGACAGACAACTGAAAGCAACCACCGTGTTCCATGAGTCAATAAAAAAAATCATTCAAGCTAACATGACAGTTTGAGAAAGTGGTTGAGGAGGCACTATGGGTATGTAATAAGCAATCGAAAGGTTTGGAGCAAAGTTCCAGAATCAATCTCTACCATGGGAGCTTCAATTAATGAAAGAGTATGAAATGAAAATGCTGGGGTAATGAATGATAATCACAGACCTACCAAAGTTTTGAAACATGTGAAATGGTTCAGTATTGTCCTTCAGAGGAGGATGTGTGACTTTCCTACCTGGCCTGCCTACCTGTTCAACAAAAAGGCGATGGTTCCTTTCCTGTGCCGAACCTGACTAAGAAAGTGAGGACTGCAGGTGCTGGAGACCAGAGTTGAGAGTGTAGTGCTGGAAAAGCACAGCAGGTCAGGCAGCATCCAAGGAGCAGGAGAATCAACGTTCCAGGCATAACAACTTCATCAGGTATCTTAATGAAGGCCTCATGCCCGAAACGCCGATTCTCCTGTTCCGGATGCTGCCTGACCTGCTGTACTTTTCCAACACTACAGTCTCGACTGAGAAGCCATTTGGTTGTAATAAAGCTTAAGAAAGATCAACCATAATTAGCCGAGCAAGATGGCAGACCTTCAAAAAGGTAGCTGATGACCACCTTCTTGGGATATGTGACTAACTTTTTCATAAGTCAGTGCAGAATTCAAAAATGCAAATTATGGTGAGTCAGGCTGTTCAGACAGAGCCCGGTACACATTTAAGATTGATGATTGGATGCAAAGTCTCCTGTGGTGTTGCTGTGAACAGCAAAAGAGTTCTTGCCAGTATTGCACTCCAATATTTGTTCATGAAGTAAAGTGTCAGATTTATTGCATTTCTGTGCTTTCTGTGCATTTCCCACATTAGGATCACAGTGGTGATATCATGAGACCAGGATTCTCGAACTCCAGTTTGATGTTGAATGGCCAGGGTTTGGAATACCATCGTTTGCCCAGGGTGAAATTTGAATTTAAAGAAATCCTGGAATCGGAAAGAAAGCCAAATGGTGACCATGTAGCCCGAGTCAATGGAAAAATACAAAAACAGCTGCTGCACGAATGCCAAGGCATCTGTCACCTTTCCATGGTCTGGCCGACATGAGATTCCAGACCCACTGGGAAGTTAATTGACTGTGTTCTGAAGTGGCTTTAGCAAGTTATTCAATGGGCAATTGGGGATAGGGACTCATCGCTGACCCGAACCAGAAAGTAATACGTGTAACAAAACCTCACAACAACTATATCAATTAAATGTAATTGTTGCGGCAGTTCCTGATGACATTTCATGTATTTCATGTGAATGTTCTAACACACACTTTGAGTGATGTTGCACCGTCTAAACGGACTACAATATAAATCATTGGTCATTCAGAGTAGATCCAGTTCAACATTTAAGTTTAATAGCAGAATTTTCAGCCCTGAATTTTTAACCTAAATAAAAGTTTTCAATAAATAAAATATGTTGCAATTCGTCTTCATTAATTTGTATTCACTTCTACAAATGGTCAATATTCTTAAAACATACTTGTTTCGATTTGAATCTTACCAACAAATCACTTTGTTCATCTGGCTTTGCTGTCATCATCACTTCCTTGAAGCCAATTAAGCATTTATGTAAATAAACACAGAAATAGAATTCTCAGAATAGATTACAGAACCACAAAACCCTAATTTATATTTCCCCACAAGCACCGCACACGAATTGTGGAAAAAATGCAAATAACTCAATGGATTCCAATACTAATTGATGTTAGGACTTTTTAATACATAAGTTGTATGATTGTTGAATGACAGAGGTATGAGTTGTCATGTTTAGTCAAAAATCTATAATTCAGAGATACATTGGCACAGCTAATATTTCTGTCTCTCTTTTTCTCTCTTCCCCTCCTGCCTTCTCCCCTTTTTTCTTTCTATCTGATGCCGTGTTTTGCCTCTCCACAATCGGACGATGTTTTCCTTAATAACCTGATCCAACACATCACCAACATATCCTCTCAGCCAAATTCATCCATTTCATTAGAGAGATTTGAGTCAAGATTTTCTCAAAAATCTGTCTGAGTATTGAGTGATCTGGAAATGCTTGATAGGAATGAGGCTGCAAGACTGGGATAGCGTTTTCATTGTATCTCAGCAGTATTATTCTTGGCTGAGGAATGTTTAATGGTTCAGGGCAATGCTTATTTAGACTATAATTAACCTTTGCTGCACATCTCATGGAATGTTTAATATTGTAGAGGTCGATTTATTCTGTATCGACTCTGTGTTGTACCTACTCTGGGAGGGTTTTTTTAGGGAACCCTGGATGCAGCTCTCTATGTCTATACCAAAATATATTTGACATGATTGCATTGGACAGCACAATATAGAGGGAGATTTACCCAGCACATTACATGAGCTGTACAATCACAGAAAACATTTGATGTAGCCGTGTAAAGGGGCTTGGACTCCTACCCACTGTCTTTCTGGTTTTGAAATGCTTGATACCAGAATAAAAAGGGAACAACACTATGCACCGAAACTTTGTTATACAAGCAGATTATCATCTACAGGCACATACGCAAATCATCTATGAACAACCCTTGCAGTGTTTAATGGATGAGTGCTGAGAGAGCTTTAATATGCAATACGTGTCTATTCCATGCAACACATGCCGACAGTGTGTTTGATATGGTAGTCTAAATGTAGTTTTGATTTGTCTTTAACCTTTTCTGTGACAGTCGTGGTTGTGTTTGACAAATATTCAACAGAACTGGAGGACTCTATGACTATAAATGCAGTCACTGCATTCGAGGCAGAATGCAATGCCATCAAACAGGGAGAAAGATGATCCCTGTCTTTTTGCATGATGAGGAGAGATTGAAGCAGCTGGGCTTCAAACACGAAATTTAAATGAGGCCTATATAATTCTGAAAAGAGTAACTTAGAGCAAAGGTCAATGATAGGGAACCAGAAGCAGCTTGTTCAGCCGATGGAGTTTGGTCTTCCAAACAATGACATCATGGCTGAACTGATAATCCTCACCTCCACTTCCCAGCGTTTTAAATGTAAGCATTGATTCAATTACCAAATCAAAATCTGTCCATTTCAGCCTTCGGAATACTGAATGACCCAACCTCGACAGTCTTCTGTGGAAATGAATTCCACAGATTCACTACATTCTGGGAGACAAAATTCTCTTCTGCCTGAAATTTGTGACCTCTAATTCAGAGATTCTACTCCCTGGTCCGAAACTCTCCCACAAGGGGAAACAACATTTCTGCATTTACACCATCAAGTTTCCTGAAAATAATAGATGTTTCAGAATGTCACCACTGAATCTTCTATGTTCCATTGAGTATACGCCCAAACGACTCAATCTCTACTCTTAAGACAGTCCCTGCATCCTCAGGATCAGTCGACTAAACCTCGTGTGGATTGTCTCACATTCCAGTGTACCTTTTCTTTGTGATATGAGTCCAAAGAACAATTCACAGTATTCCAGCTGTGGTGAGAATAGAGGTTTTTTTCAGTTTTAACAAAGATTATAGTCATACAGACATCCAGCAAAGAAACAGACCCTTCGGTCCAACTGCACTGACCAGACATCCCAATCTGACTGAGTACCATTTGCCAATCATTTGGCCTACCTTCCTCTAAATGTTCCCTGTTCATACACCCATCCAGGTGCCTTTTAAATGCAGTAATTGAACCTGCCTCCACCACTACCACTGGCAGCTTTAACCATACATACATGTGAAAAGGTTACCCCTCAGGTTCTTTTCAAACGTTTCTCCTCTCACCTTAATCCGCTGTCCTCTAGTTTTGGACTCTCCCACTCGAGGAAAAAGGCCTTGGCTATTCACCATATCAATGCCCCCCATGATTTTCTAGGTCTTGTTCAGGCCACTCCTCAGCCTCCTTTCCTCTCACTGCAGGGAAAAGAAAAGCCCCAGCCTATTCAGCCTCACCTTATACCTTAAACACTCCAGTTCCAGCATCATTCTTGGAAATCTTTTCTACACCCTCTCAAGTTTCACAAAATCCTTCATAGAAATGGTCAACCAGATTTGTCTGTAATAATTCTAAATGTGGCCTCACAGACGTTCTGTAGAGCTGAGACATGACATCTCGACTCCTACACTTAATGTTATGACCAATGAAGGAAAGCATGCCAAACACCATCTTCCCCACCCTGTCTCCCTGCAACTCCACTTTCAAGGAATGATTCATCTGCACCCTTTGGTGTCTTTGCTCAGCAAAACTCCCCAAGGCCCAGCCATTAATTGTGTAAGTCCTGCCCTGGTTTGCCTTACAAAAATGCAACACCTACATTTATTTAATGAAGCATGGGTTCATGAAAGGCAAGTCAGCTTTAACTGATCTATTGGAATTCTTTGAGGTTATAACGAGCGTGGTAGACAATGGGGAACTGGTGAACGTGGTGTATCTGGATTTCCAAAAGGCATTCAGCAAGGTGCTGCACAAAAGGCTGTTGCATAAGATAAAGATGCACAGTGTTACGGGCAATGCATTAGCAAGGACAGAAGAATGGTTAACTAACAGAACGCAAAAATTGGGGATAAATGGGTGTTTTTCTGGTTGACAATCAGTGGCTAGTGATGTGTCTCAGGGATCAGTGTTGAGACAGCAATTATTTACAATGGTTGGGACTGCAATTGTTTACAATTCAGATAGATTGCTTCAAGTTAGAGACCCAAGTGTAGAGTGTTGTAATTCACAGAAGCCACTTAAATGAGTGATAGGGCAAAGTGTGCAGAAGGATATAGACAGGCTAAGTGAGTGGGCAAGAGTCTGGCAGATGGAGTACAATGTTAGTAAACGTGAGGTCATCCATTTTGGTAGGAACAATAACAAAGTGGGCTACTTTAAAATTGTGAAAAATTACAGAATGCTGCTGTGCAGCGGGACCTGGGTGTTCTTGTGCATGAAACACAAAAGTATGGTTTGCGAGTACAGCAGCTAATTAGGAAGACAAATGGAATAATGTCCTTCATTGCCAGTGGATAGAGTTTAAAATTAGGAGCTGCAGCTGTATAGGGCGCTGGTGTGGCCACACCTGGAGTACTCTGTACACTCTTCATCGCCTTACATGAGATGGCACTGGGGTGGGGTTTGCTGAGGAGGTTGACTGTGTTGATTCTGGAAATGAGGGGGTGGGCTTACGAGGAGAGATTGAGCAGACTGGGATTATACTCATTGGAATTCAGAAGAATGGGGGACCGGGTTTGTAAAATCATAAATGGGATAGATAAGACAGAAGCTGGGAGGCTCAAAGTTTGGGAGAAGATTTGTAGCTCGGGTGCTCGTTGTTGTGGTTCTGTTTGCCGAGCTGGGAATTTGTGTTGCAAACGTTTCATCCCCTGTCTAGGTGACATCCTCAGTGCTTGGGAGCCTCCTGTGAAGCGCTTCTGTGATGTTTCCTCCGGTATTTATATTGATTGGTATCTGCCGCTTCCGGTTGTCAGTTCCAGCTGTTCGTTGCAGTGGTCGGTACATTGTGTCCAGGTCGATGTGTTTGTTGATAGAATCTGTGGATGAGTGCCATGTCTCTAGGAATTCCCTGGCTGTTCTCTGTTTGGCTTGTCCTATAATAGTAGTGTTGTCCCAATCGAACTCATGTTGCTTGTCATCTGTGTGTGTGGCTACTAAGGATAGCTGGTTAAGCCAAAGTCTTCACCCAAAGGGTTGTGAATCTCTGGAATCCCCTGCCTAGTGAAGCAGCTGAGTCGAACCTGTTGAATATTTTAAGGTGAAGATAGATTTGTGAAGAGTAAAGGAATGAAGGGTTATCATGAGGGGTGGGTAAGTGGAGTCTCAGTCCATTGAAAGATGATCCACGATATTATTGAAAGGCAGAGCTGACTCATGGAGTCAGATGGCCTCCTCCTGATTGTATTTCTTATGTTCGGATGTTGTTATGTTCTAACAGGCCTGCAATTCAAAACGTAATGCTCTCTAACTACTAAATAAAAACTGAAAGAACTGTGGATGCTGTGTATCAGAAACAAAAGCAGAAACTGCTGGAAATGCTCAGAAGGTCTGGCAGCATCTCTGGGGTGAAAGGCTCACCAGTTTATGGTTCCCTGGCTTTTCCATCCAACTTTCTTCAATAATGCTGTCCCATTAGTCACTCTCCAGTCTTCTGGCATCTCATCTATGATTATCAACAATACAAATATCTCAGCAAAGTGTCCAGGAATCTCTTCCCTAGCTTCCCACAAAGTTCTGGGAAACACCTAATCTAGTCTCTAGGATTTATTTCCATTTTTCTACTTTAGACCTCCAACATCTCCTTTTCTGCAAAATGAACTCATTTTATGATCACATTATTTATTTCCCTAGCTTCCATGCTCCTGTCTACTGTAAATATTGATGCAAAATATTTGTTTAGTGTTTCAGCCATCCCCTGTGGTTCCATGCTTGGAAAGCCATGTTGATCTTTAAGGGCTGTATTCTCTCCTTAGATATTCTTTTAACCTTAAAATAATTTTAGAATCTTTTCGGATTCTCCTTCATTCTATTTGCCATAGCAATTTGATGTCCTCTTTTTTCCCTCATGATTTCCTGTTTAAGGATACTCCGTCTGCCCTTCTACCCTTCTCAGGATTCACTCAATCCCAGCTGTCTATATCGGATGAATGCCCCCTTCTTTTTCTGGACAGAAGTTGCAATTTCCCTCATCATTGAGCTTTCCCCATGCCTTGCCCTTCACACAAACAGAAACATACCATCACTGAACTCTCATTGTCTCATTCTTAAAGGCCTCCCACTTGTCAGCCGTCCCCTTACCTGTGAATAACCTCCCCAAACCAACTTCTCAAAGTCTAATACCATCAAAACTGGCCACACTCGTATTTGAAACTTTCATTTTTAAATCAATTCTATCCTTTCTCATCATTATTATTAAACCAATAGAATTATGATCACTTTCCCTGAAGCGTGCCCCTATGGACACCTCAGTCACTTGCCCTGTCTTGGTTCCCAACAGAAGGTCAAGTATTGCGAACTGTCTAGTAGGTGCATCCCCATATTGAATAACAACATTTTCTTGTGCACACTTAACCAATTTCTCCACCTTCCAAGATCTTAACACTACCCCAAACTCTGTTTGGAAAGTTAAAATTCACGATCATTATCCGTTTTTTCTTACAGATAGCATATTCGCTTGTAAATTTCCCATTAACTATTAGGGGGCCCATTTTACAATCCCAGCAAGGTCATCACCTTTTTCTTATTTTTATGTTTCATCCATATAACTTCACTGGGCAGTCTCCAGGAAATATCCTCTCTACATCCAGCTGTAATGTTCTTTCTAACCAAAAACACCACTCCATCTCCTCTCTTGCTCCTCTGTCTATACATTCTATAGCATCTATATCCTGGAACATTAAGCTGCCAGTCCTGTTCACCCCTGAGCCACATTTCTGTAATGGTAATGATATCCTTGTCCCACATTCCCATCTATGCCCTATGTTCATCTGTCTCACATGTTAGGCCTCTTGCATCAAAGTAAATGCAGTTTCGCAGCCTTCCCTCGCTCTTGCCGAACTGTTATCTGCCTTGACCCCTAGAACTGCTCACCATATCACACCTCAAACATTTCTCTTTTCTCACGATCTTGTTGGTTCCCACCATCCCCCTTACTGGTTTAAAACCTTCAGCATACTGCTAGCAAATCTCCCCACAAGAATATCGGTCCCCTTCCATTTCAGATCCCTCTTATATAGGTCATTTCTATCCCTGAAGAGATCCCAATGATTGAAAAATGGGAATCCGAACCCCTGCAGCAGCTCCTCAGCTACACATTAGCTGCTCGATCTGACTGTTCCTAATCTCAATATTCCATTAGTTTTTAAACAAATCCCAACATGACATTTGCCATCCTTATTGATAGTTGAAATTAAAAGCTAACTTTTTGTGGTTCGGAGATGCAGACTCCCTGTAGATTTCTGAATTCAATCTCTATCTTGCCTGTTAAAATGCATAACTTCACGGTTTATGTCTGTTCTCATTTATTTCATCCACATTACATTATTATGCAAAGCTCCTTGTTCACTCTCTTGTCCTATCTGTATGCCTCCACAAACTTCTTTTTGTGTCATACTCACCACTTGTCTCCGCTCCAACTTTTGAGTCATTCGCAAACTTGCCTACAATATATTCACTTTCCTCATCTAAGTCATCAAAATACTTTGTAATTTTTTTTGTTATCTCCAGAACAGACTTATGTGGTACTCCACAGGTTGACATCCTGTAAAATAAAACACTTAATCAAACTTTTCTGATTGGGATTTCAAAACTCCTCTCTCCATGTTAATACAGTCCCTCCAAAGCCAAGGCTCCTTTCTTATTCAGTAATCTTATCCATGGGTGCTATCAAACACCTTCAGAAAATCAAAACATATTACAATCACGGTTTCCTCCATTTTCTCCAAGAATTCCGATACTTTTATCAGGCAAGATTTCCATTTTGTAAAGCCATTCTCAGTTTTCTGCTATAACATTCCTTTTTAAAGACTCCACCATTTTTTTCAATAAATAATGTTCAACTAACTAGCCGCAGTCAATATTTGTGTGCCTTAACTTTTTATGAGTGAAGGTGTTGGGTGAAGGATCTACTATCAGCCCTC
Organism: Chiloscyllium punctatum; assembly: GCF_047496795.1. Lineage (NCBI taxonomy): Eukaryota > Metazoa > Chordata > Chondrichthyes > Orectolobiformes > Hemiscylliidae > Chiloscyllium > Chiloscyllium punctatum. Next base: position 17,981,067 of record NC_092755.1, on the reverse strand, counting down.
ACTTCCAACTGCTGGAGAAGCACTGTCATTGCATCTACTGTGAAAATCTCAACAAAATGTATCTATGTTCATTTACTGAGAAAGCAATTCCACAAATGTTCTAGCTCATCACCTTCTGCTGGCGGTCCCAGATTTTACGAAGCAACTCATTGAAAGTCAACAAGGCTAATTAGCATCAAACCAAGATCAATATTTGAGCAAAAATATCTCAATTCCTGGTCACGTATTTTTGTTCATCTCTTTTTCGGACATTAGCTTCGACAATGTGGAGACTGTGTGGGTGGAGCTGTGAAATACCAAGGGACAAAAAACATTAGTGGGTGTCATACAGAGACCCCCAGACAGCAGTGGTCATGTTGGAATAGTATTAAACAGGAAATTAGCCAAGCATGTGATATGGAGACATCGGTGATCATGGGTGATTTTAACCTGCATCTAGATTGGACAAATCAAAGTAGCCACAATGTCTAACAGGCGGAATTCCTGGAGTACATATGGGATGGTTTTCTTAACCAACATGTGGATGAACCAACTAGAGAGCAGGCTATCTTAGACTGGGCACTGTGTAATGAGAAGGGAATCATTGCCAATCCAGCTGCGTGAGACTCCTTGGGGATGGGTGACCATGACATGATACAACTTTTTTATCAAGATGGAAAGTGAGCCAGCTGATTTGGAGACTAGAGTGCTGAATTTTAATAAAGGAAACTATGAAGATATATAAGGCATGAGTTGGTGTTGATAGATTAGTGGAAGTTGCTTAAAGGTGTGACAGTAGATAGGCATTGGCAAATATTCAAGGAAATCATGGGGGAGCTGCAACAACTATTTATTCCTGTCTGGTACAAAAGCAAAATGGGTAACAGGGCCAATCCATGGCTTATAAAGGAATTTAGATAGTATCCATTTGAAGGAAGAAGCATAAAGATTGGCCAAGAAAAATAATAGGTCTGATGTTTGAGAGCAGTTTCGAATTCAGCAAAGAAGGACCAAGGGATTGATGAAGATGGGAAAACACAGTACAAAAGGAAGTAAGATTACAGGGAACATGGAGACTGAGACTACAAGGTTCAACAGTAGGTGAAGAGAAAGAGATTGATGAAGACAAATGTGGGTCCCTACAGATGGAAATTGGGGAAATGTATAACAAAGGACAACGAAACAGCTGAACAATTGTATACATCCTTTAGTTCTGTCTTCACAAAAACCGACAGTTGTACAGGAGGTTGGTGAGGCTGCAGTTGGAGCATATGTTCTGTTTTGGTCATCTTGCTCGAGGAAGGAAGTTATTAAACTGGAAAGAGTGCAGAAGAAATTTATACGGATGTTGCTCGCACTCAGTGGTCTGAGTTATAAGATGAGGCTGAACAAGCTCGAACTTCTTTTCTTGGCAGTCCAGGAGACTGAGAGGGGACCTTGTACAAAATTATGAGAGGCATACACTCAGTCTTTTTTGCCAGGGTTGGGGAATCGAGGATTAGATGGCATTAGTTTAAGGTTAGAGGGGAAAAGTACAAATGGGAACCTGAGGGGCAATTTGATTACACAGTGGCTGGCACGCGTATGCAATGAGCTGCCAGCGGAAGTGGTTGAGGTGGGTACGTTAACAAAATTTATCGGCATTTTGACAAATACATGGATAGGAAAGGGTTAGAAGGGTGTGGACTAAATGCAGGGAAATGGGGCTAGCATGGGTGGACATTTTGGTCAGTATGGACCAGTTTGGGCTAAACGACCTCTCTCTGTGCTGTAGGACTCTCTGACTCGAAGATACAAATCAAGTACCAGAAATCCTGGAGAATGCAAGATTTAGTGAGAGGGAAGAACTGAAGGAGGTCAATATTAATAGAGAAATGCTGCTGGGAAATTGAGGGGATTGAACCCGATAAATCCTCAGGGCCTGATAAATCTACATCCCAGAGCACTTAGGAAATGGTTCTAGAAATAGTGGATGCTTTGGTTGTCAGGATTCACTAGATTTTGGTACAGCCCTTGCAGATTGGAGGGCAGCTACTGCCACTCCAATACTCAGAAAGAGAGGTACAGAGAAACCAAGGAATTATAGACCAGTGAGCTTCAGATCAGTAGTGGGGAAAATTATCAAATCCTTTATCAAGTACTTTATGGCCGAGCATTGAGAAAGCTGTGGTAAGATCAAACAGAGTCAGCATGGATTTATGGAGGGGAAATCATGCTTGTCAAATCTATTGGAATTCTGTGAAGATGTAACTATCAGAGTCGACAAAGGGGAACTGGTCAATATGGTATATTTGGGCTTTAAGAAAGTTTTTGACAATGTCCCACTTAAGACATCACTGTACAGTATTAAAGCGCATGGGATTGGGGTAGGTGTACTGAGATAGATAGAAAACAGATTGGTCGAGAGGAAACCGAGTAGGGCTTAAGGGGTCCGTTTCAAATTGGCAGCCAGTAGCTAGTGGGGTGCAACAGGGACCCCAACTATTAACAATTATTTTAATGATTTGGATGAGGGAATAAAATGCAATATCTCAAGGTTTGCAGATGATACCAAGTTGGGTGGGAGGGTGAACTGTGATGAGGATGCAGAGACGCAATGGCATGGTCTGGACAGATTGGGTGAGCAGGCAAATCAATGGCAGATGCAGTTATTTTGGATAAATGTCAGGTTATTCACTTTGGAGACAAAAGTAAGGTGGTGGATTACTACCTGACTGGCTGTAAATTGGGAGAGGAGAGTGTGCTGCAGGGCCTACATGTCCTTGTGCACCAGTCGCTGAAGGTAAGCTTGCGAGTGCAGCAGGCAGTAAAGAAGGCAAATGCTATATTGGCCTTCATTGTGAGATGCTTCAAGTACATGAGCAGGGATGTGTTGTTACAGTAATACAGAGCCTTGGTGAGGCCACACCTCAAACACTGTGTGCAGTTTTGGTCTCATTTTCTGAGGAATGGTGTCCTTGCTTGGAAATAAAATACGAGGATAGATTGTCCAGCTTAGGATTGTATTCACTGGAATTTAAACGAATGGGAGGGGATCTCATTCTAACAGGACGAGACAGGGTAGATACAGGGAGGATGCTCCTGATGGTGGGTGTGTTTCAAATCAGGGGACACAGACTGAAGATTTGGGGTGGATCATTTAGGACAGAGATGAGGGAGACATTTCTTCACCCAAAGAGTGATGAGCCTGTGGAATTCATTATCACAGGAATTAGTTGATGCCAAGACATTAAATGTATTGAAGAGCACTTAAGGCAAATAGTTCAAAGGGGGAGTAAACAGGATGAGGTTGTTGAGTTGGACGATAAGCCATGATCATGATAATGACAGAGCAGGCTCAAAGGGCTGAATGGCCTCCTCCTGCTCCTATCTTCTATGTTGAAGAGGATATTGCCCTGAGAAAACCATGGACAGTATTAGTGCTTCCCCATTTAACTCAAAATATCACTCATCATCCCACCCGAAAAATAATATGGAGACATAACCACTCAAATTTCAATGACACATCACCTCCCAAGTGTCAAGATGTGATGACTGAAGTGGAGCTTTGCTCAGTCTTAACACAAGATGTCATTTTGTTCTGTGATTGTGTGTGTGTCTGCAATTCTATGTGCGCATGTGTCTGTGTGCGTGTATCTGTGTATGTATGTGTCTGTGTCTGTATGGTTGTATGTGTGTGTGTGTGTGTGTGAGTGTCTGTGTGTGTCTCTGTGTGGGGATGTGTGCATATCTGTGTCTGTTTGTGTCTCTGTGTAGGTGCATGTCTGTGTGTGTGCGTGTGTATGTGTGCATGTACATTTCTGTATCTGTAGCCATGTGAAGCACATCATATTTCCTTGAAACTACTTTCTTTGTCAGAGGCCACCAGCATGCTCCAGTTGCTGGAAGATGCTCTGATGTATTTCAGATTGTGTGCCTCCATGTAATGTAACTTTACTGCTTGATGAAAAGACTGATTCATAAGAGACAACGTCTATCACCAATTTCTCACTAACAATTACAGAGTGTCATGATGAGTTATTATCTTTAGTTTTAGCATTTAAGGTCACCCTGACAGCTCATGTCAAACCAATGGAAATCTTCCCATTCATTTCTCTCAGCCAATAGGGACTCTCTCCATGTATAGTCGATGTTCAAGACTGTCATACCATTCTTCAGCGTTCCTAAAGCGGACCCTTTGGTCCATCACTAGCTGCCTGGCTGTAGGAATCTCACCATGCAGGAAGTAAGTTCACATGTCACATGCTTCTATTCTGTCAACATGCCCAAGATACACTTGTTGGATGATTTAGGGACTCTCCATTTGAGAGGACACAGAATTCAAGAATTTGTCATGTCACCTCCAAATCTTAGCATTCTAACTGGGATACCTTCACCCACATCTCAATTCAACCCAACAAACGCTGCATGTCTCCATACCTTTTCACTCCTCCCTCTGTATGTTCCAGGACCACAAAACTCCTTGCAAGGGCATCCGTACCTCTCAGACTATTCCAGACCAGACAACCAAGGGAAAGGGAGTAAGAAAGGACTGCAGCTCAGAGTCAAAAAGCGTGGTGCTGAAAAAGCACAGCGGGTCAGACAGTATATCCAAGAAGAAGAGTCAACGTTTGGGGCATAGGCTTTTCATGGAGTGTCCTGCCCGAAACATTGACTTTTCGGTCAGAAGTGAAGACTATTGTTGGGACAAGGTCTGCTGTTAGAATTGGGCAGTGAAAAGTTAGTTGTCGCTCTAATAGAATGCCATAATACAACATTCTTGTGGATGGATTATCTCATGCTCCAAATAAAATACAATGAACAAGATTGTTATGTGAATCATGAAAAAATTGGAGAACATTAACAGACTGATAACAAAGTCACAAAGCCACCAGTTGACACAGGAGAAGAATACAGATAAGCAAGTTCAAGCAGAATTATCAGAGACCCTATTTGATTGAATGACTGAGACAAAACAAGAACAGATGACGAACAAATGGATATTTTCAGTTCAGAGAAATTAACTGAGCTACAACGGAAAGATGAAACACTGAAGCAATATATTGAAAGGCACACACAGAAGTAGAATCGGAAAGCATTCCCAAATGTTACTAACCTAAAAATGATGTCTTGATGAGGAAATGGAGGCGATCACATATTCAGGCAGATGGGAAAGTGGCACAAATTCATTACCAGGGGCTTTTCGAAAGGAGGTGTGGCATGGAGCACCTGAGCTACCTGTAGGTCATTGTGGGAGTGATAAAACTCACCAAAATACAAGAACATTTTTACTGGTCGAGACTGCATTAAATGGAGTTTAAAGTTGATAGAAATGTCATACGTGTCATGCACCTGGAAAACCTCAGGCAGGAATAAAACCAGCACCTTAATACCCATCCCTGAATTTGAGGAACCTTTTACAATTCTTTGAAGAGGTGACAAGTAGGTTAGACCAGGGAAACCCAGTGAATGTGGTCTAACTAGACTTCCAAAAGGCCTTTGATAAGGTGCCACACGGGAGGCTGCTGAGCAAGGTGAAGGCCCATGGTGTTCGAGGTGAGCTACTGGTATGGATTGAGGATTGGCTGTCTGACAGAAGGCAGAGAGTTGGGATTAAAGGTTCTTTTTTGGAATGGCAGCCGATGACAAGCAGTGTCCCGGAGGGTTCAGTGTTGGGGCCGCAGCTGTTCACATTATATATTAATGATCTGGATGAAGGGACTGGGGGCATTCTAGCGAAGTTTGCCGATGATACAAAGTTAGGTGGACAGGCAGGTAGTACTGAGGAAGTGGGGAGGCTGCAGAAGGATCTAGACAGTTTGGAAGAGTGGTCCAGGAAATGGCTGATGGAATTCAATGTGAACAAATGTGAGGTCTTGCACTTTGGAAAAAAGAATACAAGCATGGACTACTTTCTAAATGGTGAGAAAATTTGTAAAGCCGAAGTACAGAGGGATCTGGATGTGCTAGTTGACGATTCTCTAAAGGTAAACATGCAGATTGAGTCCGTGATTAAGAAAGCAAATGCAATGTTGTCAATTATCTCAAGAGGGTTGGAATATAAAAGCACCGTTGTGCTGCTGAGACTTTATAAGGCTCTGGTTAGGCCTCATTTGGAGTACTGTGTCCAGTTTTGGTCCCCACACCTCAGGAAGGACATACTAGCACTGGAGCATGTCCAGCAGAGATTCACATGGATGATCCCTGGAATGGTAGGTCTAACATATGAGGAATGGCTGAGGATCCTGGGATTGTATTCATTGGAGTTTAGAAGATTAAGGGGAGATCTAATAGAAACTTACAAGATAATACATGGCTTGGAGAGGGTGGACGCGAGGAAATTGTTTCCGTTAGGTGAGGAGACTAGCACCCGTGGACACAGCCTTAGAATTAGAGGGGGTAAATTTAGAACAGAAATGCGGAGACATTTCTTCAGCCAGAGAATGGTGGGCCTGTGGAATTCATTGTCGCAGAGTGCAGTGGAGGCTGGGATGCTAAATGTCTTGAAGGCAGAAATTGATAAATTCTTGACGTCACAAGGAATTAAGGGCTACGGAGAGAATGCGGTTAAGTGGGGTTGAAATGCCCATCAGCCATGATTGAATGGCGGAGTGGACTCGATGGGCCGAATGGCATTACTTCTGCTCCTATGTCTTATGGTCTTATGGTCTTACCATGTTCTTAACTGATTCAGTAGGTCCCCTACATAAAACAAAAAGTGGGAGTCAGTATTTGTTAACAATAATAGATGAGTCCATTAGATTTGCAGAGGCTATTCCATCTGTGCAATACCACTGCTAGAAGGATTGTAGAAGAGTGACCCCAGTGTTTAACTCAATAAAGACTACCCACAGAGATACAACCAGATCAATGATCACATTTTACATCACATTTATGGCAGGGAGTGTTAGAAAGGTGGCATCAAACTTCAAAGACCATTAACAAATTTAGGGAAGACCATATTGTGGGCTTATATTCAAGATAATCCAACCAACTGGATAAAGGAATTCCATTTGCACATCTTGCCAATAGGGATGTACTAAATGAATCTGCCTCATTCAGTCCATTTGAATGAGTGTTGGGGCGTGAGCTGAGAGGACCACTGAAATTAAATAAGGAGAAATTAGTGAGTCAGAGTTCAGCTACATATTTGAACTGTGTATCAAATTTTAGGGAATGATTAAATTGAGCGGGGAGTTGGTTAGATGGCATTGAAAAGTAGCACAGCACGTGATGAAGCAGGAAGCAGACAAGAGATCGAAAATTTGGAATTTTTTGAACATGGATAAAGTGTTAGTGTTACTTCCACTTGAACAAATAAAAGCAAGATTTAGTGGAACTTATCAAAGTGAAAGAAAATTGAGTGAGGTGAATTATTTGATAAGGACTGCAGATAGAAAGCAATCTCAGAGTGTCATGTGAATATGCTCAAATGATAATTTGATCCTGTGACAAAGCTGTTACTTTAACAAGGTTAGGTTATCATTCGGTCTTTTTTCTTCTGGAGGTCATAAAAACACAGGTTTGGAAAGGTCTGAGTTTGGAAGGGTTCTCGGGCCAATTTGACAATAGCTATCAGATACTGCCGCAGGGAGAATGCTTTCAAGTTTAAAAAACAAACGCTTGTATATTGAAAGGGAGCGGCCAGTTCTCCCAGCTCAGCTTTTCTCTGGTTTAGTTTTTTTTAGCAGTCGTGTGAAGAAAGACTGCTGGACCCAAAGAAGCAGGTCCAGGCTGGTAATCTCTCTCAGGTGTCTATCCTGTGATAACTTGTGTTTGATATGACCATTTGTGCCAAGGGGTGCTTGTGGGGATGTTGCAAGTACCTTGGAACAGATACACTGTTAGGTTTTAGGATGGGATAAGTTATTCGGTATTCTGTTTCTGTTCTTTGCGTTTCATTCAGTAATCTTTTAAATAAATCCTGTTTGGTTTACAATGAGGTGGTTTAACCAGCTGATTCTCTCCTTGAATATCCACTGTACACCTTCTCAAAACAACTAACAAAGATAGGGTCTGGGCTACCTTCTTGAAATGTTTTAAGGGGTTTGGTCTGGTCCATAAAAATCGAGAAGGAAAGTAAAAGGAGAGTGTGTGACTGGAATCAACTCGCGTGACGAAGTGAGTTCACAGGATTCTGAATTGGACTTTCCTCAAATTAAAATGGACAATGAGGACGTTCTCAAAATTTGGTATAAATTATTGAAGTACCTTCCACCGGAAATCAAAGTGACCTGAAAGAGTTATTTCTATTACATGGGTGAGATATGTGGGAATAAGCTGGGAAGTACTAATTTAATTATATATAGATAATATGATATAGATATAGGAAATGCTGTTCCAATTAAGCAATATCCTTATAGATGTACGCCAAAGAAAGTTGGTATCGGTTCAAAGACAACTTGAACACATGTTCCAAAACAACAGCATCAAAGGGAGTTGCAGGAATTGGAGCTCAGTCATAGTAATGGTGCCACAACCAGATGATTGCGTGCAGCCTATTGCAAAGTTAATGCACTTGCAGCGTCTGATCCATATCCAATTCGACATTGAGAAAACTGTATTGAAAAGGTAGAACAAAGCAACTTATATTTGTAATTTGGACTTGCTCAGAGGATACTGGCAGGTACCTTTATCCGAAGGAGTGAAGACAATTTCGGCTTTTGTAACAATGAATGGATGTTACCAACTTAAAGTCATAGAGTCATAGAGATGTACAGCATGGAAACTGACCTTTCAGTCCAATCCGTCCATGCCGACCAGATATCCCAACCCAAACTGGTCCCAGCTGCCAGCGCCGGCCCATATCCCTCAGTAATCTTTTAAATAAGGTGGCTTACAATGAGGTGGCTTAACCAGCTGATTATCTCCTTGAATATCATATATCAATCCAGAGGCCTTTGAAATGTTGCAAATGTACCAGCCTCCACCACTTCCTCTGGCAGCTCATTCCATACACGTACCACACTCTGTGTGAAAACGTTGCCCCTTAGGTATCTTTTATATCTTTCCTCTCTCACCCAATACCTATGCCCTCTAGTTCTGGACTCCCTAACCCCAGGGAAAATACTTTGTCTATTTATCCTATCAATGCCCCTCATAATTTTGTAAAATTCTATAAGGTCACCCGTCAGCCTCCGATGTTCCAGGGAAAACAGCCCCAGCGTATTCAGCCTCTGCCTGTGGCTCAAATCCTCCAACCCTGGCAACATCCTTGTAAATCTTTTCTGAACATTTTCAAGGTTCACAACATCTTTCCGATAGGAAGTGGACCAGAATCGCACACAATATTCCAACAGTGGCCTAACCATTGTCCTGTACAGCCGCAACATGACCTCCAAACTCCTGTACTCAATACTCTGACCAATAAAGAAAAGCATACCAAACACCACCTTCACTATCCTACCTATCTGCGATTCCATTTTCAAGGAGCTATGATCCTGCACTCCAAGGTCTCTTTGTTCAGTAACACTCCCTCGGACCTTACCATTTAGTGTACAAGTCCTGCTAAGATTTGCTTTCCCAAAATGCAGGACCTCACATTTATCTGAATTAAACTGCATCTGCCACTCCTCAGCTCATTGGCCCATATCCTGTTGTAATCTGAGGTAACCCTCTCCGCTGTCCACGACACCTCAAATTTTGGTGTCATCTGCAAACTTACTAACTGTACCTCTTATGCTCGCATCCAATTCATTTAAGTCATGCAATTTGGTTTAGAAAATGCGCCAGCCACATTTGAAAGGCTAGGTAATAAAGTAATTTCTGGGTTATCCAATTGTACGGTGTACATCGACAACCTTGTGATCTTTTAGTCACACACGGAAGGAACATTTGCAGCATTTATTGGAAGTATTCAATTGACTTTGGGAGGCAGGCTGGTGATAAACCTGGCTAAGTGTGAATTCTCCAAAGTCCGAGTCATGTCCCTCGGCCATGTTGTCAGGCATGGACAGGTGGCCCCGACAATGCCATTGACAACCACAGCAGGACGATGGTTCCTGGGAATGAAAAGGTTTACCAGAAGTTTGTACCAAACTATAGTAGTGTGGTTGCTCCACTAATTGACTAATTGAAGAAGTGCAGGAAATTTCAGTGGACAGTAGAATGTCAGAAGGCATTTGCCAACCTGAAAGCTGTGTTAGCCACTGCCCCAGTGTTAGCGACGCCGAATTGCACAAAGCTACTCAAGATGGCTTCTGATGTGAGTGATATGAGTGTTGGTGTTGTATTCTTACAAGATGACAATGAGAAGTTAGAAAGCCCCATTGGATATTTCTTCAGGAAATCGAATATTCATCAGGAATATTCCACAATTGAGAAGGAGAACCTTGAGCTTGGTGTTCCAACATTTCAACATTTGTATTGTCAGTAATGGGCCTTGGTCAATTGTCTGGACTGATCATAACCCATTAAAGCTTTTGGAGAAATGTAAGGGCTGCACTTCCAGATGGTTTACATGGAGCTTATTACTGCAGCCATTCAATTTGAAAATGATACACGTGGCAGGATGAGAAAATGCATTTGCTGATGACTTGTCACAACTTGGATAATGTAAGATGGAGGGATTTGGTGACAGGAGTAAATGGACAGAAACAGAATGCTGTAGTGAATACTTGCATGGTTCCAGGTGATGCAAGGTGTATGTATTGTCACGTAATAATAGATTAAGACTAAGGTTTTTAAAATGAAATCATCTTTGTCTCTTATTAATGTTGCAGTACAATTACAATACTGGCACCAAACCAACAATGTGGAAACTTGCCCAGGATGTCCTGTACATTAAAAAAAGGACAAATTCCAGCCAATTAACGCCCCCATCAGTCTATTCTTGATCATCAGTAAAGTGATGGAAAGTGTCATGAACAGTACTATAAAGCAGCACTTGCTCAGCAATAAGCTGCTCAACATCCTGGGCATTATTATTGACCAGAAACTCAACTGTACTTGCCACAAACACAGTAGCTACAACAGCAGGTCAGAAGCTAGGAATACTGCAGCAAGGAATACTGCAGCCTGTCCCCCATCTACAATGTACAAGTTGGAAGTGTGATGGAATTCCCCCAACTTGCCTGGATGGGTGCAGCCCCATCAACACTCAAGACGTTTGGCACCATCCAGGAAAAGCAGCCCACGTGATTGGCACCACATCCACAAGAGTCAACTCCCTCCACCACACATGCTCAGTACAAACTGCTGCTGCTACTATCTACAAGATTCACTGCAGAAATTCACCGAGGATCCTCAGACAGCACCATCCAAACCCACAACCACTTCCATCGAGAAGAACAAGGGCAGCAGATGTGTGGGAACTCCACTATCTTCAGTTCCCCTCCAAGTCATGCATCATCCTGACTTGAAAATATAACGCCGTTCCATCACTGTCACAGGGTCAAAGTCCTGGAATTCCCTCCCTAATTACATGGGGGGTTAACCCACAGCAGTTCAAGAAATCAGCTCACCCCCACCTTCTCAAAGACAACTTAGGTCAGGCATAAAATGCTGGCCAGCCAGTGGTAAAATAAATAAAATATAACAGTTCATTGTGTGTGTGTGAGTGAGTGAGTGAGTGAGTGATTGAGAGAGAGGAGAGAGAGGAGAGAGAGGAGAGAGAGGAGAGAGAGGAGAGAGAGGAGAGAGAGGAGAGAGAGACCATACCTCTCTGTGTGTGTGTGTCTCTGTGTGTGTAAGAGAGAGAGAAAAACACTGTGCCTGAGCATGTGTAAGAGAGTGAGTCAGAGAGAGAGAGAGACCATGCCTCTGTGTGTGTGTGTGTGAGAGAGAGAGATAGCAAAAGACTGTGTGTGTGTGTGTGTGTGTGTGTGTGTCTGTCGGGGCCAGGTGGAGTGGGTGGGGTGTGGTGATGTGAGGATGCTGTTATCATAAAAAGGTTATTTTTGTCCTGTGTTTTTTTGAAGAGAGATTGTAAGGGAAGAGGTGCTGAAGAGTCCAGAGTGTTTGCAGCTTTTTCTTTAAAAAAGTTTAACAATGGAAAAGGAGTGGCCAGTTCAGGTTCTTCTAGTTTTGGTCGAGCTGCAGCATTCCCAAGATGTTTTGAGTATCAGAAGGTTGCAAGCTTCAGTAAATGATTCCTAACTGAGCACTCGGGCATTTCTCTGGATGTTGTTCCCTCCTGCCTGTAAGAATACGAATTTGAATTTACCTTTTTGCCAAGGGGTGTGTTTATGAGATGTTATAACATTGGATCAGGAAATTAGTGAGTTACTGTATCAAGTAGTCGGTTATGTTTTCCAATCGTTTAATGCCACTTTCTTTTGTTTGTGTTTCAACCGTAGTGTTTAAGTGAATTCTGTGTGGCTTAATGCCGAGTGGTTTAACCAGTTGTATCACATCTGGAACATCAATGTCACATTTGCCTTAAAACAAAGAAAACCTTATTTATCCCATCTATGCCTCAATGATTTTACAAACCTCCATATGGTCACCCCTCAGCCACCGACACTCCAGGGAAAACAGCTGCAACTTCTTCAGCCTTTCCTTGTCGCTCAAACCCTCCAACCCTGGCAACATCCTTGGAGATCTTTTCTGAACCCTTTCAAGTTTCACAGCACCCTTCCTTTATGAGGGAAATTGCACGCAATATTCTAACAGTGGCCTAACCATTGCCCTGTATAGCCGCAACATGACCTCCGAACTCCTATACTCAATGCTCTGACCAACAAAGGGAAGCATACTCAATGCCTTCTTCACTATGCTGTCTTCCTGGGACTCCACTTCCACGGAACTAGGAACTCCAAGGTTTCTTTGATCAACAACACTCCCTAGGACATTACCATGAAGTGTGTAAGCCCAGCCCTGATTTGTCTTTCCAAAATGCAGCACCTTGCATTTATCTAAATGAAACTCCATCTACCAACCTTTGCTCTATTGGCCCATCTGATCAAGATCCCGTTATAGTTTGAGGTAACCTTCTTTGCTATCCATTACACCGACAATGTTGGTGTCATCTGCAAACTTACTACATATACCTTCTATATTCACATCCAAATCTTAAATGTAAGTGATGAAAAGCAGTGGATCCAGCATTGATCCTTGTGGCACATCACAGGTCACAGGCCTCCAGTCTGAAAATCAAACATCTACCACCATCCTCTGTCTTCTACCTTCAAGCCAGTTCTGTATCCAAGTGGCTAGTTCTCCCTGTATTCCATGAGAATTAACCTTGCTAGCCAGTTTCCCATGGGGAACCTTGTTGAACGCCTTACGCCTTATATAAATCACACCTACTGCTCTGCCTTCATGAAATCTCTTTGCTCCTTATTCAAAAAACTCAATCAAGTTTGAGAGACATGATTTCCCATGCACAAAGCCATGTTTACTGTCCCTAATCAGTCCTTGCCTTTCCAAATACATGTAAATCCTGTCCCTCAGGATTCCCTTCAATTGCAACGCACCCCACCCCCACTGATATAAGGCTCACTGGGCTATAGCTCCCTGGCTTTCCATACCACCTTTCCTCAATAGTGGCACCATGTTAGCCAACCTGCTGCCTTCCAGCACCTCATCGTGACTATCGATGATAAAAATATCTCAGCAATGGGCCCAGCAATCACTTCTAGCTTCCCACAGAGTTCAAGCGTACACCTGATCAGGTCCTGGGGATTTACCCACATTTATGTGTTTTAAGACATCCAGCACCTTTTCCTCTGTAATGTGGACATTTTTCAAGATGTCACTGTTTATTTCCCCACATTCTATTTCTTCCATGCCCTTCTCCACAGTAAACACTGACACAAATACTCCTTTAATGTCCCCCTCCCATCTCTTGCAGTTTGATTCATAGGCTGCTTTGCTGATCTTTGAAGTGCCCTATCCTCTCCCCAGTTACCATTTTGTCCTTAATGCTTTTTTTGTAGAATCATTTTGGATTCTCCTTAACCCAGTTTGCCAAATGTATCTCATGCCCCCTTTTTGCCCTCCTGATTTCCCTCTTAAGTATACTCCTACTGCCCTTATACTTGAAGAATTCACTCAATCTCTACTGTCTATACCTGACGTATGTTTCCTTCTCTTTCTTGAGCAAACCCTCAATTTCTCGAGTCTCAATGCCTGTCCCCCCCCCTCCCCCTGATCTGTGAATGCCTGTCCCCCCCTCCCCCAGATCTGTGAATGCCTGTCCCCCCCCTCCCCCTGATCTGTGAATGCCTGTCCCCCCCCCCTCCCCCTGATCTGTGAATGCCTGTCCCCGCCCCCAGGCTCTCCCTCCTCCCTGCGCCCTCTTCAGGAATGTCCTAGAACTTCATCCTGCAGCCAGGTCTCAGGGATGACCATTCAGTCAGATTGTGGTCTTCTCACTCACTTTGCTTCTCTTTAATTAGCTTCATAGATTCTGTGAAGGGGACACTCTGTGGTCAGGAAACAGAACCAGGTATCATATTAGAATTGGAAAGATTGATTTTTATTTTATGTTTGGAATATTGTTCAATTCTGAACTTGGCATTCACAGATCAGGGGGAGGGGGGGACAGGGATTCACAGATCAGGGGGAGGGGGGGGAACAGGCATTCACAGATCAGGGGGAGGGGGGGACAGGGAGTCACAGATCTAGGGGAGGGGGGGACAGGGAGTCACAGATCTAGGGGAGGGGGTGGGGGAAAGGCATTCACAGATCAGGGGGAGGGGGGGGACAGGGATTCACAGATCAGGGGGAGGGGGGGACAGGCATTCACAGATCAGGGGGAGGGGGGGGGACAGGCATTCACAGATCTGGGGGAGGGGGGGACAGGGATTCACAGATCAGGGGGAGGGGGGGACAGGGATTCACAGATCAGGGGGAGGGGGGGACAGGGATTCACAGATCTGGGGGAGGGGGGGACAGGGATTCACAGATCTGGGGGAGGGGGGGACAGGGATTCACAGATCTGGGGGAGGGGGGGACAGGCATTCACAGATCAGGGGGAGGGGGGGGGGACAGGGATTCACAGATCAGGGGGAGGGGGGGACAGGGATTCACAGATCAGGGGGAGGGGGGGGACAGGGATTCACAGATCAGGGGGAGGGGGGGGGGACAGGGATTCACAGATCTGGGGGAGGGGGGGACAGGGATTCACAGATCAGGGGGAGGGGGGGGACAGGGATTCACAGATCAGGGGGAGGGGGGGACAGGCATTCACAGATCTGGGGGAGGGGGGGGACAGGCATTCACAGATCAGGGGGAGGGGGGGAACAGGGATTCACAGATCAGGGGGAGGGGGGGACAGGCATTCACAGATCAGGGGGAGGGGGGGACAGGCATTCACAGATCTGGGGGAGGGGGGACAGGCATTCACAGATCAGGGGGAGGGGGGGGACAGGCATTCACAGATCAGGGGGAGGGGGGACAGGCATTCACAGATCAGGGGGAGGGGGGGACAGGCATTCACAGATCAGGGGGAGGGGGGGGACAGGCATTCACAGATCAGGGGGAGGGGGGGGACAGGCATTCACAGATCAGGGGGAGGGGGGGACAGGCATTCACAGATCAGGGGGGGGGACAGGGATTCACAGATCAGGGGGAGGGGGGGGACAGGCATTCACAGATCAGGGGGAGGGGGGGGACAGGCATTCACAGATCAGGGGGAGGGGGGGACAGGCATTCACAGATCAGGGGGAGGGGGGGGACAGGCATTCACAGATCAGGGGGGGGGGACAGGGATTCACAGATCAGGGGGAGGGGGGGACAGGCATTCACAGATCAGGGGGACGGGGGGGACAGGCATTCACAGATCAGGGGGAGGGGGGGGACAGGCATTCACAGATCAGGGGGAGGGGGGGGACAGGGATTCACAGATCTGGGGGAGGGGGGGGGACAGGCATTCACAGATCAGGGGGAGGGGGGGTGGGGGGGGACAGGGATTCACAGATCTGGGGGAGGGGGGGGACAGGCATTCACAGATCAGGGGGAGGGGGGGTGGGGGGGACAGGGATTCACAGATCTGGGGGAGGGGGGGACAGGCATTCACAGATCTGGGGGAGGGGGGGGACAGGCATTAACAGATCAGGGGGAGGGGGGTTGGGGGGGGACAGGGATTCACAGATCTGGGGGAGGGGGGGACAGGCATTCACAGATCTGGGGGAGGGGGGGGACAGGCATTCACAGATCTGGGGGAGGGGGGGACAGGCATTCACAGATCTGGGGAGGGGGGGGACAGGCATTCACAGATCTGGGGGAGGGGGTGGGGGACAGGCATTCACAGATCTGGGGGAGGGGGACAGGCATTCACAGATCTGGGGGAGGGGGTGGGGGACAGGCATTCACAGATCTGGGGGAGGGGGTGGGGGACAGGCATTCACAGATCTGGGGGAGGGGGGGGACAGGCATTCACAGATCTGGGGGAGGGGGGGGACAGGCATTCACAGATCTGGGGGAGGGGGGGGACAGGCATTCACAGATCTGGGGGAGGGGGGGGACAGGCATTCACAGATCTGGGGGAGGGGGTGGGGGACAGGCATTCACAGATCTGGGGGAGGGGGACAGGCATTCACAGATCTGGGGGAGGGGGTGGGGGACAGGCATTCACAGATCTGGGGGAGGGGGTGGGGGACAGGCATTCACAGATCTGGGGGAGGGGGTGGGGGACAGGCATTCACAGATCTGGGGGAGGGGGTGGGGGACAGGCATTCACAGATCTGGGGGAGGGGGTGGGGGACAGGCATTCACAGATCTGGGGGAGGGGGGGACAGGCATTCACAGATCTGGGGGAGGGGGTGGGGGACAGGCATTCACAGCTCTGGGGGAGGGGGTGGGGGACAGGCATTCACAGATCTGGGGGTGAGGGGGGGGGACAGGGATTCACAGATCTGGGGGAGGGGGTGGGGGACAGGCATTCACAGATCTGAGGGAGGGGGTGGGGGACAGGCATTCACAGATCTGGGGGAGGGGGTGGGGGACAGGCATTCACAGCTCTGGGGGAGGGGGTGGGGGACAGGCATTCACTGATCTGGGGGAGGGGGGGACAGGCATTCACAGATCTGGGGGAGGGGGTGGGGACAGGCATTCACAGATCTGGGGGTGAGGGGGGGGACAGGGATTCACAGATCTGGGGGAGGGGGTGGGGGACAGGCATTCACAGATCTGAGGGAGGGGGTGGGGGACAGGCATTCACAGATCTGGGGGAGGGGGTGGGGGACAGGCATTCACAGCTCTGGGGGAGGGGGTGGGGACAGGCATTCACAGATCTGGGGGTCGGGGGGGGACAGGGATTCACAGATCTGGGGGTGAGGGGGTGGGGGACAGGCATTCACAGCTCTGGGGGAGGGGGTGGGGGACAGGCATTCACAGCTCTGGGGGAGGGGGTGGGGGACAGGCATTCACAGATCTGGGGGAGGGGGGGACAGGCATTCACAGATCTGCGGGAGGGGGGGACAGGCATTCACAGATCTGGGGGAGGGGGGACAGGCATTCACAGATCTGGGGGAGGGGGGGACAGGCATTCACAGCTCTGGGGAAGGGGGTGGGGGACAGGCATTCACAGATCTGGGGGAGGGGGTGGGGGACAGGGATTCACAGATCGGGGGGGGACAGGCATTCACAGCTCTGAGGGGGACAGGCATTCACAAATCTGGGGGGGGGAGACAAGTATTCACAGCTCTGGGGGAGGGAGGGGGACAGGCATTCACAGCTCTGGGGTTGGGGGGGACAGGCATTCACAGCTCGGGGGGTGGGGGGACAGGCATACATAGCTCTGGGGGAGGGGGAACAGGACAGGGACAAATAATTCACCAATACTGGAATGGTCTGAACTTCTCTCCTGTATTGACAGTGATCACTTTTATAAACTTCTTTTACAGGGCATCAGGAGAGAGCTAGAGAAAGGAAACTCAAACCAAACCAAAAACAGTCAAAATCTGATACGACACAATTAATCAGGAACTGAATGCTATCGGTCTTTGAACTTGAAAGCAGAAGTGTTACAACCAGATGATCAGCCTAGAAAAAGCTTTGCACCATTCGCAGGACCTGGACAGCATAGAGTTACAGAGATCTACAGAACAGAATAAGATCCTTGAGCCCTTCTACAATTTAAACCAAACACACAGAAAAACTCACCTTGCCTCGTAATATGTTAAGGTATGAGAGACAGAGGACTCCTAAATTCCACTATTTAAAGGAAATTATCAATTTTATTCTTTAGCCCTAAAAGTGAATATGAAACATTAAACAAAAATGAACATTTTTATTGGGGAAAATGAAATTATGATGCGATCAGGCAGGAGTTGGGAAGTACAAACTGAGAGCAATTGTTCCACAGATAGGGCACAGCAGACATGTGGCGACTATTTAAGGAGCAGTTGTTGCAAGTGATGCACCAAGTTGTTCCTGTGAGACAGGTACGAAGGGGTAAGATTAAGGAACCTTGGATGACGAGAACAGAGGAACGTCTCGGCAAAAGGTAGAGGGCAGCTTAGGTTAGGTGGAGGAAGCAAGGATATAGCACAGTTTTAGATTATTACAGGCGAGTTAGAAAGGAGCTCAGTAAATGGACTGAGGAGAGCCAGGAGGGGGCACGAAAAAGGCTTGGCAAGAAGGATTAGGGAGAATCCAAAGGCATTTTACTCCTACGTGAGGAATAGAGAATGATCAGGGAGAAGGTAGGGTCAATCAGGGATAGCGTAGAGAACTTGTGCTTGGAATCTGAGCAGATAGGGGAAGCCCTAAATGAGTTTTTTTGCTTTGGTTTTCACTAAGGAAAGGAACCTTGTTGTGAATGAGAACTTTGAGGAGCTGGGATACAGGCTGGAACCGATCAAGATTGATGAGGTTGATGTGCTGGAAATTTTGGCAAACATTAAGATTGATAAGTCCCCAGGACCAGACCAGATTTATCGTAGGTTACTCTGGGAAGCAAGAAAGGAGGTTGCTAAGCTGCTGGTGAAGATTTTTTCATCCTCACTCTCCACAGGAGTCATACAGAAGGATTTTTTTTTGAGTGCGAGCAGCAGCTAAGGTAAGACTGTTTGTTTTAAAAGTACTTACCGGAAGCGGGCAGCGGTATTTTTTTTTCACTCTCTCTTCACAGAAAGAGCGGGAGCAGCAGGGGGAAGTGACGACGACCAGAGAGGCAGCCGAGACCCGGAAGCAGGTAGAGCGTAAGCTTACCTGGGTAGGTTTGTTTCCCCTTTACAAGCGCGCAGCCGAAGAACCCGAGGCACTACGGAGGTAGTGCCTCCCACCCGCTCTCCTCCTCTAACCTAATAATAAGATCCGTTGTGGGAAGTAGGTAAGTGCTGAATTTTGCTTGTTGTATTCTTTAGACCCAGTTTTGTTTTAAAATAAAGGTTAGCTTTAGAGGGATGGCAGTGAAGGCAGTGCAATGTTTCTCCTGCAACATGTATGAGGTGAGGGATGCCATGGACGTCCCTGCTGATTACACTTGCAGGAAGTGCACCCATCTCCAGCTCCTCCAAGACCGTGTTAGGGAACTGGAGCTGGAGTTGGATGAACTTCGGATCATTCGGGAGGCAGAGGGGGTCATAGATCGGAGCTATAGGGAAGTAGTAACTCCAAAGATGGCAGATAGATGGGTGACAGTGAGGGGGACAGGGAGGAAGCAGCCAGTGCAGGGACCCCCTGCGACCGTTCCCCTCAAGAACAAGTATACCGTTTTGGATACTTGTGGGGGGGACGACTTACCAGGGGTAAGTGACGGGGCTCAGGCCTCTGGCACGGAGCCTGTCCCCATTACTCAGAAGGGAAGGGTGGAGAAGAGCAGAGCAATAATAATTGGGGACTCGATAGTTCGGGGCACAGATAGGCGGTTTTGTGGGAACGAGAGAGACTCACGTTTGGTATGTTGCCTCCCAGGTGCAAGGGTACGTGATGTCTCTGATCATATTTTCCAGGTCCTTAAGGGGGAGGGGGAGCAGCCTGAAGTCGTGGTCCATATTGGCACCAACGACATCGGTAGGAGGAGTGCTGAGGATGTTAGACAGGCTTTTAGGGAGCTAGGTTGGAAGCTCAGAGTTAGAACGAACAGAGTTGTTGTCTCTGGTTTGTTACCCGTGCCACGTGATAGAGAGTCGAGGAATAGGGAGAGAGAACAGTTAAATGCGTGGCTACAGGGATGGTGCAGGAGGAAGGGATTTCGGTACTTGGATAACTGGGGTTCTTTCTGGGGAAGGTGGGACCTCTATAAACAGGATGGTCTGCACCTGAACCTGAGGGGCACCAGTATCCTTGGGGGGAGGTTTGCTAGTGCTCTTGGGGGGGGGTTTAAACTAACTCTGCAGGGGCATGGGAACCCAGACTGTAGCTTTAGGGTGCAGGACCTGGAGTGTAGGGAGGTTAGGAATATGGCATCAATCTTAAAGGAGGGTGCCTGTAAACAGAAGAGTGGCTTGAAGTGTGTATACTTTAATGCCAGACGTATATGAAATAAGGTAGGTGAACTTGCAGCATGGGTTGGTACCTGGGACTTCGATGTTGTGGCTATTACGGAGACATGGCTAGATCAGGGACAGGATTGGCTGTTGCAGGTTCCAGGGTTTAAATGTTTTAGTAGGGTCAGAGGTGGGGGTAAAAGAGGGGGGTGTGTGGCTTTGCTTGTCAAAGATAGTATTACAGCGGTGGAAAGGACGATGGACGAAGATTTGCCATCTGAGCTAGTTTGGGTTGAGGTTAGGAATAGGAGAGGTGAGGTCACCCTGTTAGGAGTCTTTTACAGGCCTCCTAATAGTGCTAGAATCGTTGAAGAAAGGATTGCGAAGATGATTCAGGAGAAGAGTGACAGTAATAGGGTGGTTGTTATGGGGGACTTTAACTTTCCTGATATTGATTGGGAAAGCTATAGCTCAAGTTCGTTAGATGGGTCAGTGTTTGTCCAATGTGTGCAGGAGAGTTTCCTGACACAATATGTAGATAAGCCAACAAGAGGTGAGGCCATACTGGATTTGGTTCTGGGTAACGAACCAGGCCAGGTATTAGAACTAGAGGTAGGTGAGCACTTTGGGGATAGTGACCACAATTCGGTGATTTTTACTCTAGTGATGGAGACGGATAAGTGTGTACTACAGGGCAAGAGTTATAGCTGGGGGCAGGGAAATTATGATGCGGTGAAGCATGACTTAGGATGTGTGGATTGGAAAAGTAGATTCCAAGGCAAGAGCGTAATTGATATGTGGAACTTGTTCAAGGAGCAACTATTGAGTGTCCTTGATAAGTACGTACCTATCAGGCAGGGAGGAAAGGGTCATGTGAGGGAGCCGTGGTTTAATAAGGAGTTGGAATCCCTTGTTAAATGGAAGAGGGCGGCCTTTGTAAAGATGAGGTGTGAAGGTTCAATAGGGGCGATTGAGAGTTATAAGGTAGCCCGGAAGGACCTGAAGAGAGAGCTAAGAGCAGCAAGGAGGGGACATGAAAGGTCCTTAGTTGGTAGGATTAGGGAAAACCCTAAGGCTTTCTATAGGTATGTTAGGAATAAAAGAATGACTAGGGTAGGAATAGGTCCAATCAAGGATAGTAATGGGAAGTTGCGTGTGGAGGCTGAAGAGATTGGGGAGGCACTGAATGAATACTTTTCGTCAGTATTCACTCAGGAACAGGACATTGTTGTCGATATGAATACTGAGGCACGAATAAGTAGAATGGATGGCTTTGAGATATGTAGAGAAGAGGTGTTGGAAATTCTGGCAAGGGTGAAAATAGATAAGTCCCCTGGGCCTGATGGCATTTATCCTAGGATTCTCTGGGAAGCAAGGGAGGAGATTGCAGAGCCATTGGCCTTGATTTTTGTGTCCTCTTTGTCTACAGGAGTAGTGCCAGAGGACTGGAGGCTAGCAAACATGGTTCCCTTGTTCAAGAAGGGGAGTAGGGATAATCCTAGTATCTATAGGCCAGTGAGTCTCACTTCTGTTGTGGGCAAAGTCTTAGAGAGAATTGTAAGGGATAGGATTTATGCACATCTGGATAAGAATAATGTGATCAAGGATAGTCAGCATGGTTTTGTGAAGGGCAGGTCGTGCCTCACAAACCTTATTGAATTCTTTGAGAAGGTGACTAAGGAGGTAGATGAGGGGAAAGCGGTAGATGTGGAATATATGGATTTTAGTAAGGCGTTTGATAAGGTCCCCCATGGTAGGCTACTGCAGAAAATACAGAGATATGGCATTGAGGGTGAGTTGGAGGTTTGGATTAGGAATTGGCTGGCTGGAAGAAGACAGAGGGTAGTCGTTGATGGCAAAGGTTCATTTTGGAGTGCCGTCACTAGCGGTGTTCCGCAAGGATCTGTTTTGGGACCATTGCTGTTTGTCATTTTTATAAATGACCTGGAGGAAGGGTTAGAAGGTTGGGTGAGCAAGTTTGCGGATGATACGAAAGTCGGAGGAGTTGTAGACAGTGAGGGAGGATATGGCAGGTTACAGCGGGATATAAAGAAGCTGCAGAGCTGGGCAGAAAGGTGGCAAATGGAGTTCAATGTAGCTAAGTGTGAGGTGATTCACTTTGGTAGAGTAACAAAAAGATGGGGTATTGGGCTAATGGTCGGATACTTGGTAGTGTGGAAGAGCAGAGGGATCTTGGTGTCCATGTACACAGATCTCTGAAAGTTGCCACCCAAGTAAATAGTGCAGTGAAAAAGGCATATGGCGTACTGGCTTTTATTGGTAGAGGAATTGAGTTCCGGAGTCCTGAGGTCATGCTGCAGTTGTATAAGACTCTGGTGCGGCCACATCTGGAATATTGTGTGCAGTTTTGGTCGCCATACTATAGGAAGGATGTGGAGGCACTGGAACGGGTGCAGAGGAAGTTTACCAGGATGTTGCCTGGTATGGTAGGAAGATCCTATGAGGAAAGGCTGAGGCACTTGGGGTTGTTTTCATTGGAGAAAAGAAGGTTTAGGGGTGACTTGATAGAGGTGTACAAGATGATTAGGGGGTTAGATAGGGTTGACAGTGAGAACCTTTTTCCACGTATGGAGTCAGCTATTACAAGGAGGCACAGCTTTAAATTAAGGGGGGGTAGATATAGGACTGATGTTAGGGGTAGGTTCTTCACTCAGCGAGTCGTAAATTCATGGAATGCCCTGCCAGTAGCAGTGGTGGACTCTCCCTCTTTATGGGTATTTAAGCGGGCATTGGATAGGTATATGGAGGATAGTGGGTTAGTGTAGGTTAGGTGGGCTTGGATCGGCGCAACATCGAGGGCCGAAGGGCCTGTACTGCGCTGTATTCTTCTATGTTCTATGTTATTGCGAGGAGGCCAATGTTGTTCCCCTTTTCAAGAAGGGTAATAGGGAAATCCCTGGCAATTACAGACCAGTCAGTCTTATGTTTGTGGTCAGCAAGGTTTTGGAAAGAATTCTGAGGGATAGGATTTATGACTATTTGGAAAAGCATAGCATGATTAAAGGCAGTCAGCATGGCTTTGTGAGGGGAAGGTCATGCCTCATAAATCTTATTGAGTTCTTTGAGGAAGTGACAGGATAGATCGATGAAGAGGATATGGTGTATGAGGACTTCAGCAAGGCATTTGATAAGGTGGTCTCATCCATAAAGTCAGGAGGTATGGGTTACAGGGAGATTTGGCAATTTGGATTCAGAATTGGTTAGCTGACAGAAGGCGAGATGGAAAGTTCTGCCTGGAGATCAGTCTTAAGTGGTGTCCCACAGGGCTCTCTTCTTGGGTTTCTGCTCTTTATAGTTTTTATAAATGACTTGGATGAGGGGTGGGTTAG
This sequence comes from Chiloscyllium punctatum, assembly GCF_047496795.1. Taxonomy (NCBI): domain Eukaryota; kingdom Metazoa; phylum Chordata; class Chondrichthyes; order Orectolobiformes; family Hemiscylliidae; genus Chiloscyllium; species Chiloscyllium punctatum. The sequence continues at coordinate 17,957,441 of NC_092755.1, read as the reverse complement.
TAAATTTGGAGATGACACAAAGGTTGGAGGTGCCGTTGATAGTATCGAGAGCTATTGCAGGCTGCAGCGCAACATAGGCAGGGTGCAGAGCTGGGCTGTGAAATGGCAGATGGAATTCAACCTGGATAAATGCGAAATGATGCAATTTGAAAGGTCGAACTCGAATGCTGAATATAGGATTAAAGACAGGATTGTTGGCAATGTGGAGGAGCAGAGGGATCTTGGTGTTCAAGTACATAGTTCCCGCAGATTTTCCACCCAAGTGGATAGGGTTATTAAGAAAGCATATGGTGATTTGGCTTTCATTAACAGGGGGATCAAGTTTAAGAGCCGTGAGGTTTTGATACAACTCTACAAGTCCCTGGTGAGACCACACTTGGAATATTGTGTCCAGTTCTGGTTGCCCTACTGTAGGCTTTGGGGAGGGTGCAAAGAAGGTTTGCTGGGATGCTGCCTGGACTGAAAGGCTTGCCTTATGAAGAGAGATTGAAGAAGCTCAGACTTTTCTCTCTGGAGAGAAGGAGGAAGAGAGGAGACCTGATTGGAGATCTCCCTGGGTCATCTTTGGACTTCTGCTGCAAGGGTAAAAAAAGTACCGTTGATCGAGAGTGTTTTGGATGGCAGTCTCTCTCTCTCTCTCTCTCTCTCTCTTTGGATTTTAGTATACTGGGGCATAATTTAAACAGATTGGCTGAATTCAAATTGTGGTCAAAATACTGCGGTATCTAATTTACAACCAAATGTTGCATATTTTCAATTTTCCAGAACACTCTGAGACTGCTCGTCAGTCACACAGCAGTTGCTCTCACTGCCAAAACAGCCTTCACTCTCCCTTAAAGGTACAGTATACACCTTCAACTTCATAACAACATCTTCAATATTTGGAGAGTTTCTCCTTCTGTCACCCTTACAGACAGTAAGTTCCCATTTCCCACCACCCTGGGGCTATGCTTGTGTGTGGGCAAGGCTTGAACTGATCACCCAACCTGGAGACAAGCAACAACACCAGTACCACAGGGAAACCATGTAACCATGGGGATTGTGGAAAGGCATTCAAATACTCATTCCTGTTGGAAATTCATCTGCACAGTCACTCTGGAGAGAAGCCATTCTCCTGCACTCAGTTTGGGAAAGGATTCACTCAGTCAACAGCTCTGCTGACACACCAGCTAATTCACACAAGTGAGAGACCATTCACCTGTTGTCTCTGTGAGAAAGGATTCACTCAGAGTGACTGGTAGATCAGGTTCATACTGGGGAGAAGCTATTCATTCCCCTGCTCCATTTGAGAGAGGGATTGACTCAACTGTCACAGCGACTGATCCATCAGCATGTTCAAACTACGGAAAGAATATTCATCTGCCGTGTGGGAGAAAGGGTTCCTGAATCCATCTAACCTTCTGACCCATCAGTGAGTTCACACTGTGTCAAGGCCATTCGCCTGCCCTGTGTGAGAGAAAGGATTCACAACTTCATCCAACTTCTGACACATCAGCAGATTCATACCTGGGAGTGACCTGTTCAACCAGTGCAAGTGGATTTAGTCAGCTCACACACCAGCAAGTCCACATGTGACTGCAGAGGTTGGAATATTCCATTACTCCTGTTGCTCGTGACATCCAGCACTGAATCAGGTATGTCCTGACAGTGAGGGTTTGTTTCTGCTGAAGTTACTTCCTTATCACGAGAGTAGAGTTGAAGATTCTTGTCATTGTAGCCGACAGCGTTCTTCGGGGTATAGTGACCCTTTAAAACCAGCTCTCTGTGATTATTCTGACAAAATCAGAAAAATTTCACAAGCAATTAGTGTGCAACTAATATTGAATTTCTGCTTCAAATGGAACTTGCTCCCTGTGATAAGAACTGAAATTTGATATCTGAAAGGTTCCCCGGCATTAAAATCTCCAGGAAGAAAGTGTTGATGAATCCTTGCTGACAATTCTTACTGAATCCTTGCTGACAATTCTTACTGAATCCTTCCTGACAAATCTTACTGAATCCTTGCTGACAATTCTTACTGAATCCTTGCTGACAATTCTTACTGAATCCTTCCTGACAAATCTTACTGAATCCTTGCTGACAAATCTTACTGAATCCTTGCTGACAATTCTTACTGAATCTTTGCTGACGATTCTTACTGACTTGAACATTCCACACATGGCCCTATTTTCCTACCAGGAAGAATGGGAATCAAAGTTTATGTCAGACCTGAGACGATTGGTGTCAGGGACTGTGGGGCTGGATTAAATCAAACAGGCAGAGATTGGTGTCAGGGACTGTGGGACTGGTTTATATCAGACAGGCAGAGATTGGTGTCAGGGACTGTGGGACTGGTTTATATCAGACAGGGGGAGATTGGTGACCGCAATCTCCCCTTGTCTGATATAAACCAACCCTAGAGTCAGTGACACCAATCTCTTCCTGTCTGATATAATCCAGCCCCACACACACTGACACCAATGTCTGCCTGTCTGATATAAACCAACCCCACAGTCACTGATGCCACTCTCCTCCTGTCTGATATAAACCAGACCCACAGTCACTGACACCAATCTCGCCCTGTCTGATATAAACAAGGCCCCAGTCACTGACACCAATCTCCACCTGCCGGATATAAACCAGACCCACAGTCACTGACACCAATCTCCCCCGTCTGATATAAACCACCTCCACAATCACTGACACCAATTATCCCCTGTCTGATATAAACCAGACCCACAGTCACTGACCCCAATCTCCCCCTGTCTGATATAAACCAAACCCAGAGTCAGTGACACCAATGTCTGCCTGTCTGATATAAACCAACTAGGTAAAAACAAGGACTGCAGATGCTGGAAACCACAGTCTAGATTATAGTGCTGCTGGAAAAGCACAGGTAGCGTTGATATAAACTAACTCCACAGTCACTGATGCCAGTCTCCTCCTGTCTGATATAAATCAGTGACTGTGGGTCTCGTTTATATTAGACAGGGTGAGATTGGTATTAGTGACAGTGGAGGTGGTTTATATCAGACAGGGGGAGATTGGTGTCAGTGACTGCGGGTCTGGTTTATATCAGACAGGGGGAAATTGTTGTCAGTGACTGTGGGTCTGGTTTATATCAGACAGGGTGAGATTGGTGTCAGTGACTTGGGGCTGGTTTATATCCGGCAGGTGGAGATTGGTGTCAGTGACTGTGGGGCTGGTTTATATCAGACAGGAGGAGAGTGGCATCAATGACTGTGGAGTTAGTTTATATCAACGCTACCTGTGCTTTTCCAGCAGCACTATAATCTAGACTGTGGTTTCCAGCATCTGCAGTCCTTGTTTTTACCTAGTTGGTTTATATCAGACAGGCAGACATTGGTGTCACTGACTCTGGGTTTGGTTTATATCAGACAGGGGGAGATTGGGGTCAGTGACTGTAGGGCTGCTTTCTATCAGACAGGGGGAGATTGGGGTCAGGGACTGTGGGCCTGATTTATATCAGACAGGGGGAGATTGGTGTCACTGACTGTGGTCTGGTTTATATCAGACAGGGGGAGATTGGTGTCAGTGACTGTGGTCTGGTTTATATCAGACAGGGGGAGATTGGGGTCAGGGACTGTGGGCCTGATTTATATCAGACAGGGGGAGATTGGTGTCAGTGACTGTGGTCTGGTTTATATCAGACAGGGGGAGATTGGTGTCAGGGACTTTGGGCCTGGTTTATATCAGACAGGGGGAGATTGGCATCAGTGACTGTGGGGCTGGTTTATATCCGGCAGGGGGAGATTGGTGTCAGTGACTGTGGTCTGGTTTATATCAGACAGGGGGAGATTTGTGTCAGGGACTTTGGGCCTGGTTTATATCAGACAGGGGGAGATTGGCATCAGTGACTGTGGGGCTGGTTTATATCAGACAGGGGGAGATTGGTGTCAGTGACTGCGGGTCTGGTTTATATCAGACAGGGGGAAATTGTTGTCAGTGACTGTGGGTCTGGTTTATATCAGACAAGGTGAGATTGGTGTCAGTGACTTGGGGCTGGTTTATATCCGGCAGGTGGAGATTGGTGTCAGTGACTGTGGGGCTGGTTTATATCAGACAGGAGGAGAGTGGCATCAATGACTGTGGAGTTAGTTTATATCAACGCTACCTGTGCTTTTCCAGCAGCACTATAATCTAGACTGTGGTTTCCAGCATCTGCAGTCCTTGTTTTTACCTAGTTGGTTTATATCAGACAGGCAGACATTGGTGTCACTGACTCTGGGTTTGGTTTATATCAGACAGGGGGAGATTGGGGTCAGTGACTGTAGGGCTGCTTTCTATCAGACAGGGGGAGATTGGGGTCAGGGACTGTGGGCCTGATTTATATCAGACAGGGGGAGATTGGTGTCACTGACTGTGGTCTGGTTTATATCAGACAGGGGGAAATTGTTGTCAGTGACTGTGGGTCTGGTTTATATCAGACAGGGGGAGATTGGGGTCAGGGACTGTAGGGCTGCTTTCTATCAGACAGGGGGAGATTGGGGTCAGGGACTGTGGGCCTGATTTATATCAGACAGGGGGAGATTGGTGTCACTGACTGTGGTCTGGTTTATATCAGACAGGGGGAGATTGGTGTCAGTGACTGTGGTCTGGTTTATATCAGACAGGGGGAGATTGGTGTCAGTGACTGTGGTCTGGTTTATATCAGACAGGGGGAGATTTGTGTCAGGGACTTTGGGCCTGGTTTATATCAGACAGGGGGAGATTGGCATCAGTGACTGTGGGGCTGGTTTATATCCGGCAGGGGGAGATTGGTGTCAGTGACTGTGGTCTGGTTTATATCAGACAGGGGGAGATTTGTGTCAGGGACTTTGGGCCTGGTTTATATCAGACAGGGGGAGATTGGCATCAGTGACTGTGGGGCTGGTTTATATCAGACAGGGGGAGATTGGTGTCAGTGACTGCGGGTCTGGTTTATATCAGACAGGGGGAAATTGTTGTCAGTGACTGTGGGTCTGGTTTATATCAGACAGGGTGAGATTGGTGTCAGTGACTTGGGGCTGGTTTATATCCGGCAGGTGGAGATTGGTGTCAGTGACTGTGGGGATGGTTTATATCAGACAGGGGGAGATTGGTGTCAGGGACTATGGGGCTGGTTTTCATCATACGGGGGAGATTGGTGTCAGTGACTGTGGCACTGGCTTATGTCAGACAGGGGGAGGTTGGTGTCAGGGACAGTGGGCCTGGTTTATGTCAGACAGGGGGAGATTGGCATCAGTGATTGTCGGTCTGGTTTATATCAGACAAGAGGAGATTGGTGTCCAGGACTATGGGTTTGGTTTACATCAGACAAGGGGAAATTGGTGTCAGAGACTTTGGGGCTGGTTCAAATCAAACAAGGGGAGATTGGTGTCAGTGTCTGTGGGGCTGGTTTATATCAGAGAGGGGGAGATTGGTGTCAGGGACTGTCGGTCTGGTTTATATCAGACAGGGGGAGATTGGTGTCAGTGACTGTGGGCCTGATTTATATCAGACAGGGGGAGATTGGTGTCAGTGACTGTGGGGCTGGTTTGTATCAGACAGCCAGAGATTGGTGTCAGGGACTGTGGGTCTGGTTTATATTTGGCAGGGCGAGATTGGTATCAATGACAGTGGAGGTGGTTTATATCAGACAAGGGGAGATTGGTGTCAGTGACTGTGGGTCTGGTTTAGATCAGACACGGCAGATTGGTGTCAGTGACTGTGGGGCTGGATTGTATCAGACAGAGGGAGATTGGTGTCAGTGTCTGTTTGTCTGGTTTATGTCAGACAGGGGGAGATTGGCATCAGTGACTGTGGGGCTGGTTTACATCAGACATGTGGAGATTGGTGTCAGTGACTGTGGGGCTGGTTTATATCTGACAGGGCGAGATTGTTGTCCGGGACTGTGGGCCTGGATTATATCACACAGGGGGAGATTGGTGTCAGGGACTGTGGGGCTGGTTTAAATCTGGCAGGGTGAGATTCGTGTCAGGGACTGTGGGTCTGGTTTATCTCAGACAGGAGGAGATTGTTGTCAGTGACTGTGGGACTGGTTGATGTCAGACAGGAGGAGATTGGTGTCAGTGACTGTGGGTCTGGTTTATATCCGGCAGGGGGAGATTGGTGTCAGTGGCTGTGGGGCTGATTTATATCAGACAGGGGGAGATTGGTGTCAGTGACTGTGGTAAAAACAATGACTGCAGATGCTGGAATCCAGATTCTGGATTATTAGTGCTGGAAGAGCACAGCAGTTCAGGCAGCATCCAAGTAGCTTCGATATCGACATTTCGGGCAAAAACCTTTCATCAGGAATAAAGGCAGTGAGCCTGAAGCGTGGAGAGATAAGCTAGAGGAGGGTGGGGCTGGGGAGAAAGTAGCATAGAGTACAATGGGTGAGTGGGGGAGGGGATAAAGGAGATAGGTCAAAGAGGAGAGGGTGGAGTGGATAGGTGGAAAAGGAGATAGGCAGGTAGGACAAGTCCGGACAAGTCATGGGGACAGTTACTGAGCTGGAAGTTTAGAACTAGGGTGAGGTGGGGGAAGGGGAAATGAGGAAACTGTTGAAGTCCACATTGATGCCCTGGGGTTGAAGTGTTCTGAGGCGGAAGATGAGGCATTCTTCCTCCAGGCGTCTAGTGGTGAGGGAGCCGTGGTGAAGGAGGCCCAGGACCTCCATGTCCTCGGCAGAGTGGGAGGGGGAGTTGAAATGTTGGGCCACGGGGCGGTGGGGTTAATTGGTGCAGGTGTCGCGGAGATGTTCCCTAAAGCGCTCTGCTAGGAGGCGTCCAGTCTCCCCAATGTAGAGGAGACCATATCGGGAGCAACGGATACAATAAATGATATTAGTGGATGTGCAAGTAAAACTTTGATGGATGTGGAAGGCTCCTTTAGGGCATTGGATAGAGGTGAGGCAGGAGGTGTGGGCACAGGTTTTACAGTTCCTGCGGTGGCAGGGGAAAGTGCCAGGATTGGAGGGTGGGTTGTTTGGGGGCGTGGACCTGACAGTCACGGAGGGAACGGTCTTTGCGGAAGGCGGAAAGGGGTGGGGAGGGAAATATATCCCTGGTAGTGGGGTCTTTTTGGAAGTGGCGGAAATGTCGGCAGATGATTTGGTTTATGCGAAGGTTGATAGGGCGAAGGTGAGCACCAGGGGCGTTCTGTGCTTGTTACGGTTGGAGGGGTGGGGTCTGAGGGCGGAGGTGCGGGATGTAGACGAGATGCGTTGGAGGGCATCTTTAACCACGTGGAAAGGGAAATTGCAGTCTCTAAAGAAGGAGGCCATCTGGTGTGTTCTGTGGTGGAACTGTTCCTCCTGGGAGCAGATCCGGCGGAGGCGGAGGCATTGGGAATACGGGATGGTATTTTTTCAAGAGGTCAGGTGGGAAGAGGTGTAATCCAGGTAGCTGTGGGAGTCGGTGGGTTTGTAAAAAATGTCAGTGTCAAGTCGGTCGTCATTAATGGGGATGGAGAGGTCCAGGAAGGGGAGGGAAGTGTCAGAGATGGTCCAGTTAAATTTAAGGTCAGGGTGGAATGTGTTGGTGAAGTTGATGAATTGCTCAACCTCCTCGCAGGAGCACGAGGTGGCGCCAATGCAGTCATCAATGTAGCGGAGGAAGAGGTGGGGAGTGGTGCTGCTGTAATTACGGAAGATCAACTGCTCTACATAGCCAATAAAGAGACAGGCATAGCTGGGGCCCATATGTGTGCCCATGGCTACCCCTTTGGTCTGGAGGAAGTGCGAGGATTCAAAGGAGAAATTGTTAAGGGTGAGGACCAGTTCGGCCAAACGAATGAGAGTGTCAGTGGAAGGGTACTGTTGGGGATGTCTGGAAAGGGAAAAACGGAGGGTTTGGAGGCCCTGGTCATGGCGAATGGAGGTGTAGAGGGATTGGATATCCATGGTGAAGATGAGGTATTGGGGGCCAGGGAAACAGAAGTCCTGGAGGAGGTGGAGGGCGTGGGTGGTGTCTCGAACGTATGTGGGGAGTTCCTGGACTATGGGGGATAGGACAGTGTCAAGGTAGGTAGAGATGAGTTCAGTGGGGCAGGAGCATGCTGAGACAATGGGTCGGCCAGGGTGGTCAGGCTTGTGGATCTTGGAAAGGAGGTAGAACCGGGCAGTGCGGGGTTCCTGAACTATGAGGTTGGAAGCTGTGGGTGGGAGATTTCCTGAGGTGATGAGGTTCTGTATGGTCTGGGAGATGATGGTTTGGTGATGGGGGATGGGGTCATGGTCGAGGGGGGCAGTAGGAAGAGGTGTCCTCGGTTGATGTTTGGCTTCAGCGGTGGAGGTCAGTGCGCCAGACTACCACTGCGCCCCCTTTATCCGCTGGCTTGATGCTGAGGTTGGGATTGGAGCAGAGGGATTAGAGGGCTGCGCGTTGTGAGGGTGGGAGGTTAGAGTGAGGGAGGGAGGTAGATGGTCTGGTTTATATCAGACGGGGGAGATTGGTGTCAGGGACTGTGGTGCTGGTTCATATCAGACAGGGGGAGATTGGTGTCAGGGATTGTGGTGCTGGTTCATATCAGACAGGGGGAGATTGGTGTCAGTGACCGTGGGGTGGTTTATATCAGACAGGGGGAGATTGGTGTCAGTGACTGTGGTGCTGGTTGATATCAGACACGAGGAGATTTGCGTCAGTGACTGTGGGTCTGGTTTATATCAGACAGGGGGAGATTGGTGTCAGTGACTGTAGGGCTGTTTTATATCAGACGGGGGAGATTGGTGTCAGTGTCTGTGGGTCTGGTTTATATCAGACAGGGGGAGATTGGTGTCAGTGACTGTGGGTCTGGTTTATATCAGACAGGGGGAGATTGGGGTCAGTGACTGTGGGGCTGGTTTATATCAGACAGGGGGAGATTGGTGTCAGGGATTGTGGTGCTGGTTCATATCAGACAGGGGGAGATTGGCGTCAGTGACTGTGGTGCTGGTTTATATCAGACAGGGGGAGATTTGTGTCAGTGACTGTGGGTCTGGTTTATATCAGACATGGGGAGATTTTTGTCAGTGACTGTGTGCTGGTTGATATCAGACAAGAGGAGATTTGTGTCAGTGACTGTGGGTCTGGTTTATATCAGTCATTGGGAGATTGGTGTCACTGACTGATGGTCTTATTTATATAATACAGGGTAAGATTGGTGTCAGTCACTGTCGGGCTATTTTATATCAGACAGGGGGAGATTGGTGTCAGTGTCTGTGGGTCTGGTTTATATCAGACAGGGGGAGATTGGTGTCAGTGTCTGTGGGTCTGGTTTATATCAGACAGGGGGAGATTGGAGTCAGTGACTGTGGGTCTGGTGTATATCAGACAGGGGGAGATTGGTGTCAGTGTCTGTGGGTCTGGTTTATATCAGACAGGGGGAGATCGGTGTCAGTGACTGTGTGGCTGGTTTTTATCAGACATTGGCAGATTGGTGTCAGTGAATGTGGGTCTGGTTTATATCAGACAGGGGGAGATTGGTGTCATTGACTGCAGAGCTGGTTTATATCAGACAGGGGGAGATTGGTGTTCGTGACTGTGGTGCTGGTTTATATCAGACAGGGGGAGATTGGCGTCAGTGACTGTGGAGTTAGTTTATATCAACGCTGCCTGTGCTTTTCCAGCACCACTCTAATCTAGACTCTGGTTTGCAGCATCTGCAGTCCTTGCCTTTTCCTCGTTGGTTGATATCAGACAGGCAGAGATTGGTGTCAGTGTCTGTGGGGTTGGTTTATATCAGACAGGGGGAGATTGGTGTCATTGACTGCAGAGCTGGTTTATATCAGACAGGGGGAGATTGGTGTTCGTGACTGTGGTGCTGGTTTATATCAGACAGGGGGAGATTGGCGTCAGTGACTGTGGAGTTAGTTTATATCAACGCTGCCTGTGCTTTTCCAGCACCACTCTAATCTAGACTCTGGTTTGCAGCATCTGCAGTCCTTGCCTTTTCCTCGTTGGTTGATATCAGACAGGCAGAGATTGGTGTCAGGGACTGTGGTGCTGGTTTATATCAGACAGGAGGAGATTGCGGTCAGTGTCTGTGGGGCTGGATTATATCAGACAGGGAGAGATTGGAATCAGTGACTGTGGGGCTGGTTTGTATCAGACAGGGGGAGATTGGTGTCAGTGACTGTGGGACTGGTTTACATCAGACAGGGGGAGATTGGTGTCAGTGACTGATGGTCTGGTTTATATCAGACATGGGGAGATTGGTGTCAGTGTCTGTGGGTCTGGTTTACATCAACAGGGGGAGATTGGTGTCAGTGACTGTGCTATTGGTTTATATAAGACAGGGTGAGATTGCTGTCAGTCACTGTGGGGCTGGTTTATATCTGACAGGGGAAGATTGGTGTCAGTGACTGTGTGGCTGGTTTATATCAGACAGGGGGAGATTGGTGTCAGTGACTGTGGTGCTGGTTTATATCAGACAGGGGGAGATTGGTGTCAGGGACTGTGGTGCTTGTTTATATCAGACAGGAGGAGATTGGTGTCAGGGACTGTGGTGCTGGTTTATATCAGACAGGAGGAGATTACGGTCAGTGTCTGTGGGGCTGGATTATATCAGACAGGAGGAGATTGGTGTCAGGGACTTTGGGTCTGGATTATATCAAACAGGGAGAGATTGGTGTCATGCACTGTGGGACTGGTTTACAACTGACAGGGGGAGGCTGGTGTCAATGACTGTGGGGTTGGTATGTATCAGAAATGTATATTACGGGCGGCACGGTGGCACAGTGGTTAGCACTGCTGCCTCACAGCGCCAGAGACCTGGGTTCAATTCCCGCCTCAGGCAACTGACTGTGTGGAGTTTGCACGTTCTCCCTGTGACTGCGTGGGTTTCCTCCGGGTGCTCCGGTTTCCTCCCACAGTCCAAAGATGTGCAGTTCAGGTGAATTGGCCATGCTAAATTGCTCGTAGTGTTAGGTAAGGGGTAGATGTGGATGTAGGGGTATGGGTATTGGTGGGTTACGCTTCAGCGGGGCGGTGTGGACTTGTTGGGCCGAAGGGCCTGTTTCCACACTGTAAGTAATCAAATCGAATCTAATCTAAAACAAGGGGTGATTGGTGTCAGGGACAGTCGGTCTGGTTTATATCAGACAGGTGGTGATTGGTTTCAGGGACTGTGGGGCTGGTTAGTATCAGACAGAGCGAGATTGCGGTCAATGTCTGTGGGGCTGGTTTGTATCAGACATGGGGAGATTGGCGTCAGGGACTGTGCGTCTGGATTATATCAGACAGGGGGAGATTGGTGTCAGTGACTGTGGGGCTGGTTTATATAAGACTGGGTGAGATTGCTGTCAGTCACTGTGGGACTAATTTATATCAGACATGGGTAGATTGGTGTAAGTAACTGTGGGGCTGGATTATATCAGACAGGGGGAGATTGGTGTCAGTGACTTTGGGTCTGGTTTATATCAGACAGGGGGAGATTGGTGTCAGTGTCTGTGGGTCTGGTTTATATCAGGAAGTGGAGATTGGTGTCAGTGTCTGTGGGTCTGGTTTATATCAACAGGGGGAGATAGGTGTCAGTGACTGTGGGTCTGGTTTATATCAGTCATTGGGAGATTGGTGTTAGTGACTGTGGTTCTGGTTTATATCAGTCAGGGGGCGATTGCTGTCAGTGACTGTGGTGCTGGTTTATATCAGACAGGAGGAGATTGCAGTCAGTGACTGTGGGGCTGGTTTGTATCCGACATGGGTAGATTTTTGTCAGTGACTGTGTGCTGGTTGATATCAGACAGGGGGAGATTTGTGTCAGTGACTGTGGGTCTGGTTTATATCAGACATGGGAAGATTTTTGTCAGTGACTGTGTGCTGGTTGATATCAGACACGAGGAGATTTGCGTCAGTGACTGTGGGTCTGGTTTATATCAGACAGGGGGAGATTGGTGTCAGTGACTGTAGGGCTGTTTTATATCAGACGGGGGAGATTGGTGTCAGTGTCTGTGGGTCTGGTTTATATCAGACAGGGGGAGATTGGTGTCAGTGACTGTGGGTCTGGTTTATATCAGACAGGGGGAGATTGGGGTCAGTGACTGTGGGGCTGGTTTATATCAGACAGGGGGAGATTGGTGTCAGGGATTGTGGTGCTGGTTCATATCAGACAGGGGGAGATTGGCGTCAGTGACTGTGGTGCTGGTTTATATCAGACAGGGGGAGATTTGTGTCAGTGACTGTGGGTCTGGTTTATATCAGACATGGGGAGATTTTTGTCAGTGACTGTGTGCTGGTTGATATCAGACAAGAGGAGATTTGTGTCAGTGACTGTGGGTCTGGTTTATATCAGTCATTGGGAGATTGGTGTCACTGACTGATGGTCTTATTTATATAATACAGGGTAAGATTGGTGTCAGTCACTGTCGGGCTATTTTATATCAGACAGGGGGAGATTGGTGTCAGTGTCTGTGGGTCTGGTTTATATCAGACAGGGGGAGATTGGTGTCAGTGTCTGTGGGTCTGGTTTATATCAGACAGGGGGAGATTGGAGTCAGTGACTGTGGGTCTGGTGTATATCAGACAGGGGGAGATTGGTGTCAGTGTCTGTGGGTCTGGTTTATATCAGACAGGGGGAGATCGGTGTCAGTGACTGTGTGGCTGGTTTTTATCAGACATTGGCAGATTGGTGTCAGTGAATGTGGGTCTGGTTTATATCAGACAGGGGGAGATTGGTGTCATTGACTGCAGAGCTGGTTTATATCAGACAGGGGGAGATTGGTGTCAGTGACTGTGGGTCTGGTTTATATCAGACAGGGGGAAATTGGGGTCAGTGACTGTGGGGCTGGTTTATATCAGACAGGGGGAGATTGGTGTCAGGGATTGTGGTGCTGGTTCATATCAGACAGGGGGAGATTGGCGTCAGTGACTGTGGTGCTGGTTTATATCAGACAGGGGGAGATTTGTGTCAGTGACTGTGGGTCTGGTTTATATCAGACATGGGGAGATTTTTGTCAGTGACTGTGTGCTGGTTGATATCAGACAAGAGGAGATTTGTGTCAGTGACTGTGGGTCTGGTTTATATCAGTCATTGGGAGATTGGTGTCACTGACTGATGGTCTTATTTATATAATACAGGGTAAGATTGGTGTCAGTCACTGTCGGGCTATTTTATATCAGACAGGGGGAGATTGGTGTCAGTGTCTGTGGGTCTGGTTTATATCAGACAGGGGGAGATTGGTGTCAGTGTCTGTGGGTCTGGTTTATATCAGACAGGGGGAGATTGGAGTCAGTGACTGTGGGTCTGGTGTATATCAGACAGGGGGAGATTGGTGTCAGTGTCTGTGGGTCTGGTTTATATCAGACAGGGGGAGATCGGTGTCAGTGACTGTGTGGCTGGTTTTTATCAGACATTGGCAGATTGGTGTCAGTGAATGTGGGTCTGGTTTATATCAGACAGGGGGAGATTGGTGTCATTGACTGCAGAGCTGGTTTATATCAGACAGGGGGAGATTGGTGTTCGTGACTGTGGTGCTGGTTTATATCAGACAGGGGGAGATTGGCGTCAGTGACTGTGGAGTTAGTTTATATCAACGCTGCCTGTGCTTTTCCAGCACCACTCTAATCTAGACTCTGGTTTGCAGCATCTGCAGTCCTTGCCTTTTCCTCGTTGGTTGATATCAGACAGGCAGAGATTGGTGTCAGTGTCTGTGGGGTTGGTTTATATCAGACAGGGGGAGATTGGTGTCATTGACTGCAGAGCTGGTTTATATCAGACAGGGGGAGATTGGTGTTCGTGACTGTGGTGCTGGTTTATATCAGACAGGGGGAGATTGGCGTCAGTGACTGTGGAGTTAGTTTATATCAACGCTGCCTGTGCTTTTCCAGCACCACTCTAATCTAGACTCTGGTTTGCAGCATCTGCAGTCCTTGCCTTTTCCTCGTTGGTTGATATCAGACAGGCAGAGATTGGTGTCAGGGACTGTGGTGCTGGTTTATATCAGACAGGAGGAGATTGCGGTCAGTGTCTGTGGGGCTGGATTATATCAGACAGGGAGAGATTGGAATCAGTGACTGTGGGGCTGGTTTGTATCAGACAGGGGGAGATTGGTGTCAGTGACTGTGGGACTGGTTTACATCAGACAGGGGGAGATTGGTGTCAGTGACTGATGGTCTGGTTTATATCAGACATGGGGAGATTGGTGTCAGTGTCTGTGGGTCTGGTTTACATCAACAGGGGGAGATTGGTGTCAGTGACTGTGCTATTGGTTTATATAAGACAGGGTGAGATTGCTGTCAGTCACTGTGGGGCTGGTTTATATCTGACAGGGGAAGATTGGTGTCAGTGACTGTGTGGCTGGTTTATATCAGACAGGGGGAGATTGGTGTCAGTGACTGTGGTGCTGGTTTATATCAGACAGGGGGAGATTGGTGTCAGGGACTGTGGTGCTTGTTTATATCAGACAGGAGGAGATTGGTGTCAGGGACTGTGGTGCTGGTTTATATCAGACAGGAGGAGATTACGGTCAGTGTCTGTGGGGCTGGATTATATCAGACAGGAGGAGATTGGTGTCAGGGACTTTGGGTCTGGATTATATCAAACAGGGAGAGATTGGTGTCATGCACTGTGGGACTGGTTTACAACTGACAGGGGGAGGCTGGTGTCAATGACTGTGGGGTTGGTATGTATCAGAAATGTATATTACGGGCGGCACGGTGGCACAGTGGTTAGCACTGCTGCCTCACAGCGCCAGAGACCTGGGTTCAATTCCCGCCTCAGGCAACTGACTGTGTGGAGTTTGCACGTTCTCCCTGTGACTGCGTGGGTTTCCTCCGGGTGCTCCGGTTTCCTCCCACAGTCCAAAGATGTGCAGTTCAGGTGAATTGGCCATGCTAAATTGCTCGTAGTGTTAGGTAAGGGGTAGATGTGGATGTAGGGGTATGGGTATTGGTGGGTTACGCTTCAGCGGGGCGGTGTGGACTTGTTGGGCCGAAGGGCCTGTTTCCACACTGTAAGTAATCAAATCGAATCTAATCTAAAACAAGGGGTGATTGGTGTCAGGGACAGTCGGTCTGGTTTATATCAGACAGGTGGTGATTGGTTTCAGGGACTGTGGGGCTGGTTAGTATCAGACAGAGCGAGATTGCGGTCAATGTCTGTGGGGCTGGTTTGTATCAGACATGGGGAGATTGGCGTCAGGGACTGTGCGTCTGGATTATATCAGACAGGGGGAGATTGGTGTCAGTGACTGTGGGGCTGGTTTATATAAGACTGGGTGAGATTGCTGTCAGTCACTGTGGGACTAATTTATATCAGACATGGGTAGATTGGTGTAAGTAACTGTGGGGCTGGATTATATCAGACAGGGGGAGATTGGTGTCAGTGACTTTGGGTCTGGTTTATATCAGACAGGGGGAGATTGGTGTCAGTGTCTGTGGGTCTGGTTTATATCAGGAAGTGGAGATTGGTGTCAGTGTCTGTGGGTCTGGTTTATATCAACAGGGGGAGATAGGTGTCAGTGACTGTGGGTCTGGTTTATATCAGTCATTGGGAGATTGGTGTTAGTGACTGTGGTTCTGGTTTATATCAGTCAGGGGGCGATTGCTGTCAGTGACTGTGGTGCTGGTTTATATCAGACAGGAGGAGATTGCAGTCAGTGACTGTGGGGCTGGTTTGTATCCGACATGGGTAGATTTTTGTCAGTGACTGTGTGCTGGTTGATATCAGACAGGGGGAGATTTGTGTCAGTGACTGTGGGTCTGGTTTATATCAGACATGGGAAGATTTTTGTCAGTGACTGTGTGCTGGTTGATATCAGACACGAGGAGATTTGCGTCAGTGACTGTGGGTCTGGTTTATATCAGACAGGGGGAGATTGGTGTCAGTGACTGTAGGGCTGTTTTATATCAGACGGGGGAGATTGGTGTCAGTGTCTGTGGGTCTGGTTTATATCAGACAGGGGGAGATTGGTGTCAGTGACTGTGGGTCTGGTTTATATCAGACAGGGGGAGATTGGGGTCAGTGACTGTGGGGCTGGTTTATATCAGACAGGGGGAGATTGGTGTCAGGGATTGTGGTGCTGGTTCATATCAGACAGGGGGAGATTGGCGTCAGTGACTGTGGTGCTGGTTTATATCAGACAGGGGGAGATTTGTGTCAGTGACTGTGGGTCTGGTTTATATCAGACATGGGGAGATTTTTGTCAGTGACTGTGTGCTGGTTGATATCAGACAAGAGGAGATTTGTGTCAGTGACTGTGGGTCTGGTTTATATCAGTCATTGGGAGATTGGTGTCACTGACTGATGGTCTTATTTATATAATACAGGGTAAGATTGGTGTCAGTCACTGTCGGGCTATTTTATATCAGACAGGGGGAGATTGGTGTCAGTGTCTGTGGGTCTGGTTTATATCAGACAGGGGGAGATTGGTGTCAGTGTCTGTGGGTCTGGTTTATATCAGACAGGGGGAGATTGGAGTCAGTGACTGTGGGTCTGGTGTATATCAGACAGGGGGAGATTGGTGTCAGTGTCTGTGGGTCTGGTTTATATCAGACAGGGGGAGATCGGTGTCAGTGACTGTGTGGCTGGTTTTTATCAGACATTGGCAGATTGGTGTCAGTGAATGTGGGTCTGGTTTATATCAGACAGGGGGAGATTGGTGTCATTGACTGCAGAGCTGGTTTATATCAGACAGGGGGAGATTGGTGTTCGTGACTGTGGTGCTGGTTTATATCAGACAGGGGGAGATTGGCGTCAGTGACTGTGGAGTTAGTTTATATCAACGCTGCCTGTGCTTTTCCAGCACCACTCTAATCTAGACTCTGGTTTGCAGCATCTGCAGTCCTTGCCTTTTCCTCGTTGGTTGATATCAGACAGGCAGAGATTGGTGTCAGTGTCTGTGGGGTTGGTTTATATCAGACAGGGGGAGATTGGTGTCATTGACTGCAGAGCTGGTTTATATCAGACAGGGGGAGATTGGTGTTCGTGACTGTGGTGCTGGTTTATATCAGACAGGGGGAGATTGGCGTCAGTGACTGTGGAGTTAGTTTATATCAACGCTGCCTGTGCTTTTCCAGCACCACTCTAATCTAGACTCTGGTTTGCAGCATCTGCAGTCCTTGCCTTTTCCTCGTTGGTTGATATCAGACAGGCAGAGATTGGTGTCAGGGACTGTGGTGCTGGTTTATATCAGACAGGAGGAGATTGCGGTCAGTGTCTGTGGGGCTGGATTATATCAGACAGGGAGAGATTGGAATCAGTGACTGTGGGGCTGGTTTGTATCAGACAGGGGGAGATTGGTGTCAGTGACTGTGGGACTGGTTTACATCAGACAGGGGGAGATTGGTGTCAGTGACTGATGGTCTGGTTTATATCAGACATGGGGAGATTGGTGTCAGTGTCTGTGGGTCTGGTTTACATCAACAGGGGGAGATTGGTGTCAGTGACTGTGCTATTGGTTTATATAAGACAGGGTGAGATTGCTGTCAGTCACTGTGGGGCTGGTTTATATCTGACAGGGGAAGATTGGTGTCAGTGACTGTGTGGCTGGTTTATATCAGACAGGGGGAGATTGGTGTCAGTGACTGTGGTGCTGGTTTATATCAGACAGGGGGAGATTGGTGTCAGGGACTGTGGTGCTTGTTTATATCAGACAGGAGGAGATTGGTGTCAGGGACTGTGGTGCTGGTTTATATCAGACAGGAGGAGATTACGGTCAGTGTCTGTGGGGCTGGATTATATCAGACAGGAGGAGATTGGTGTCAGGGACTTTGGGTCTGGATTATATCAAACAGGGAGAGATTGGTGTCATGCACTGTGGGACTGGTTTACAACTGACAGGGGGAGGCTGGTGTCAATGACTGTGGGGTTGGTATGTATCAGAAATGTATATTACGGGCGGCACGGTGGCACAGTGGTTAGCACTGCTGCCTCACAGCGCCAGAGACCTGGGTTCAATTCCCGCCTCAGGCAACTGACTGTGTGGAGTTTGCACGTTCTCCCTGTGACTGCGTGGGTTTCCTCCGGGTGCTCCGGTTTCCTCCCACAGTCCAAAGATGTGCAGTTCAGGTGAATTGGCCATGCTAAATTGCTCGTAGTGTTAGGTAAGGGGTAGATGTGGATGTAGGGGTATGGGTATTGGTGGGTTACGCTTCGGCGGGGCGGTGTGGACTTGTTGGGCCGAAGGGCCTGTTTCCACACTGTAAGTAATCAAATCGAATCTAATCTAAAACAAGGGGTGATTGGTGTCAGGGACAGTCGGTCTGGTTTATATCAGACAGGTGGTGATTGGTTTCAGGGACTGTGGGGCTGGTTAGTATCAGACAGAGCGAGATTGCGGTCAATGTCTGTGGGGCTGGTTTGTATCAGACATGGGGAGATTGGCGTCAGGGACTGTGCGTCTGGATTATATCAGACAGGGGGAGATTGGTGTCAGTGACTGTGGGGCTGGTTTATATAAGACTGGGTGAGATTGCTGTCAGTCACTGTGGGACTAATTTATATCAGACATGGGTAGATTGGTGTAAGTAACTGTGGGGCTGGATTATATCAGACAGGGGGAGATTGGTGTCAGTGACTTTGGGTCTGGTTTATATCAGACAGGGGGAGATTGGTGTCAGTGTCTGTGGGTCTGGTTTATATCAGGAAGTGGAGATTGGTGTCAGTGTCTGTGGGTCTGGTTTATATCAACAGGGGGAGATAGGTGTCAGTGACTGTGGGTCTGGTTTATATCAGTCATTGGGAGATTGGTGTTAGTGACTGTGGTTCTGGTTTATATCAGTCAGGGGGCGATTGCTGTCAGTGACTGTGGTGCTGGTTTATATCAGACAGGAGGAGATTGCAGTCAGTGACTGTGGGGCTGGTTTGTATCCGACATGGGTAGATTTTTGTCAGTGACTGTGTGCTGGTTGATATCAGACAGGGGGAGATTTGTGTCAGTGACTGTGGGTCTGGTTTATATCAGACATGGGAAGATTTTTGTCAGTGACTGTGTGCTGGTTGATATCAGACATGGGGAGATTGGTGTCAGTGACTGTGGGGCTGGTTTATATCAGACAAGAGGAGATTTGTGTCAGTGACTGTGGGTCTGGTTTATATCAGTCATTGGGAGATTGGTGTCACTGACTGATGGTCTTATTTATATAATACATGGTGAGATTGGTGTCAGTCACTGTGGGACTGGTTGAAATCAGACAGGGGGAGATTGGTGTCAGTAACTGTCGGGCTGTTTTATATCAGACAGGGGGAGATTGGTGTCAGTGTCTGTGGGTCTGGTTTATATCAGAAAGGGGAGATTGGTGTCAGTGACTGTGGGACTGGTTTATATCAGACATGGGGAGATTGGTGTCAGTGACTGTGGGGCTGGTTTATATCATACAGGCAGAGATTGGTGTCAGTGTCTGTGGGGTTGGTTTATATCGGACAGGGGGAGATTGGTGTCAGTGACTGTGGGGAGGGTTCATATCAGACAGGGGGAGATTGGTGTCAGTGACTGTGGGGATGGTTCATATCAGACAGGGTGAGATTGGTGTCAGTGACTGTGGATCTGGTTTATATCAGACAGGAGGAGATTGCGGTCAGTGTCTGTGGGGCTGGATTATATCAGACAGGGAGAGATTGGTGTGAGGGACTGATGGTCTGGTTTATATAAGACAGGGTGATTGCTGTCAGTCACTGTGGGACTGGTTTATATCAGACATGGGGAGATTGGTGTCAGTGACTGTGGGGCTGGTTTATATCAGACAGGGGGACATTGGTGTCAGTGACTGTGGTGCTGGTTTATATCAGTCAGGGGGAGATTGGTGTCAGTGACTGTGGGTCTGGTTTATATCTGGCAGGGGAAGATTGGTGTCAGTGACTGTGGGTCTGGTTTATATCAGACAGGGGGAGATTGGTGTCAGTGACTGTGGTGCTGGTTTATATCAGAAAAGGGAGATTGGTGTCAGTGACTGTGGGTCTGGTTTATATCAGACAGGGGGAGATTGCTGTCAGTCACTGTGGGACTGGTTTATATTCGACAGGGGGAGATTGGTGGCAGGGACTGTGGGGAGGAATATATCAGCCAGAGGGAGATTGGTGTCAGTCACTGTGGGACTGGTTTATATTCGACAGGGGGAGATTGGTGTCAGTGACTGTGGGGCTGGTTTCTCTTCGACAGGGGGAGATTGGTGTCAGTGACTGTGGGGCTGGTTTATATCAGACAGGGGGAGATTGGTGTCACTGACTGTGGGGCTGGTTTATATCAGCCAGAGGGAGATTGGTGTCAGTGACTGTGGGGCTGGTTTATATCAGACAGGGGGAGATTGGTGTCAGTGACTGTGGGGCTGGTTTCTCTTCGACAGGGGGAGATTGGTGTCAGTGACTGTGGGGCTGGTTTATATCAGACAGGGGGAGATTGGTGTCAGTGACTGTGGGGCTGGTTTATATCAGACATTGGGAGATTGGTGTCAGTGACTTATGGTCTGGTTTATATAAGACAGGGTGAGATTGCTGTCAGGCACTGTGGGACTGGTTTATATCAGACAGGGGGAGATCGGTGTCAGTGACTTTGGGTCTGGTTTATCTCAGACATGGGGAGATTGGTATCAGGGACTGTGGTCTGGTTTATATCAGACAGGGGAAGATTGGTGTCAGTGACTGTGGGTCTGGTTTATATCAGTGAGGGGGAGATTGGTGTCAGTGACTGTGGGTCTGGTTTATATAAGACAAGGTGAGATTGGTGTCAGTGACTGTGGTGCTGGTTTATATCAGAAAAGGGAGATTGGTGTCAGTGACTGTGGGTCTGGTTTATAACCGACAGCAGAAGATTGGTGGCAGGGACTGGGGGGCAGGAATATATCAGCCAGAGGGAGATTGGTTTCAGGGCATGTGGGTCAGATTTATATCAGCCAGAGGGAGATTGGTTTCAGGGACTGTAGAGCTGGTTTATATCAGACAGGGGGAGATTGGTGTCAGGGACTGTGGTGCTTGTTTATATCAGACAGGAGGAGATTACGGTCAGTGTCTGTGGGGCTGGATTATATCAGACAGGAGGAGATTGGTGTCAGGGACTTTGGGTCTGGATTATATCAAACAGGGAGAGATTGGTGTCATGCACTGTGGGACTGGTTTATAACTGACAGGGGGAGGCTGGTGTCAATGACTGTGGGGTTGGTATGTATCAGAAATGTATATTACGGGTGGCACGGTGGCACAGTGGTTAGCACTGCTGCCTCACAGCGCCAGAGACCTGGGTTCAATTCCCGCCTCAGGCGACTGACTGTGTGGAGTTTGCACATTCTCCCCGTGACTGCGTGGGTTTCCTCCGGGTGCTCCAGTTTCCTCCCACAGTCCAAAGATGTGCAGGTCAGGTGAATTGGCCATGCTAAATTGCTCGTAGTGTTAGGTAAGGGGTAGATGTGGATGTCGGGGTATGGGTATTGGTGGGTTACGCTTCGGCGGGGCGGTGTGGACTTGTTGGGCCGAAGGGCCTGTTTCCACACTGTAAGTAATCGAAGCGAATCTAATCTAAAACAAGGGGAGATTGGTGTCAGGGACTGTCGGTCTGGTTTATATCAGACTTGGGGAGATTGGTGTCAGTGACTGTGGGTCTGGTTTTTATCAGACAGGGGGAGATTGGTGTCAGTGACTGTGCCTCTGATTTATATCAGAAAGGGGAGATTGGTGTCAGTGACTGTGGGTCTGGTTTATATCAGAAAGGGGAGATTGGTGTCAGTGACTGTGGGTCTGGTTTATATCAGAAAGGGGAGATTGGTGTCACTGACTGTGGGGCTGGTTTATATCAGACATGGGGAGATTGGTGTCAGTGACTGGGGCTGGTTTTTCTCAGAAAGGGGAAATTGCTGTCAGGCACTGTGGGACTGGTTTATATCAGACATGGGGAGATTGGTGTCAGTGGCTGTGGGTCTGGTTTATATCAGACAGGGGGAGATTGTTGTCATTGACTGTAGAGCTGGTTTATATCAGACAGGGGGATATTGGTGTCAGTGAACCTGGGATTGGTTCATCTCAGACCGGGGGGGATGATTGGTGTCAGTGACTGTGTGGCTGGTTTATATCAGAAAGGGGAGATTGGTGTCAGTGACTGTGGGTCTGGTTTATACTAGAACGGGGAGATTGGTGTCAGTGTCTGTGTGGCTGGTTTATATCAGAAAGGGGAGATTGGTGTCAGTGTCTGTGGGTCTGGTTTATATCAGAAAGGGGAGATTGGTTTCAGGGCATGTGGGTCGGATTTATATCAGGCAGGGGAAGATTGGTGTCAGTGATTATAGAGCTGGTTTATATCAGACAGAGGGAGATTGGTGTCAGTGACTGTGGGGCTGGTTTGTATCAGACAGGGGGAGATTGGTGTCAGTGACTGTGGGGCTGGTTTGTATCAGACAGGGGGAGATTGGTGTCAGGGACTGTGGTTCTGGTTTATATCAGTCAGGGGGAGATTGGTGTCAGTGACTGTGGAATTGGTTCATTTCAGACAGGGGGTGATTGGTGTCAGTGACTGTGGGTCTGGTTTATATCAGTCAGGGGGAGATTGGTGTCATTGACTGTAGAGCTGGTTTCTTTCAGACAGGGGGAGATTGGTGTCAGTGAATCTGGGGTTGGTTCATCCCAGACCGGGGGGATGATTGGTGTCAGTGACTGTGTGGCTGGTTTATATCAGAAAGGGGAGATTGGTGTCAGTGACTGTGGGTCTGGTTTATATCAGACAGGGGCAGATTGGTATCAGGGACTGTGGGTCTGGTTTATATCAGACAGGGGGAGATTGGTGTCAGGGACTGTGGAGCTGGTTTAAATCAGACAGGGTGAGATTGGTGTCAGTGACTGTGGGTCTCGTTTATATCAGACAGGAGGAGATTGTTGTCAGTGACTGTGGGACTGGTTGATGACAGACGGGGTGATATTGGTATCAGGGACTATGGGGCTGGATAATATCAGTCAGGGGGAGATTGGTGTCAGGGCATGTGGGTCTGGTTTATATCAGACAGGGGGAGATTTTTGTCAGGGACGATGAGCTGTTTTATATCAGACAGGGGGAGATTGGTGTCAGTGACTGTGGGGCTGATTTATGTCAGAAAGGGGAGATTGGTGTCAGTGACTGTGGGTCTGGTTTATATCAGACAGGGAGAGATTGGTGTCAGTGACTGTGGGGCTACTTTATATCAGATATGGGGAGATTGGTGTCAGGGACTATAGGGCTGGTTTAGATAGGACAGGTGGGGGATTCGTGTCAGGGACTGTGGGGATGGTTTATGTCAGACAAGGGGGAGATTGGTGTCAGTGACTGTGGGGCTGGATTATATCAGACAGGGGAAGATTGTTGTCAGTGACTGTGGGTCTGATTTATATCAGACATGGGGAGATTGGTGTCAATGACTGTGGGGCTAGTTTATATCAGAAAGGGAAGATTGTTGTCAGTGACTGTGGGTCTGGTTTATATCAGACATGGGGAGATTGGTGTCAGTGACTGTGGGGCTGGATTATATCAGACAGGGGGAGATTGGTGTCAGGGTCTGTGGGGCTGGATTATATCAGACAGGGGCAGATTGGTGTCAGTGTCTGTTGGGCTGGATTATATCAGACAGAGAGATTGGTGTCAGTGACTGTCGAGCTGGTTTATATCAGACAGAGGGAGATTGGTGTCAGGGTCTGTGGGTCTGGTTTATATCAGACAGGGGGAGATTGGTGTCAGTGACTGTAGAGCTGGTTTATGTCTGACAGGGGGAAATTGGTGTCAGTGACTGTGGGTCTGGTTTCTATCAGACTGGGGGAGATGGGTGTCAGTGACTGTGGGTCTGGTTTCTATCAGACAGGGGGAGATTGGTGTCCGGGACTATGGGGCTGGATTTTATCAGACAGGGGAAGATTGGTGTCAGTGACTGTGGGTCTGATTTATATTTGACAGGGGGAGATTGATGTCAGGGACTGTGGGTCTGGTTCAAATCACACAGGGGGAGATTGGTGTCAGTGACTGTAGAGCTGGTTTATGTCAGACAGGGGGAGATTGGTGTCCGGGACTATGGGGCTGGTTTTTATCAGACAGGGGAAGATTGGTGTCAGTGACTGTGGGACTGGTTTATATCAGACAGGGGGAGATTGGTTTCAGTGACTGTTGGTCTGGTTTATTATCAAACAGGGGGAGATTGGCATCAGTGACTGTCGTGCTGGTTTTATATCAGACAAGGGGAGATTGGTGTCAGTGTCTGTGGGGCTGGTTTATCTCATATTGAGGGAGATTGGTGTCAGTGATTGTGGGGCTAGTTTATATCAGACAGGGGGAGATTGATGTCAGTGACTGTGGGGCTGGATTATATCAGACGGGGAGATTGCTGTCATTGACTGTGGGGCTGTATTATATCAGACAGGGGGAGGTTGGTGTCAGTGACTGTGGGCCTGGTTTATATCAGACAGGGGGAGATTGTTGTCAGTGACTGTGGGGCTGGTTTATATCAGACAGGGGGAGATTGGTGTCAGGGACTGTGGGTCTGGTATATATTAGACAGGGGCAGATTGGTGTTAGTGACTGTGGGACTGTATTATCTCAGACAGGGGGAGATTGGTGTCAGTGACTGTGGGTCTGGGGGTCTGGTTTATATCAGACAGGGGGAGATCGGTGTCAGTGACTGTGGGTCTGGTTTATATCAGACAGGGGGAGATCGGTGTCAGTGACTGTGGGTCTGGGGGTCTGGTTTATATCAGACAGGGGGAGATCGGTGTCAGTGACTGTGGGTCTGGTTTATATCAGACAGGGGGAGATTGGTGTCAGTGAATGTGGGTCTGGTTTATATCAGACAGGGGGAGATTGTTGTCAGGGACTGTGGGGCTGGTTTATATCAGACAAGGGGAGATTGGTGTCAGTGACTGTAGAGCTGGTTTATGTCTGACAGGGGGAAATTGGTGTCAGTGACTGTGGGTCTGGTTTATATCAGACAGGGGGAGATTGGTGTCAGTGACTGTGGGTCTGGTTTATATCAGACAGGGGGAGATCGGTGTCAGTGACTGTGGGTCTGGGGGTCTGGTTTATATCAGACAGGGGGAGATCGGTGTCAGTGACTGTGGGTCTGGTTTATATCAGACAGGGGGAGATTGGTGTCAGTGAATGTGGGTCTGGTTTATATCAGACAGGGGGAGATTGTTGTCAGGGACTGTGGGGCTGGTTTATATCAGACAAGGGGAGATTGGTGTCAGTCACTGTAGAGCTGCTTTATATCAGACAGGGGGGATTTGCCAGCAGGCATCAGAGCCGCCCCGCACTTGCCACGGGACTATACCCACATCGCTAAAACTATAGGAATTCATTTTGTGTTTTAAATGGCAGCCGCATCTTAAACCCACAGAACTCAGCAGTTGCCGGTTCACCCACGTGACCGGGTGATGGGAGCCAGAGGACAGATCAAATCCACACTAGGCCGGGCTTTTGCCCGAAACGTCGATTTCGCTGCTCGTTGGATGCTGCCTGAACTGCTGTGCTCTTCCAGCACCACTAATCCAGACACTAACCATGACTCATTGACCGAAACACCGGAGCTAATTAATATGGAGACCTATCTCCTATTCAAATCAAGAGACTGACTGAAACACACCCATATTCATCAATACAGAACCATCCTGACACAAAGGACAGGCATCCACCAGACAGGAACGAACAGACTAATACACACCAGCACCCCAAGGGAATAAAGGGGGGTGCTAGCCCCCAGCCCTCACAGAGAGAGACAAGCAGATAGTACCCAGACCCGTTTACATAATCCAATTAGCACCCTATTGTGTGTACACTGCAACTCTCCTGGGACGGCAGGACACCCACCATTTGCACCTACTCCAGCGATGATGAGAAACTATCATTCCATTCATACTCAAAATCCTCACATCCTGATAAAGAAAGGTATATAATGTGTAGCAGCGCGCGGGAACAGCAGAACAGCCGAGATTCGGACCTCGGTTGCTCTGCGCTGGTGTTACTAAGGTATCATCACCCTCGTCTACAAGCGGAAGGGGGAGAGGGAGGAAATTAGAAATTGGAGACCGATCTCACTGTTAAATGCAGACTACAAAATCTTGTCAAAGGTCATCGCCAACCGGGTCAGGTCTGCTCTGGGATCGGTGATCCACCCGGACCAAACCTGTGCTGTACCGGGCAGGAAGATCTCTGAGAGTCTCGCACTCCTCAGGGATACGATCGCCTACGTGCAGGACAGGGGGGTGGACACCTGCCTCATCAGCCTGGACCAGGAGAAAGCCTTTGACAGGATATCGCATACATATATGAGGGATGTCCTCTCCAAAATGGGCTTTGGGGAGGGAATCGGAAATTGGATCAGACTGCTCTACACCAACATTGTCAGTGCAGTCTCAATCAATGGGTGGGAATCAGATAGCTTCCCTGTAAGATCTGGAGTCAGGCAGGGATGCCCCCTCTCACCTGCCTTGTTTGTGTGTTGCATAGAGCCATTTGCCGAATCCATCAGGAAGGATGCGAGCCTGAGAGGGGTGACTATTCCTGGCAGCGGGGGCCTGCAGGTTCAGGCCTCCCTGTACATGGATGACGTCGCTGTTTTCTGCTCGGATCCACTGTCCGTGCACAGACTCGTGTGCATCTGCGACCAGTTCGAACGGGCCTCGGGGGCCAAGGTAAACCGAGGCAAGAGCGAGGCCATGCTCTTCAGGAACTGGGCCGACCAATCCTCTATCCCCTTCACCGTCAGGACTGACCACCTGAAGGTGCTGGGTATTTGGTTCGGGGGGGCTGGGGCGTGCGCCAAGACCTGGGAGGAGCGGATCAGGAAGATGAGACAGAAACTAGGCAGATGGGGGCAACGGTCGCTCTCCATCGCGGGAAAAAACCTGGTCATCAGGTGTGAGGTCCTCTCAGTATTGCAATATGTGGCACAGGTCTGGCCTATCCCCAGGACCTGTGCCGCCGCAGTCACCCGGGCCATCTTCCAATTCATTTGGAGATCAAAGATGGACCGGGTCCGAAGAGACTCTATGTACAAAGACCGGTGCAATGGGGGAAAAAACACGCCCAATGCCACCCTCACCCTGATGGCCACCTTTGTGTGTGGCTGCATCAAGCTGTGCGTGGATCCCCGGTACGCAAACACCAAGTGTCACTATGTACTGAGGTTCTACCTGTCCCCGGTGTTGCGAAGGATGGGCCTGGCCTCGCTGCCGCGGAACGCTCCGAGTAGTTGGACCGTTGCGTATCACCTGTCCTTCGTGGAGAAATTTATGAGGAAAAACACCTTTGACCACAAGTCCATCAGGAAGTGGTCAGCACGTAGCGTCCTTGAGACCCTTCGGGAAAAGGAGAGGGCGGATCCTGTCGAGCGGTTCCCTGAGCAGACTGTCAAAGCCATTTGGCAGAATGCCTCATCGCCAGAACTTTCCAACAAGCACCAAGACGTGGCTTGGCTGATGGTGAGAAGGGCTCTGCCTGTGAGATCCTTTATGCACGCACGGACTCTCTGCCGCACCGCACGCTGCCCTCGAAGTGGCTGCGGGGGGGACAAGACTGTCACACACCTCCTTCTGGAATGTGCCTATGCAGAGGAAGTCTGGAGAGGAATGCAGTGGTGCTTGTCGAGGTTCGTCCCGAGCAGCGCCGTGACGCGGGACTCCGTGCTCTACGGCCTGTTCCCTGGGACTCACACCGGGACGAACATTAACTGCGCCTGGAGGATCATCAACTCGGTGAAGGACGCTCGCTGGGCGGTCCGAAACCTGTTGATCTTCCAGCTGAAGGAGTTGACCCCGACCGAGTGTTGCAGACTGGCACATTCCAAGGTCCAAGACTACGTCTTGAGGGACGCGCTGAAGCTTGGGGCAGCTGCCGCCAAGGCGCGGTGGGGAAAGACCACCGTGTAAGATCGGCCTGCCTAAAGAAGAACAGGGGGCCCATGCGGACGTTGTTTTGGGCTCTGCTGATGCCTCAGCCAAATATATGTATATGTACAAGATTGAAAAATGCACAGGATTGTAAAGGACAAGGATAAAGTCGAATCAGTGTTTGTAAATGTGGACATATGTATGGCATGATCCAATGTACAGACCATCAAATCATTTTATGAATAAAGTATATTTTTGAAATTAAAAAAAAAACCCTCTTCTCTCCCTCTCTCCCTCTCTCCTTTCTCACCTGCCCCTCCTCCTCCTCCTCTCCTCCCCACTCCTTCCTCCCACTCTTCTCTCTGTTTTACCCTCCATCACCCTTACCTTCTCCCCTCGTTCCCGAGCACTTGCCTTCCCCTCTATTCGCCTCCCTTCCCTCCATCCCCCCTCTCCTTTCCCACTACATTCCCCTCCCCTCCTTCAAGCCTCTCCATTACCCCCTTTCCTCCCCTCCCCTCCAACCCCCCACTCTTTTCTCTCTCTGCTTCTCCCCTCCATCCCCCTTACTTACCCCCTTTCCTTCCCAGCTAATTGCTTTCCCCAACTCTGCCCTCTCGTCCCCCTTCCCCACCTCTCCTTCACCCCTTCCCCCTTCTCCTTCCCCCTCTCATTCCCCCTTTACTCCTTCTCCTTCCCCCTCTCATTCCCCCTTTGCCCCTCTCCTTCCACCCATCCTTCCCTGACTCTCTTTCCACCACTTCACCTTCCCCTTCACCCTCTTCTTCCCCCTTTACATTGCCCCTCTCCTTTCCCCTCTACATTTCCCCTCTCCTCCCCTCTCTCCTTCCTTCCACATACTTCCCATCCTCTCCTGCACCCCCTCCCTCATTTACCCCTCTCCTCCTCCCCTCCTTCTCCTCCCCCTACCACCTTCTCCTTCCACCCCTATCCTTCCCCTCCGCTACCTTCTCACATCTCCTTCCCGTTTCCCCCCATCCCCACCTCACCTTCCCCCCTTACATCCCCTCATTCCCCCCCTCTCTTTCCATCCTCTCCTTTCTCCCTTTCCTGTCCCCTCTCCTCCCCATCTCTCCCTCATTCCCCCACTCACCCTAGTCCTCCCCCTCTCCTTCATCCCTCTCCTCCACCCTCTCCTTCCCTCCCTCACTCCCTCCCCTCCCTCATTCCCTCCCTCCTCCACCCCTCCCTCCTTCCTTCCTCCTACCACCCCCTCCCTCCCCTCCCTTCCCTTCCCACATCTCTTTCCCGTCTCTTCCTTCCCCACCTCTCATTTCCCCCCTCCTTCTCCCCCCTCCATTCCCCCTTAACTCCATCTCCCCACACCCTCCTTTCCTTCTCTCTCCTGTTGTGGGACTGTTATATCGGAGAAGTATTCACATTTTTTGGATTATTGGAATCTCTTTCGGGGTAGAAGTGACCTGTACAAGAAGGATGGATGACATAAATTTGGAAGGGGTCTAAACTAATATACTGGCAGGGAAATTTGCTAGCGCTGCTCGGGAGGATTTAAACTAGTAAGGTGGGGGTGGTGGGTGGGGGGTGGGAGGGTGGGAGGGGGGGACCCAGGGAGATAGTGAGGAAAGATATCAATCTGAGACTGGGACAGTTAAGTACAGAAGTGAGTCAAACAGTCAGGGCAGGCAGGAACAAGGTAGGACTAATAAATTAAACTGCATTTATTTCAATGCAAGGGACCTAACATGGAAGGCAGATGACCTCAGGGCACGGTTAGGAACAAGGGACTGCGTTAAAGAACGACAGTGTATAGCTCAGGAACAGGTCCTTCGGCCCTCCAAGCCTGAGCCGATCCAAATGTACTGTCTAAACCTGTCGCCCAATTTCTAAGCATCTGTATCCCTCTGCTCCCCACCTACTCGTGCATCTGTCCAGACACATCTTAAATGTACCTACCGTCCCTGCCCCTACCACCTCTGCTGGTAACCCATTCCAAACACCCACCACACTCTGTGTGATGTACTTGCCGTGTGTATCCCCCTTAAACTTTCCACCTCTCACCTTGAAAGTGTGACCTCTCGTTATTGAATCCCTAACCCTGGGAAAAAGCTTATCTCCATCCACCCTGTCTACACCCTTCATGATTTCATAAACCTCAATCACAGCCCCCCCTTAAACTCCCTTTTTCTAATGAAAACAAACCTAAACTACTCAACCTCTCTTCATAGCTAGCACCTTCCATACCAGGCAACATCCTCGTAAACATTCTCTGCACCCTCTCCAAAGTGTCCACATCCTTTTGGGAATGTGATGACCAGAACTGTACACAGTATTCTAAATGTGGCCGAACCAATGTCTTGTACAATTTTAGCATGATTTACCAGCTCTTATACACAATACCCCATCCAATGACGGCAAGCAGACTATATGCCTTCTTGACCACTCTATCCACCTGTGCAGCAACCTTCAGGGTACAATGGACCTGCACTCCCAGATCTCTCTGCCCATCTACTTTTCCCAAGGGTCCTCTGTTCATTGTATAATTCGCTCTTGAATTAGTCTTGCCTAAATGCATCACCTCACATTTGTGAGATATCATAGCACAGTGGGTGGCATAGTGTGAGTGGGTGGCACAGTGGTTAGCACTGCTGCCTCACAGCGCTGGAGACCCGGGTTCAATTCCCGCCTCAGGCGACTGACTGTGTGGAGTTTACACATTCTCCCCGTGTCTGCGTGGGTTTCCTTCGGGTGCTCCGGTTTCCTCCCACAGTCCAAAGATTGGTCATGCTAAATTGCCCGTAGTGTTAGGTAAGGGGTAAATGTAGGGGTATGGGTGGGTTACGCTTCAGCGGGTCGGTGTGGACTTGTTGGGCCGAAGGGCCTGTTTCCACACTGTAATGTAATGTAATCTAAAAAAAAATCAATGATAGAAACATAGCTCAGAGATGGGCAAGACTGGCAGTTTAATGTTCCAGGATACAAATGCTACAGGAAGGATAGAAAAAGAGGCAATAGAGGAGTTTCTGATAAGGGATAGCATTACAGCTGTGCTGAGGGAGGATATTCCTGGAATTACATCCAGGGACGTTAGTTGGGTGGAATTGAGAAATAAGAAAGGGATGATCACCTTCTTGGGATTGTATTATAGACCCCCGAATAGTCAGAGGGGAATTGAGAAACAAATTTGTTAGGGAATCTCAGCTATCTGAAAGAATAATAGGGTGGTTATGGTCAGGGATTTTAAATTTCCAAACATAGCCTTTGACTGCCATAGTGTTAAGGGTTTAGATGGAGTGTGTAAGTGTGTACAAGACAATTTTCTGATTCAGTATGTGGATGTACCTACTAGAGAAGGTGCAAATCTTGACTTACTCTTGGGAAATAAGGCAGGGCAGGTGACTGAGGTGTCAGTGGGGGAGCACTTTGGGACCAGCGACCATAATTCTATTAGATTTTAAATAGTGATGGAAAAGGGATGGCCAGATCTAAAAGTTGAAGTTCTAAATTGGAGAAAGGCCAATTTTGACGGTATTAGGCAAGAATTTTAAAAAGCTGATTGGGGGCAGATGTTTGCAGGTAAAGGAACGGCTGGAAAATGGGAAGCCTTCATAAGTGAGATAACAAGAATCCAGAGAAAGTATATTCCTGTCAGGGTGAAAGGAAAGGTTGGTAGGTATAGGGAATGCTGGATGACTAAAGAAATTGAGGGTTTGGTTAAGAAAAAGAAGGAAGCATATGTCAGGTATAGACAGGATAGATAGAGAGAATCCTTAAAAGAGTATAAAGGAGTAGGAGAATAACTTAAGGGGGAAATCAGGAGGGCAAAAAGGGGACATGAGGTAGCGTTGGAAAATAGAATTAAGGAGAATCCAAAAGGTTTTTACAAATACATTAAGGACAAAAGGGTAACTAGGGAGAGAATAGAGTCCCTCAAAGATCAGCAAGGCGGCCTTTGTGTGGAGCCACAGAAAATGGGGGAGATACTAAATGAGTATTTTGCATCAGTATTTACTGTGGAAAAGGATATGGAAGATATAGACTGTAGGGAAATAGATGGTGACAACTTGCAAAATGTCCAGATTACAGAGGAGGAAGTGCTGGATGTCTTGAAATGCATAAAGGTGGATAAATCCCCAGGACCTGATCAGGTGTACCCTAGAACTCTGTGGGAAGCTAGAGAAGTGATTGCTGGGCCTCTTACTGAGATATTTGTATCATCGATAGTCACAGGTGAGGTGCCAGAAGACTGGAGTTTGGCAAACGTGGTGCCACTGTTTAAGAAGGGTGGTAAGGACAAGCCAGGGAACTATAGACCGGTGAGCCTGACCTCAGTGGTGGGCAAGTTGTTGGAGGGAATCCTGAGGGACAGGATGTACATGTATTTGGAAAGGCAAGGACTGATTAGGGATAGTCAACATGGCTTTGTGCGTGGGAAATCATGTCTCACAAACTTGATTGAGTTTTTTGAAGAAGTAACAAAGAGGATTGATGAGGGTAGAGCAGTAGATGTGATCTAAATCAACTTCAGTAAGGCCTTCGAAAAGGTTCCCTATGGGATACTGTTTACCAAGGTTAGATCTCATGGAATACAGGGACAACTAGCCATTTGGATACAGAACTGGCTCAAAGGTGGTGGTGGAGGAGTGCTTTTCAGACTGGAGGTCTGTGACCAGTGGAGTGCCACAAGGATCGGGGATGGGCCCTCTACTTTTGTCATTTACATAAATGATGCGAGAATAACAGATACAGTTGGTAAGTTTTCGGATGATACCAAAATGTGAGGTGTAGTGGACAGTGAACAGGGTTACCTCAGAGTACAACAGGATCTGGATCAGATGGGCCAATGGGCTGAGAAGTGGCAGATGGAGTTTAATTCAGATAAATGTGAGGTGCTGCATTTTGGGAAAACAA
The DNA here is from genome assembly GCF_047496795.1 of Chiloscyllium punctatum. Lineage (NCBI taxonomy): Eukaryota > Metazoa > Chordata > Chondrichthyes > Orectolobiformes > Hemiscylliidae > Chiloscyllium > Chiloscyllium punctatum. Next base: position 17,924,849 of record NC_092755.1, on the reverse strand, counting down.
ATCTTAGCAGGACTTATACACTTAATGGTAAGGTCCGAGGGAGTGTTGCTGAACAAAGAGACCTTGGAGTGCAGGTTCATAGCTCCCTGAAAGTGGAGTCGCAGGTAGATAGGATAGTGAAGAAGGCATTTGGTATGCTTTCCTTTATTGATCAGAGTATTGAGTACAGGAGTTGGGAGGTTATGTTGTGGCTGTACAAGACATTGGTCAGGCCACTGTTGGAATATGGTGTGCAATTCTGTCTCCTTCCTATCGGAAAGATGTTGTGAAACTTGAAAGGATTCAGAAAAGATTCGCAAGGATGTTGCCCGGCTTGGATGTTTTGAGCTATAGGGAGAGGCTGAACAGGCTGGGGCTGTTTTCCCTGGACCATCAGAGGCAGAGGGGTGACCTGATAGAGGTTTACAAAATTATGACAAGTGTGGATAGGATAAAAAGACAAAGTCTTTTCCCTGGGGTTAGTGAGTCCAGAACTAGACGGCATAGGTTTAGGGTGAGAGGGGAAAGATATAAAAGAGACTGAAGGGACAAAGTTTTCACACAGAGGGTGGTATGTGTATGGAATGAGCTGCCAGAGGAAGTGGTGGAGGCTGGTACAATTGTAACATTTAAAAGGCATTTGGATGGGTATATGAATAGGAAGGGTTTGGAGGGATATGGGCCGGGTGCTGGCAGGTCCGACTAGATTGGGTTGGGATATCTGGTCGGCATGAACACGTTGGACCGAAAGGTTTGTTTCCATACTGTATATGTCAATGACTCTACGACTCTAAATCAGTAACCACCGACAGTTGGATGAATTTTGGGTCAGTACAAATTGGTGAGCACTGACATTTTAAAACCTTTTGGGACAATTCAAATCAGAAACCATCCATACTTAGAAAGATTTGTGGTCAGTACAAATCAGTAACCAGTGATTCATGGAAAAAAATTCTGGTCGAAACACTGACTCTTCAAAAAACTTTGGGGCAGTGCAAATCAGTAACCACTGACAGTTGAAAAATTTCAGGTCAATACAAATCAGGAACCAGTGACAGTAAGAAAAAATTCGGGTCAGTGGAAATCAGTAACCAGCCATACGAAGAAAAGTTTGGATTCAGTATAAATCAGTAACCACAGACATCTGGAAAAAATTTGTGGCAGTGCAAATCAGTAACTACCGACAATTGGATGAATTTCGAGTCAATACAAATCAGTAACCACGGACACTTTGAAAAATTTCTAGTCAGTGAAAATCAGTAACTACCGACAGAGAAGTTACGGGTCAGTTCAAATCGGTGAGCACTGACATTTCAAAAGATTTTGGGTCAGTACAAATCAGTAACCATCCACACTTCGACAAACTGAGGGTCAGTTATGAATCAGTAATCACCGACAGATGGAAATATTTAGGGTCAGTCCAAATCAGTAAGCACTAACACTTCAAAAAATATTAGGTGAGTGCAAGTCAGTAACCACCGACACTGAGAAAATGTTTCAAGTCAGTGCAAATCAGTAAACACTGGTACATGGAAAAACATTCTGGTCGGTGCAAATCAGGAAACACTGACACTTCGACAAATTAGGGGCAGTGCAAATCAGTAACCACCGACAGTTTGAAAAATTTCAAGTCAGTACAAGTCAGGAGCCAGTGTCAGTAAGAAAAATTTCCCTTCATTACAAATCAGTAATCACCAACATTTGGAAAAATTACGGGTCAGTTCAAATCGGTGAGCACTGACATTTCAAAAGAATCTGGGACAGTGCAAATCAGTAACCATCCACACTTAGAAAAGGTTCGGGTCAGTAGAAATCAGTAACCACCAAAAGTGAGAAAATTTGTGGTCAGTACAAATCAGTAACCACTGATACATGGAAAAAAATCTGGTCGGTGCAAATCAGGAAACACTGACACTTCGACAAACTTCAGGGCAGTGCAAATCAGTAATCACCTACACAGAGAATAATTTCAGGTCAGTAGAAATCAATAACCACCGACAGTTGGAAAATTTAGGGTCAGTGCAAATCAGTTACCATCCACACTTGGAAAAACTGAGGGTTAGTTACAAATCAGTAACCACCGACAGTTGGAAACATTGAGGGTCAGTTCAAATCAGCAAGCACTAACACTCCGAAAAATATTGGATGAGTACAAATCAGTAACCACCAACAGTTAGAGAATTTACGGGTCAGTACAAATCAGTGACATTTCAAAAGAATTTGGGACAGTGCAGATCAGTAAACACTGACACAGAGAATAATTTGGGGTCAGTACAAATCAGTAACCACTGATACATGGAAAGCAAAATTCTGGTTGGTGCAAATCAGGAAATACTGACACTTTTACAAACTTCAGGGCAGTGCAAATCAGTAACCACTGACACAGAGAATAATTTCAGGTCAGTACGAATCAGTAACCACCATCAGGTGGACAAATATTGGGTCAGTACAAATCGGGGAGCACTGACATTATAAAAAATTTTGGGACAGTGCAAATCAGTCACCATCCACGCATATCAAAATTTGTGCTCAGTAAAAATCAGGAACCACTGACACTGAGAAAATGTTCAGGTCAGTACAAATCAGTAAACACTGGTACATGGAAAAACATTCTGGTCGGTGCAAATCAGGAAACACTGACACTTCGACAAACTTCAGGGCAGTGCAAATCAGTAATCAGCGACACAGTTTGAAAAATTTCAATTCAGTACAAATCTGGAACCATTGACATTTGGAAAAAATTACGGGTCAGTACAAATCAGTGAGCACTGACATTTCAAAAGAATTTGAGTCAGTGCAAATCAGTAACCATCCACACTTAGAAAAGGTTCAGGTCAGTAGAAATCAGTAACAACCAAAACTGAGAATAATTTGAGGTCAGTACAAATCAGGTACCACTGATATATGGAAAAAAATTCTGGTTGGTGCAAATCAGGAAACTCTGACACTTCGACAAACTTCAGGGCAGTGCAAATCAGTAATCACCGACATTTGGAAAAATTTCGGGTCAGCACAAATTAGTAACCACCGACATTTGGAAATATTACGGGTCAGTACAAATCGGTGAGCACTGATCCTTCAAAAGAATTTGGGTCAGTGCAAATCAGTAACCATCCACACTTAGAAAAAGGTTTGGATCAGGAGAAATCAGTAACCACCAACACAGAGAATAATTTGGGGTCACTACAAATCTGTAACCACTGATACTTGAAAAAAAATCTGGTCGGTGCAAATCAGCAAACACTGGTACATGGAAAAACATTCTGGTCGGTGCAAATCAGGAAACACTGACACTTCGACAAACTTCAGCGCAGTGCAAATCAGTAAACACCGATACTTAGATTAATTTCAGGTCAGTAGAAATCAATAGTCACCAACAGTTGGAAAAATTGTGGGTCAGTACAAATTAGTAAGCACTGAGGTTTCAAAAAAATTGTTTCAGTACAAATCAGTCACCACTGACAGTTGGAAAAAATTGGGGTCAATTCAAATCAGTAAGCACTAACACTTCGAAAAATTTCTAGTCAATGAAAATCAGTAACCACTGACAGTTTGAAAAATTTATGGTCAGAACAAATCAGTAACCACCAACATTAGAGAAATTATGGGTGAGTACAAATCAGGGAGCACTGACATTTCAAAGGAATTTCCGACAGTGCAAATCAGTAACCATCCACACTTAGAAAAGGTTCGGGTCAGAAGAAATCAGTAACCACCAGAACTGAGAATAATTTGGGACAGTACAAATCAGTAACTACTGATACATGGAAAAAATTCTGGTCGGTGCAAATCAGGAAACACTGATAGTTGGAAAAATTTAGGGTCAATTAAAATCAGAAATCACTGACACTTCAAACAATTTCTAGTCAATGAAAATCAGTAACCACCGACGCAGAGAATAATAGGGGTCAGTACAAATCAGTAACCACTGACAGGTGGAAAAAATAGATTCAATGAAAATCAGTAAAAACCGACACAGAGAATAATAGGGGTCAGTACAAATCAGTAACCATCCACACTTAGTTAAACTGATGGTCCCCCAAATCATTTACAAGTGATAGTTGGAAAAATTTAGGGTCAGTTCAAATCAGTAAGCACTAACATTTTGAAAAAATTTCTCATCAGTAAAAATCAGTAACCATTGACAGTTGGAAACATTTATGGTCAGAACAAATCAGTGAGCACTGACATTTTGAAAAATATTGGGTGTGTACAAATCAGTAATCAACAAAATGTGGAAAAATTACGGGTCAGTACAGATTGGTGAGCACTGACATTTCAAAAGAATTTGGGTCAGTGCAAATCAGGAACCACCGACACTTAGAACGATTTCAGGTCAGTAGAAATCAATAACCACCAACAGGTGGAAAAATTACGGGTCAGTACAAATCAGTAACCACCGACAGGCGGAAACATTTCGGGTCAGTACAAATCGGTAAGCACTGATATTTTTTAATATTTTGGGACTGTGCAAATCAGTCACCATCTGCGCTTAGCAAAATTTGTGCTCAGTAAAAATCAGTAAACACCGATACTGAGAAAATGTTCGGGTCAGTACAAATCAGTCAACACTGATACATGGAAAAAAATTCTGGTCGGTGCAAATCAGGAAACACTGACACTTCAACAAACTTCAGGGCAGTGCAAATCAGTATTCACCGACACAGAGAATAATTTGGGTTTCAGTACAATTCAGTAACCACTGATACATGGAAAAAATTCTTGTCGGTGCAAATTAGGAAACACTGACAGTTGGAAAAATTTAGGGTCAGTTCAAATCAGTAAGCCCTGACACTTTGTTAAATATTGGGTGGGTACAAATCAGTAATCACCAAAAAGTGGAAAAATTAGGGGTCAATACAAATCGGTGAGCACTGACATTTCAAAAGAATTTGGGATAGTGCAGATCAGTAACCATCCACACTTAGAAAAGGTTTGGGTCAGTAGAAATCAGTAACCACTGACACAGAGAATAATTTGGGACAGTACAAATCAGTAATCACTGATACTTGAAAAAAATTCTGGTCGGTGCAAATCAGGAAACACTGATAGTTGGAAAGATTTAGGGTCAATTAAAATCAGTAACCACTGACACTTCAAACAATTTCTAGTCAATGAAAATCAGTAACCACCGATGCAGAGAATAATAGGGGTCAGTACAAATCAGTAACCACTGACAGGTGGAAAACGTTCGGGTCAGTACAAATCAGTAACCACTGATACATGGAAAGAAAATTCTGGTCAGTGCAAATCAGGAAACACTGACGCTTCGACATACTTCAGGGCAGTGCAAATCAGGAACCATCGACACTTAGAACGATTTCAGGTCAGTAGAAATCAATAACCACCGACAGTTGGAAAAATTACGGGTCAGTACGAATCAGTAACTACTGATAGGTGAAAACATTTCAGGTCAGTACAAATTGGTAAGCACTGATATTTTTTAATATTTTGGGGCTGTGCAAATCAGTCATCATCTGCGCCTAGCAAAATTTGTGCTCAGTAAAAATCAGTAACCACCGACACTGAGAAAATGTTCGGGTCAGTACAAATCAGTAAACACTGGTACATTCTGGAAACACTGGAAAAACATTCTGGTCGGTGCAAATCACTGACACTTCGACAAACTTCAGGGCAGTGCTAATCAGTATTCACCGACACAGAGAATAATTTGGGGTCAGTACAAATCAGTAACCACTGATACATGGAAAAAAAAATCTGGTCTGTGCAAATCAGGAAACACTGACAGTTGGGAAATTTTCGGGTGAATTCAAATCAGTAATCACTGAGAGTTGTAAAGAAATTAGGGTCAGTGAAAATCAGAAGCCACCGACACAGAGAATAATTTGGGGTCAGTACAAATCAGTAACCACTGATACATAGAAAAAATTCAGTCAGTGCAAATCAGGAAACACTGACACTTTGACAAACTTCCAGGGCAATGCAAGTCAGTAATCACTGACACTTAGAATAATTTCAGGTCAGTAGAAATCAATAACCACCGACAGTTGGAAACATTTAGGGTCAGTGCAAATCAATAACCACAGACGGTTGGAAAAATTGCGGGTCAGTACAAATCGGTATACACCGAGATTTCAAAAAAAATTCAGGTCAGTACAAATCAGTTACCATCCACACTAAGAAAAACGAGGGTCAGTAACAAATCAGTAACCACCGACAGTTGGAAAAATTTAGGGTCAGTTCAAATCAGTAGGCACTAACACTTCGAAAAATATTGGGTGGGTACAAATCAGTAACCACCAAAAAGTGGTGAGCACTGACATTTCAAAAGAATTTGGGTCAGTGCAAATCAGTCACCATCCACACTTAGAAAATGTTCGGGTCAGTCCAAATCAGTAACCACTGATACATGAGGAAAAAAATTCTGGTCAGTGCAAATCAGGAAACACTGATGCTTCGACAAACTTCAGGGCGGTGCAAATCAGTAACCACCGACAAGTGGAAAAGTTATTGTCACTACAAATCAGTAACCAACGACACCTAGAAAATGTTCGGGTCAGTGTAAATCAGTAACCATCCACACTTAGAAAAATTTGGTGTCAGTACAAATCAGTGACCACTGGAAAAGATTTCTAGTTGGTGCAAATCAGGAAACACTGACACTTCGACAAACCTCAGGGCAGTGCAAGTCAGTAATCACCGACACAAAGGTTTGGGGTCAGTACAAATCGCTAACCACCGACAGTTGGAAAAATTTCATGTGAGCGCAAATCAGTCACCACTGACATTTGGAAAATTTTCAGGTCGGTACAACTCAGAAACCACTGACTCTGAGAAAATGCTGGGTTAGTGCAAATCAGTAACCACAGACACTTAGAAAAAATTCAGGTCCGTACAAATCAGTTACAACCAACACTTTGAAAAGTTTCTGCTCTGTACAAATCAGTAACCAACGACAGTTGGGAAAAGATGGGGTCAGTACAAATCAGTAAGATCTGACTATTTGAAAAATTTTGAGTCAGTACACCGAGATTAGATTAGATTACTTACAGTGTGGAAATTTGAAAAATTTCTGGTCAGTTTCCATCAGTAACCATAGACAGTTGGAAATATTTCGGGTCAGTGCAAAACAGGAACCGGTGACAGTTTGAAAAATTTCAAGACAGTACAAATCAGTAACCACTGACACTAAGAAAGATTTTGGGTCAGTGCAAATCAGTAAACATCCACACTTGGAAAAATTTGGGGTCAGTATAAATCAGAAACCACCGACAGGTGGAAAAAGTTCGGGGCAGTCCAGATGATTCATCACCGACACTTTGAAAAATTTGGGGTCAGTGCAAATCAGTAACCACTGAGAGTTGGGTGAATTTCAAGTCAGTACAAATCAGTCAGCACCGACAGAGTAATTTTGGGTCAGTACAAATCATTAACCACCGATAGGTGGAAAAATTACGGGTCAGTACAAATTGGTAAGCACTGATGTTTAAAATAATTTTGGGGTCAGTGCAAATCAGTAACCATCCACACTCAGAAAAAAATTGGGGTCAGTATAAATCAGTAACCACTGACACATGGAGACATTTCTAGTTGGTGCATATCAGGGAACACTGACACTTCGACAAACTTTGGGGCAGTGCAAATCAGTAATATCTGACACTTAGAAAAATGTCAGGTCTGTACAAATCTGTAACCACCAAAAAGTGTAAAAATTACAGGTCAGTACAAATCAGTAAGCACTGACATTTCAAAACATTTCTGGACAGTGCAAGTCAGTAACCCACGACATTAGAAACATTTTGGGTCAGTGCAAATCCATAACCATTCACACTTGGAAACATTTGGGGTCAGTCCAAATCAGTAACCACCGACAGTTGGATAAATTAGTGTGGGAAAAGATTTGCTAACCCACGATAGGCCCACAAAAGCAAAATTGGCCAAACTGTACCAGAACCCCCAGAATTCCCCAGCAGCTCACAAGCCGAATCAGACAGCACACATACAAGGGATTAGGATTTCTGCTCCCATGTACATGACACAGCACCACAGATATCTCAAAGCCCTAAGGACAGTTTCACAACCCAGCAATACTAAAGTCACACAAGGAGTGGGTCAGACAGAGAGGCACCAACAAGGACACCCTCCAGGAACAGGACAATGGAAACACCTCACTCCTTCAGAAGAGATATGAACACCCACCTGTGAAGGGGAATGGATCCGTCGATACTCTCAGGATGTTGCATTGTGGGAAGGAACAGGACATTCATCCAATAAACTGCTTTCCAATACGCATCCTTGGAACTGGAATACTCCATTTCCAGATACATTGTAGTTTCCTATTTCTTGATCAGTGCCTTCCTTCCCCTCTCTCCTTCTCCCCTCTCTCCTTCTCCCCTCTCTCCTTTCCCCTTCCTTCCCTCCTCTCATTCTGCCCGCGCTCCTTCCCCCTTCCTTCACCCCTCTCCTTCTCCCCTCTCTCCTTCCACCTTCCTTCCCCTCTCTCCTTCTCCCCTCTCTCTTTCCCCCTTCCTTCCCCCTCTACTACCCCCCTCTCCTTCTCCCCTCTCTCCTTCCCCCTCTCTCCTTCCCCCTTCCTTCCCTCCTCTCTGTCTCCCCTCTCTCCTTCCCCCTTCCTTCCCCTCTCTCCTTCCCCCACTCTCTCCTTCTACACTCTCTCCTTCCCCCTTCCTTCTCCCCTCTCTCCTTCCTTCCCCTCTCTCCTTCTCCCCTCTCTCCTTCCCCCTTCCTTCCCTCTCTACTACCCCCCTCTCCTTCTCCCCTCTCTCCTTCCCCCTTCCTTCCCTCTCTACTACTCCCCTCTCCTTCCCCCTTCCTTCCCCTCTCTCCTTCTCCCTTCCTTCCCCTCTCTCCTTCTCCCTTCTTTTCTCCTCACCTTCTCCCTCTCCTTCCGTCTCTCCTTTCCCCTTCCTTTCCATCTCTCGTTATTCCTTCCTGCCCCCCTTCACCCCTCTCTCCTTCGGACTTCCTTCCCCCTTCCTTCCCCCCTCTCCTTCTCTCCTCTCTCCTTTCCCCTCTTCTTCACCCCCTCCTTCTCCCCCTCTCCTTCCCTCCGTCTCCCCTCTCTCCTTCTCCCTCTATCCTTCCCCACTCTCTACTTCCCCCTCACTCATTCCTCCCTTCCCAGTCTCTCGTTGCCCCCTCCTTCCCCACTCTCTCCTTCCCCCTCGATCCGTCACCCTGTCCTTCCCCTCTCTCCTTCTCCCTTCTCTCCTCCCCCCTTCCTTCCCCTCTCTCCTTACCCCACTCTCTCCTTCTACCCTCTCTCCTTCTCCCTTTGTTCCTCTCTCACCTTCTCCCCTCTCTCCTTCCCCCTACCTTCCCCTCCTTCCTTCCCCCCTCTCCTTGTCCACTCTCTACATCCCCTCTCTCCTTCTCCCCTGTCTCCTTACCTCTTCCTTTCCACCCTCCTTCTCCCCTCTCTCCTTCCCCCTCACCTTCATCACTCTCTCCTTCCCCCTTCCTTCCCCTCTCTCCTTCCCCCTTCATTCCACTCTCTCCTTCCCCCAATCTCTCCTTCTCCCCTCTCTCCTTCCCCCTTCATCCCCTCCCCGCTCTCCTTCCCCCTTCCTTCCCTTCTCTCCTTCCCCCACTCTCTCCTCCCTTCCTTCCGCGCTCTCCTTCCCCCTCTCTCCTTCTCCACTCTCTCCTTCCCCCTTCCTTCCCCTCTCTCCTTCTCCCCTGTCTACTTCTCCCTTCCTTTCCCCCATCCTTCTCCCCTCTCTCCTTCTCCCTTCCTTCCCCCCTCTCCTTCACCACTCTCTACTTCACCCCTCTCTTCTCCCCCCCTTCTTCCCCCCTCACCTTCACCACTCTCTCCTTCCCCCTCTCCTTGCCCCCTCTCCTTCTCCCCTCTCTCCTTCCCACTCTCTCCATCCCCGCTCTCTCATTCTCCCCTCTCTCCGTCTCCCCTCTCTCCTTCCCCCTCTCCTTCCCTCCTGTCCTTCACCACTCTCTCCTTCTTCCCTCTCCTTCTCCTCTCTCTCCTTCTCCCCTCTCCTTCTCCCCTTTCTCCTTCCCCCTTCTTTCCCCTCTCTCCTTCCCCCTTCCTTCCACTCTCCACTTCACCCCTGTCTCCTTCCACCTTCCTTCCATTCCTCACCTCCTTCTCCCCTCTCTCCTTCCCCCTCTCCTCCCCCCCTCTTTCTACCCTCTCTCCTTCCCCCTTCCTTCCCATCTCTCGTTATTCCTTCCTTCTCCACTCTACTTCCCCCTTGCGCCTGCCCTCTCCTTCTCCCCTCTCTCCACCCCCCTTCCTTCCCCTCTCCTACCCCCTCTCCTTCCCCCGCTCCTTCTCCTCTCTCTCTACCCCTCTCTCCTTCTCCCCCTCTCCTCTCCCATCTCTCCTTCTCCCGCTCCTTCTCCCCTCTCTCTACCCCTCTCTCCTTCTCTCCCTCTCCTCCCCACTCTCCTTCCCCCCTCCTTCCCCCTCTCTGGCTCCCCTCTCTCCTTCCCCCTCAATCCTTCCCCACTCTCTCCTCCCCCTCACTCCTTCCTCCCTCTCTCCATTCCCCGTCTCTCCTTCTCCCCTCTCTCCTTCCCCATTCCTTCCCCTCTCTGCTTCCCCCCTCTCTCCTTCCCCCCTCTCTCCATTCCCAATCTCTCCTTCTCCCCTATCTCCTTCCCGCTTCCTTCCCCTCTCCTTTCCCCTTCCTTCTCCCCTCTCTCCTTCCCCCTTCGTTCCCCTCTCTCCTTCTCCCCTCTCCTCCCTGTATCCTTCCCAACTCTCTAATTCCCCCTCTCTCCTTCCTCCCTCTCTGTTTTCCCCATCTCTCCTTCTCCCCTCACTCCTTCCCCCCTTCCCCCTCTCTCGTTCCCCCCTCCTTCCCCACTCTCTCCTTCCCCCCTCTATCCGTCACCCTCTCTTTCCCCCCTCTCTTTCTCTCCACTCACCTTGTCCCCTCTCTCCTTCTCCCCTCTCTCCTTTCCCCTCTCCTACCCCCCTCTCGTTCTCGCCTCTCTCCTTCTCCCCTCTCTCCTTCCCTCTTCCTTTCCCTCTCTCCTTCTCCTTTTTCTCCATCCACCTTCCTTCCCCTTTCTCCTTCTCCCCTCTCCTTCCCCATTCCTTCCCCCACTCCGTCTCCCCTCTCTCCTTCCCCCCTCTCCTTCTCCTCTCTCTCCCTCCCATCTCTCCTTACTCCTTCCTTCCCTCCTCTCCATCGCTACTCTCTCCTCCCCCCTTGCTTCCCCTCTCTCCTTCTCCCCTCTCCTTCCCCATTCCTTCCCCCACTCCGTCTCCCCTCTCTCCTCCCCCCTTCCTTCCCCTCTCCCCTTCTCCACTCTCTCCTTCCCCCTTCCTTCCCCCCCTTCTCCCCTCTCTCTTTCTCCCCACTCTCCTTCTCCACTCACTCATTCCACATTCCTTCCCCCTTCCTTCCCTCCTCTCCTTCCCCCTTCTTCCCTTCCACGTTTCGTCCCCTTTCTCCTTCTCCCCTCCCTACTTCCCCCTCTCTCCTTCCCCCTCTCCTTCTCCCCTCTCTCCTTCCCCCTTTCATCTCCCCTCTCTCCTTCCCTGCTCTTTTTCTCCCCTATCTCCTTCCTCTCTCTCTCTCCTTCTCCCCTCTCTCCTTTCCCCTTCCTTCCACGCTCTGTTTCTACCCCCTTCCTTCCCCCCTCTCCTTCCCCCTTCTTCCTTCTCCGGTTCTTCCCCTTTCTCCTTCTCACCTCCCTACTTCCCCCTCGCTCCTTCCCCCGCTCCTTCTCCCCTCTCTCTACCCCTCTCTCCTTCTCCCCCTCTCCTCCCCTCTCTCCTTCTCCCACTCTCCTTCCCCCCTCCTTCCCCCTCTCTGTCTCCCCTCTCTCCTTCCCCCTCAATCCTTCCCCACTCTCTCCTTCCCCCTCACTCCTTCCTCCCTCTCTCCATTCCCCGTCTCTCCTTCCCCCTTCCTTCCCCTCTCTGCTTCCCCCATCTCTCCTTCCCCCCTCTCTCCTTCCCCCCTCTCTCCATTCCCAATCTCTCCTTCTCCCCTATCTCCTTCCCGCTTCCTTCCCCTCTCCTTTCCCCTTCCTTCTCCCCTCTCTCCTTCCCCCTTCGCTCCCCTCTCTCCTTCTCCCCTCTCCTCCCTGTATCCTTCCCAACTCTCTACTTCCCCCTCTCTCCTTCCTCCCTCTCTGTTTTCCCCATCTCTCCTTCTCCCTTCACTCCTTCCCCCCTTCCCCCTCTCTCGTTCCCCCCTCCTTCCCCCCTCTCTCCTTCCCCCCTCTATCCGTCACCCTTTCCTTCCACCCTCTCTTTCTCTCCAGTCACCTTGTCCCCTCTCTCCTTCCCCCTCTCCTACCCCCCTCTCCTTCTTGCCTCTTTCCTTCTCCCCTCTCTCCTTCCTTCTTCCTTTCCATCTCTGTTTCTCCCTTTTCTCCATCCACCTTCCTTCTCCTCTCTCTTTCTCCACTCTCTCCTTCCCCATTCCTTCCTCTCTCTCCTTCTCCACTCTCTCCTTCCCCCTTCCTTCCCCTCTCTCCTTCTCCCCTCTCTCCTTCCCCTGTCCATCGCCTCTTTCCTTCCCCCTCCCCCTCTTCTCCCCACTCTCCTCCCCCTCTCCTTCTCCAAACACTCCTTCTCCCTCTCTCCTTCCCCCCTCCTTCCCCCCTCTCCGTCTCCCCTCTCTCCTTTCCCCCTCTCTCCTTCTCCTCTATCCTTCCCCACACTCTCCTTCCCCCTGTCTCCTTTCTACCCCCCTTCCCCATCTCTCCTTTTCCCCTCACTCCTTTCCCCCTTCCCCACTCTCTCCTTCACCCCTCTATCCGTCCCGCTCTCCTTCCCCCTCTCTTTCTCCCCTCTCTCCTTCCCCTCTCTCCTCCCCTCCCTCCTCCGCCACTCCTTCACCCCTCTCCTTCCCCCTTCCTCCACCCCTCCTTCTCCCCTCTCTCCTTCACCCCTCTCTTCTACTCCCTTCCTTCCACCCCTCTTTCTCCCCTCTCACCTTCTCCCACTCCGCCCCCTCTCCTTAGCCCTTCTCACCTTCTCCCATCTCTCCTTTCCCCTCTCCTTCCCCCTCTCCTTCTCCCCTCTCTCTTTCTCCCATCTCTCCTTCTCCAATCTCTCCTCCTCCCATCTCTCCTTTCTGCTCTCCTTCCCCCTCCCTCCTTCTCCCTCTCTCCTTCCCCCTTCCTTCCCCTCATTCCTTCTTCCCTCTCTTTCCTTCCACCCTCCTTCTCCCCTCTCTCTTTCCCCCTTCCCCACTCTCACCTTCTCCCCTCTCTCCTTCTCGCTTCATTCTCCCCTCTCTGATTCTCCCCTCTCTCTTTTCGCCTTCCTTCCCCCGTCTCTCCACCCCCCTTTCCCCTCTTCTCCCCTCTCTCCTACCCCCTTCCTTCCCCCCTCTCCTTCTCCCCTCTCTCCTTCCCTCCTCTCCGTCTCCACTCTCTCCTTCTGCCTTCCTCCTCCCCCCTTCCTTCCCATCTCTCCTTCTCCCCTCACTCCTTCCCCCCTTCCCCACTCTCTCCTTCTCCCCTATCTCCTTCTCCCCTCTCTCCTTCTCACTTCATTCTCCCCTCTCTCCCCTTCTCCCCTCTCTCCTTTCGCCTTCCTTCCCCCCTCTCTCCATACCCCTTTCCCCCTCTTCTCACCTCTCTCCTTCCCCTTTCCTTCCCCTCTCTCCTACCCCCTTCCTTCACCCCTCTCCTTCCCCGGTTCTTCCCCTTTCTCCTTCTCCCCTCCCTACCTCCCCCTCTCTCCTTCCCCTTCTCCTTCTCCACACTCTCTACCCCTCTCTCCTTCTCCCCTCTCCTCCCCTCTCTCCTTCTCCCCTCTCTCCTTCTCCCTCTCTCCTTACCCCCTCCTTCCCAGTCTCTCATTCCTCCTCTATCCTTCCCCACTCTCTCCTTCCCCCTCACTCCTTCCTCCCTCTCTCCATTTCCCATCTCTCCTTCTCCCCTCCATCCTTCTCCTTTTGTTCCCCTCTCTCCTTCTCCCCTGTCTCCTTCCCCCTTCCTTTCCCCTCTCCTTCTCACCCCTCTCCATCTCCCCTCTTTCCTTCTCCCTCTCTCCTTCCCTTCTCCATCCCCCCTCTCCGTCTCCCCTCTCTCCTCCCCTCAACCCTTCCCCACTCTTTCCTTCCCCCTCACTCCTTCCTCCCTCTCTCCACTCCCCATCTCTCCTTCTCCCCCACTCCATCCCCCCTTCCCCATCTATCCGTCACTCTCTCCTTCCCCCACTCTCTTTCTCCCCCTCTCCTCTCCCCTCCCTCCTTCCTCCCTCACCTTCAGCATTCTCTCCTTCCCCGTCTCTCCTTCTCCCCTTTCTCCTTCCCCCTTCCTTCTCCCCTCTCTCCTTCCCTGCTCTTCCTTCTCCCCTCTCTCCTTCTCCCCTCTCTCCTTCCCCTTCCTTCCACACTCTGTTTCTCCCCCCTCTCCTTCTCCCCTCTCTCCTTCCCCTTTCCTTCCCCTCTCTCCTACACCCTTCCTACCCCCGTCTCCTTCCCCCTCTCCTTCCCGCCTCTTTCCTTCCCCGTTTCCTCCCCTTCTCCTTCTCCCCTCCCTACTTTCCACTCTCACCTTCCCCCTCTCCTTCTCCCCTCTCTCCTCCCCTTTCTCCTTCTCCCCTCTCTCCTTGCCCCTCCTGCCTTCTTCCTCTCTCCTTCTCCCCTCTCTCCATCTCCCCTCTCCTTCCACCCTCCTTCTCCCCTCTCCTCCGTCTCCCCTCTCTCCTTCCCCGTCTCTCTTTCTCCCTCTCTCCTTCCCCACTCACTCCTTCCCCCTGTCTCTTTCCGCCCCCCTCCTTTCCCCATCTCTCCTTCTCCCCTCACTCCTTCCCCCCTTCCCCATTCTCTCCTTCCCCCCTCTATCGTCCCCCTCTCCTTTCCCCTCTCTTTATCTCCTCTCTCCTTCCCCTCTCTCCTTCTCCCCTCCCTCCTTCCCCCTTCCTTCTCCCCTCTCTCCTTCTCCCCTCTCTTCTTCCCCCTTCCTTCCACCCCTCCTTCTCCCCTCTCTCTTTCCCCCTGTCTACTTCACCCCTCTCCTTTCCCCATCTCTCCTTCTCCCCTCACTCCTTCCCCCCTTCCCCACTCTCGCCTTCTCCCCTCTCTCCACGCTTCATTCTCCCCTCTCTGATTCTCCCCTCTCTCTTTTCGCCTTCCTTCCCCCGTCTCTCCATCTCCCTTTCCCCTCTTCTCCCCTCTCTCCTACCCCCTTCCTTCCCCCCTCTCCTTCTCCCCTCTCTCCTTCCCTCCTCTCCGTCTCCACTCTCTCCTTCTGCCTTCCTCCTCCCCCCTTCCTTCCCCTCTCTCCCTCCCCCCTCTCTCCTTCTCCCCTTTCTCCTTCCCCCTTCTTTCCCGTCTCTCCTTTCCCCTCTCCTTCGCCTCTCCCTTCTTCTCCCCTCTCTCCTTCTCCCCTCTATCCTTCCCCGCTCTTCCTTCTCCCCTCTCTCCTTCTCCCCTCTCTCCTTGCCCCCTCTCTCTCCTTCTCCCCTCTCTCCTTCTCCCCTCTCTCCCTCCCCTTTCCTTCCCCTCTCTCCTACACCCTTCCTTCCCCCCTCTCCTACACCCTTCCTTCCCCCCTCTCCTTCCCCCTATTTCCTTCCCCGTTTCATTGCCTTTCTCCTTCTCCCCTCCCTACTTTCCCCTCTCACCTTCCCCCTCTCCTTCTCCCCTCTCTACTCCCCTCTCTCCTTCTCCCCTCTCCTTCCCCCTCCCTCCTTCTTCCTCTCTCTCCTGCTCCCCTCTCTCCATCTCCCCTCTCCTTCCCCTTCCTTCTCCCCTCTCTCCTTCTCCCCTCTCCTTTCCCCTCTCATTCCCCCTCCCTCCTACCCCCCTCTCCGTCTCCCCTCTCTCCTTCCCCCCCTCTCCTTCTCCATCTATCCTTCCCCACTCACTCCTTCCCTGTCTCTTTTCCCCTTCTCCTTTCCCCATCTCTCCTTCCCCCCTCTATCCATCCCCGTCTCCTTTCCCCTCTCATTCTCCCCTCTCTCCTTCCCCCTGTCCTTCTCCCCTCCCTCTTCCCCCCGCTCCTTCACCCCTCTCCTTCTCCCTCTCTCCATCCCCCTTCCTTCCCCCCTCTCTTTTCCCCATCTCTCCTTCTTCCCTCACTCCTTCCCCCCTTTCCCCACTCTCGCCTTCTGCCCTCTCTCCTTCTCGCTTCATTCTCCCCTCTCTCCTTCTCCCCTCCCTCTTTTCGCCTTCCTTCCCCCCTCTCTCCTTCCCCCTTTCCCCCTCTTCTCCCCTCACTCCTTCCCCTTCCCCACTCTCGCATTCTCCCCTCTCTCCTTCTCGCTTCATTCTCCACTCTCTCCTTCTCTCCTCTCTCTTTTCGCCTTCCTTCCCCCCTCCCTCCTCCCCTCTCTCCTACCCCCTTCCTTACCCATCTCCTTCGCCCCTCTCTCCTTCCCTCCTCTCCGTCTCCACTCTCTCCTTCCGCCTTCCTCCTCCCCCCTTCCTTCCTCTCTCGCCTTCTCCCTACTTTCCTTCTCCACTCTCTCATTCCACATTCCTTCCCCCCACTCCCCTTTCTCCTTCCCCTTTCCTTCCCCTTTCTCCTTCCCCCTTCCTTCCCCCCCTTCGTCTCCCCTCTCTCCTTCCCCCTTCCTTCCCCCCCTTCGTCTCCACTCTCTTCCTCCCCCTTCCTTCCCCTCTCTCCTTATCCCCTCTCTCCTTCCCCTGTCTGTCCCCGCTTTCCTTCTACCCCCTTTTCTCCCCCCTCTGCTCGCCACATTCCTTTACCCCCTCTCCTCCCCTCTCTCCTTCCCACACTCCTCCCCCCTCTTCTTCTCCCCACTCTCCTTCCCCACTCCTTGCTCATCCTTCCCCTGTCTCTCCTTCCCCCCTCTCTCACCCCCTCCTTCACCACTCTCTCCTTCTCCCCTCTCTCCTTCCCCGTCTCTCCTCCCCCCCTTCCTTCCCCTCTCTCCTTCCCCATTCATTCCCCTCTCTCCTTCTCCCCTCTCTTTCTCCCCTCTCTTCTTCCCCTTTGCTTCCCCTCTCTCCTTCTACCCTCGCTCCTTCCCCTTTCCTTCTCCCCCTCTCCTCCCCTCTCTCCTTCCCACACTCCTCCCCCCTCTTCTTCTCACCACTCTCCTTCCCCACTCCTTGCTCATCCTTCCCCTGTCTCTCCTTCCCCCCTCCCTCATCCCCTCCTTCACCACTCTCTCCTTCTCCCCTCTCTACTTCCCCCGTCTCTCCTCCCCCCCTTCCTTCCCCTCTCTCCTTCCCCCTTCATTCCCCTCTCTACTTCTCCCCTCTCTGCTTCCCCCCTCTCTTTCTCCCCTCTCTCCTTCTGCCCTCGCTCCTTCCCCTTTCCTACCCCTCTCTTCTTACCCCCTTCCCCTCTCTCCTTCCCCCTCTCTCCTTCCCCCTTTCTCCTTCCCCCTTCTTGCCCCTCTCTCCTTCCCCCTACCTTCCACTCTCCCCTTCACCCCTGTCTCCTTCCACCTTCCTTCCCATCTCTTGTTATTCCTTCCTTCCCCCTCTCCTTCTCCACTCTCTACTTCCCCTTCCTCCTCCCCTTTCCTTCTCCCCTCTCTCCTCCCCCCATCCTTCCCCTCTCTCCTTCTCCCCTCTCTCCTTCCCCCTCTCCTTCTCCCCTCTTTCCTTCCCATTTCCTTCCCCTCTCTCCTTCTCCGCTGTCTCCTTCCTCCTTCCTTTCCCACCCTCCTTCTCCTCTCTCTCCTTCTCCCTCTCCTTCCACCCTCTCCTCCCCTCTCTCCTTCCCATTTCCTTCCCCTCTTTCCTTTCCCTCTCTCTCCTTCCCCCTCCTTCTCCCATCTCTCCGTCCCCCTTCCTTCCCCGCTTTCCTTTCCCTCTCTCTCTCATTTTCCCTCTCCTTCCCCCCTCTCCTTCATGACACTCTCATTCTCCCTTCTCTCCATCCCCCTCTCCTTCCCCTCTCCTTCACCACTCTCTCCTTCTCCCCTCTCTCCTTCCCCCTCTCCTTCTCCCCTCTCTCTTTCCCCATTCCTTCCCCTCTCTCCTTCTCCCCGCACCTTCACCACACCCCTTCTCCTCTCTCTCCTTCCCACTCTCCTTACCGCCATCTCCTTCTCCCCTCTCTCCTTCCCCTTCACCTTACCCCTCCCCTTCACCACACTCTCCTTCTCCTCTCTCTCCTTCCCCTTCTCCTTCCCCCTTCTCCTTCACCACTCTCTCTTTCTCCCCTCTCTCCTTCCCATTCCTTCCCATCTCTCTTTATACCTTCCTTCCCCCCTCTCCTTCTCCACACTCTCC
Organism: Chiloscyllium punctatum; assembly: GCF_047496795.1. Taxonomy (NCBI): domain Eukaryota; kingdom Metazoa; phylum Chordata; class Chondrichthyes; order Orectolobiformes; family Hemiscylliidae; genus Chiloscyllium; species Chiloscyllium punctatum. The sequence goes on along the minus strand of NC_092755.1, from coordinate 17,906,739 downwards.
TCCCCCTTCCTTCCTCCCTCTCCTTCTCCCCTCTCTCCTTCCCCCTCTCTCCTTCTCCCCTCTCTCCTTCTCCCCTCTCTCCTTCTACCCTCTCTCCTTCCCACTCTCCTTCCCCTTCCTTCCCCCCTCTCCTTCTCACCTCATTCCTTCTCCCCTCTCCCCTTTCCTCTTCCATTCCCTCTCTCCTTCTCCCCTCTTTCCTTGCCATTTCCTTTCGCTCTCTCCTTCCCCCTCACCTTCCCCCCTCTACTTCACCACTCTCTTCTTCTCCCCTCTTGTCTTCCTCCCCTCTCCTTCCCCCTCTCATTCTCCCCTCTCTCCTTCACCACTCTCTCCTTCTCCGCTGTCTCCTTACTCCTTCCTATCCCACCCTCCTTCTCCTCTCTCTCCTTCTCCCTCTCCTTCCCCCTCTCCTTCACCACTCTCTCCTTTCCTCCCTCTCCGTCCCCCTCTCCTACCCCACTCTCCTTCACCACTCTCTCCTTCAGCCCTCTCTCCTTCCCCCATCATTCCCCTCTCCTTTCCCCTTCCTTCTCCCCTCTCCTTCTCCCCTCTCTCCTTCCCCCGTCCTTCCCCTCTCTCCTTCTCCCCTCTCTCCTTCGCCCATCCTTCCCCTCTCTCCTGCCCCCATCCTTCTCCCCTCTCTCGTTCCCCCTCTCCTCTCCCATCCCCTTCTCCCCGCTCTCCTTCTCCCCTCTCCTTCCCTCTCTCCTCCCTCCTCTCCTTCTCCCCTCTCTCCTCCCCCTCTCTTCCTTTCTCTCCTTCCCCCTTCCCTCCTTCCACTCTCCTTCTCCCCTCTCTCCTTCCCCCTTCGTGCCCCTCTCTCCTTCCCCTTTCTCTCCTTCCCCCTCTCTCCTTCTCAGCTGTCTTCTTCTCCCGTTTCTCGTTCCCCCTTCGTTCTCCCTCTCTCCTTCCCCCTCTCCTTCTCCTCTCCCTCCTTCCCCCTCTCTTCCCCTCGCTCCTTCATCCTTCTATCCATCCCCCCTCTCCTTTTCCCTCTCTCCTTCTCCCCTTTCTCCTTCCCCCTTCCTTCTCCCCTCTCTCCTTTCCCCTCACCTTCTCCTCTCCCTCCTTCCTCATCTCTCCTTCTCCCCTCTCTCTTACTCCCTTCCTTCTCCCCTCTCTCATTCCCCCTTCCTTCTCCTCTCCTTCCTTCCCCCTCTCTCCTTCTCCCCTCACTCCTTCTCCCTTCTCTCCTTCCCCCTTCCTTCACCCCTCTCTCCTTCGCCTCTCTCTCCTTCTCCCCTCTCTCCTTCTCCTGTCCGTCACCTCTTTCCTTCCCCCTCTTCTCGCCCCTCTCCTCACCTCTCTCCTTCTCCGCACACTCATTCTCCCCTCTCTCCTTCTCCCCTCTCTCCTTCCCCTGTCCGTCACCTCTTTCCTTCCCCCCTCCCCCTCTTATCCCCCTCTCCTTCTCCGCACACTCCTTCTCCCCTCTCTCCTTCTCCCCTCTCTCCTTTCCACTCTCCTCCCCCCTCTCCTTCTCCCCACTCTCCTTATCTATTCCTTGATCCTCCTTCCCCCGTCTCTCCTTCCCCCTCTCCCTCACCCCCTCCTTTACCACTCTCTCCTTCTCCCCTCTCCTCTTCCCCCGTCTCTCCTACCCCTTCCTTCCCCTCTCTACTTCCCTCACTCTCCCCTTCCCTCCTCTCTCCTTTCCCCTTCCTTCCCATCTCCCTTTATTCCTTCCTCCTCCCCTCTCCTTCTCCCCTCTTTCCTCCCCCCTTCCTTCCCCTCTCTCCTTCTTCCTTCTCCCCTCTCTCCTCCCTCTCTCTTCCCCTCGCTCCTTCCCCCTTTTATCCTTCCACCCTCTCTCCTTCTCCCTCTCTCCTTCTCCCCTCTCTCCTTCTACCCTCTCTCATTCTACCCTCTCTCCTTCACCCCTTCTTCCCCCCTCTCCATCTCCCCTCTCTCCTTCGCCCTCTATCCTTCCCCACTCTCTCCTTCCCCGTCTCCTTCCCCCCTACTCCTTTCCCCATCTCTCCTTTTCCCCTCACTCCTTCCCCTCTTCCCCACTCTCTCCTTCACCCCTCTATCTGTCGCCCTCTCCTTCCCCCTCTCTTTCTCCCCTCTCCCCTTCCCCTCTCTCCTTCTCACCTCCCTCCTCCCCGCGCTCCTTCACCCCTCTCCTTCCCCCTTCCTTCCCCCCTCCTTCTCCCCTCTCGCCTTCTTCCCTCTCTTCTTCCCCCTTCCTTCCACCCCTCTTTCTCCCCTCTCACCTTCCCCCACTCCGCCCCCTCTCCTTCCCTCTCTCTCCTCCCCCCTCTCCTTACCGCCGTCTTCTTCACCACTCTCTCCGTCTCCCCTCTCTCCTTTCCTCTGTCCTCCCCCGTCTCTTTCTCCCCTCTCTCCTTCCCCCTTCCTTCCCATCTCTCTTTATTCCTTCCTCCTCCCCTCCCCTTCTCCACTCTCTACTTCCCTCTTCCTCCTCCCCTCTCCTTCTCCACTCTCTCCTCCTCCCTTCCTTCACCTCTCTCCTTCTCCCCTCTCTCCTTCCCCTCTCTCCTTCCCCCTCACCTCCTCTCCCTCGTTCCCCTCTCTCCTTCTCCCTTTCTTCTCCCCTCTCTCCTTCCCCCTTCCTTCTCCTCTCCCTCCTTCCCCCTCTCTCCTCCCCACTCTCCTTCTCCCTTCCTTCTCTCCTCTCTCCTTCCCCCTTCCTTCACCCCTCTATCCTTCGCCCCTCTGTCCTTCTCCCCTCTCTCCTTCCCCTGTCCGTCACCTCTTTCCTGCCCCCTCTTCTCGCCCTCTCCTCCCCCTCTCCTTCTCCGCACACTCCTTCTCCCCTCTCTCCTTCTTCCTCTCTCATTTCCACTCTCCTCCCCCCTCCTTCTCCCCACTCTCCTTATCTATTCCTTAATCCTCCTTCCCCCGTCTCTCCTTCCCCCTCTCCCTCACCCCCTCCTTCACCACTCTCTCCTTCTCCCCTCTCCTCTTCCCCCGTCTCTCCTTCCCCCCTCTCTCCTTCTCCCCTCTCTCATTTCCCCTTCCTTCTCCCCTCTCTCCTTCCTCCTTCCTTCACCCCTCTCTCCTTCCCCCTCTCTCCTTCTCCCCTCTCCTCTTCCCCCGTCTCTCCTTCCCCCTCTCACCTTCTTCTCTCCCTCCTTCCCCCTCTCTCCTTCTCCCCTCTCTCCTTCTCCCTTCCTTCTCCCCTCTCTCCTTCCCCCTTCCTTCACCCCTCTCTCCTTCCCCCTCTCTCCTTCTCCCCTCTCTCCTTCCCCTGTCCGTTGACTCTTTCCTTCACCCCCTTCCTCCCCCTCTCCTCCCCCCTCCCCTTCTCCGCACGCTCCTTCTCTCCTCTCTCCTTTCCACTCTCCTCCCCACTCTCCTTCTCCCCACTCTCCTTATCTATTCCTTGCTCCTCCTTCTCCCGTCTCTCCTTCCCCCTCTCCCTCACCCCCTCTTTCACCACTCTCTTCTTCTCCCCTCTCTCCTACCCCTTCCTTCCCCTCTCTCCTTCCGCCACTCTCCACTTCCCCCCTTTCTCCTTCTCCCCTCCTTCCGCCCTCTCCTTCTGCCCTCTCTCTTTTTCCACTTCTCCTCCCCATTTCCTTCCCCCCTCTCCTTCACACCCCCTCCTTCCCTCCTCTCCTTCACCACTCTCTCCTTCTCAACCTCTCCTCCCCTCTCTCCTTCCCCTTTCCTTCCCCTCTGTCCTACACCCTTCCTTCTCCCCCTCCTTCCCCCCCTTTCCTTCCCTATTTCGTCCCCTTTCTCCTTCTCCCCTCTCTCCTTTCCCCTCTCCTTCCCCCTCCTTCCTTCTACCCTCTCTCCTTCTCCCCTCTCTCCTTCCCCCTCCTCCCCCCCTCTCCGTCTCCCCTCTCTCCTTCCCCCTCTCTCCTTCTCCCTCTATCCTTCCCCACTCTCTCCTTCCCCCTGTCTCCTTCCCTCGCCCTCCTTTCCCCATTTCTCCTTTTCCCCTCACTCCTTTCCCCCTTCCCCACTATCTCCTTCCCCCTCTCTTTCTCCCCTCTCCCCTTCCCCTCTCTCCTTCTCACCTCCCTCTTCCCCGCGCTCCTTCACCCCTCTCCTTCCCCCTTCCTTCCCCCCTCCTTCTCCCCTCTCTTCTTCCCCCTTCCTTCCACCCCTCCTTCTCCCCTCTCATCTTCCCCCACTCCGCCCCCTCTCCTTCCCTCTCTCTCCTTCCCCTCTCTTTCTCCCCTCTCTCCTTCTCCCATCTCTCCTTTCCGCTCTCCTTCCTCCTCCCTCCTTCTCCCTCTCTCATTCCCCCTTCCTTCCCCTCATTTCTTCTTCCCTCTCTCCTTCCTTTTCCTTCCACCCCTCCTTCTCCCCTCTCTCTTTCCCCCTGTCTACTTCCCCCCTCTCCTTTCCCCATCTCTCCTTCTCCCATCTCTCTTTCCCCCTTCCTTCCCCTCTCTCCTTCCCCCCTCTCTTCTTTCCCCCCTCCTTCTCAGCTATCTCCTTCTCCCCATCTCCTTCCCGCTTCCTTCCGCTCTCCTTTTCCCTTCCTCCTCCCTGCTCTCCTTCCCCCTTCGTTCCCCTCTCTCCTCTTCCTTCTCCCTGTATCCTTCCCCACTCTCTACTTTCCCCTCTCTCCTTTCCCCATCTCTCCTTCTCCCCTTCACCCTCTCTCCTTCCCCCCTCTATCCGTCACCCTCTCCTTCTCCCTTCTCTCCTTGTCCCCTCTCTCCTTCCCCTCTCTCCTCTCCCCTCTCTTCTTCCCCCTCTCCTTCCCGCCTCTTTCCTTCCCTCTTCCATTCCCTCTCTCCTACTCTCTTTTCTACTTCCCCCTTCCTTCCCCCTCTCCTTCCCCCCCTCCGTCTCCCCTCTCTCCTCCCCCTTCCTTCCCCTCTCTCCTTCTCAACTCTCTCCTTTCCCTGTCCGTCACCTCTTTCCTTCACCCCCTTCCCCCTCTTCTCCCCCTCTCCTCCCCCTCTCCTTCTCCGCACACTCCGTCTCCCCTCTCTCCTTCTCCCCTCTCTCCTTTCCACTCTCCTCCCCACTATCCTTATCTATTCCTTGCTCCTCCTTCCCCCGTTTCTCCTTCCCCCTCTCCCTCACCCCCTCCTTACACCACTCTCTCCTTCTCTCCTCTCTTCTTCCCCCGTCTCTCCTACACCTTCCTTCCACTCTCCCCTTCCCTCACCTCTCCTTCTCCCCTCTCTCCTTACCCCTTCATTCCCCTCTCTCCTTCTCCCCTCTCTGCTTCCCGCCCTCTCCTTCTCCCCTCCTTCCGCCCTCTCCTTCCCCCCTCTCTTTCTCCACCTCTCATCCCCACTTACTTCCCCTCTCTCCTTCTCCCCTCTCTCCTTCGCCTCTCTCCTTCCCCCATTCCCCCCTCACCTTCACCACTCTCTCCTTCCCCCCTCTCCTTCCCTCCTCTCCTTCACCACTCTCTCCTTCTCCCCCTCTCCTTCCCCCTCTCATTGCGCCCTCTCCTTTACCAGTCTCTCCTCCTCCCCCTTCCCCCCCACCTTCACCACTCTCTCCTTCCCCCCTCTCTCCTTCCCCCTCTCCTTCCTCCCTCTCTTTCCCTCCTGTCCTTCACCACTCTCTCCTTCTCCCCCTCTCCTTCCCCCTCTCATTCCGCCCTCACCTTTACCAGTCTCTCCTCCTCCCCCCTTCCCCCCCACCTTCACCACTCTCTCCTTCCCCCCTCTCTCCTTCCCCCTCTCCTTCCCCCTCTCCTTCCCCCCTCTCCTTCTCCCCTCTCTCCTTCCCACATCCTTCCCCTCTCCTTCTCCTCTCTCCATCTCCCCTTTCCCCTTCCCCGATATTTCCTCTCTCTCCTTCCCCCTCTCTCCATCTCTCCTCTCTCCTCCCCTCTCTCCTTCCCCGCTCTTCCTTCTCCCCTCTCGCCTTCTCCCCTCTCTCCTTCTCGCTTCATTCTCCCCTCTATCCTTCTCCCCTCTCTCTTTTCGCCTTCCTTCCCCCTCTCTCCATCCCCCTTTCCCCCTCTTCTCCCCTCTCTCCTTCCCCTTTCATTCCCCTCTCTCTTTCTACCCTCGCTCCTTCCCCTTTCCTTCCCCTCTCTCCCCTTCCCCCTCTCACCTTCCCTCTCTCCTTCCCCCTCTCTCTTTCTCCACTTCTCCTCCCCACTTCCTTCCCCCCTCTCCCCCATCTCTCCTTCCCCTTTCCTTCCCCTCTCTCCTTCCCCCCCTTCCCCCCTCTCCTTCTCTCCTCTCTCCTTGCCCCCACTCTCTTTCCCCCTCTCCTTCTTCCCTCTCCTTCACCAGTCTCTCATCCTCACCTCTCTTCTTCTCCCCCTCTCCTTCCCCCTCTCCTTCTCCCCTCTCTCTTTCCCCATTTCTTCCCCTCTCTCCTTTTCCCTCTCTCCTTCCCCCCTCAGCTTCACCACACTCTCCTTCTCCCCACTCTCTTTCCCCATTTCTTCCCCTCTCTCCTTTTCCCTCTCTCCTTCCCCCCTCAGCTTCACCACACTCTCCTTCTCCCCACTCTCTTTCCCCATTTCTTCCCCTCTCTCCTTCCCCCTGTCTCCTTCACCACTCTCTCCTTCTCCCCTCTCTCTTGCCCCATTCCTTCTCCTCTCTCCTTCCCCCTGTCTCCTTCACCACACTCTCCTTCTCCCCACTCTCTTTCCCCATTTCTTCTCCTCTCTCCTTCCCCCTGTCTCCTTCACCACTCTCTCCTTCTCCCCTCTCTCTTGCCCCATTCCTTCCCCTCTCTCCTTTTCCCTCTCTGCTTCCTCCCTCACCTTCACCACACTCTCCTTCTCCCCTCTCCTTCCCCCTCTCTCTTTCTCCATTCCTTCCCCTCTCTCCTTCCCCTCTCTCCTTCCCCCTCTCCTTCCCCCCGTCTCCTTCACCACTCTATCCTTCTCGCCTCTCTCCTTCCCCCACTCCTCTCTCCTCTCCTTTCCCCCACTCTACTTCTCCCCCCTCTCGTCCCCTCTCTCCTTTCCCCTCTCCTTCTCCCCTCTCTCTTTCCCCATTCCTTCCCCTCTCTCCTTCCCCCTCTCCTTCACCACTCTCTCCTTCTCGCCTCTCTCCTTCCCCCGCTCCTCCCCCCTCTCCTTCCCCCCCACTCTACTTCTCCCCCCTCCTGTCCCCTCTCTCCTTCTCCCCTCTCTCTTTCCTCATTCCTTCCCCTCTCTCCTTCCCCCTCTCCTTCCCCCGCCTCTATCACCACTCTCTCCTTCTCCCCCCTCTCTTTCCCCCTCTGCTTCTCCACTCTCACCTTCTCCCCTCTCTCCTTCCCCATTCCCTCCTTCCCCCTCGCCTTCCCCCCTCTCTCCTTCCCCCCTCTCCTTCACCACTCTCTTCGTCTCCCCTCTCTCCATCCCCCTCTCCTTCACCACTCTCTTCTTCTCCCCTTTCTCCTTTCCCCTTTCCATTCCCTCTCCTCCCCTCTTCCTTCTCCCCTCCTTCTCCACTCTCTTTCCCCCTTCCCTTCTCTCCTTCCCCCCTCCCCTCACTCCTTCCCCCCTCTTTCCTTCTCCATCTCCTTCCCCCTCTCTCATTCTCCCTCTCCTTCCCCGCTCTTCCTTTTCCCCTCTCTCCTTCACCCCCTCTCCTTCCCCCTCCCTCCTTCTCCCCTCTCTCCTCCTCCCCTCTCTCCTTCTCCCCTTCCCCACTCTCGCCTTCTCCCCTCTCTCCTTCTCGCTTCATTCTCCCCTCTCTCCTTCTCCCCTCTCTCTTTTCGCCTTCCTTCCCCCCTCTCTCCATCCCCCTTTCCCCCTCTTCTCCCCTCTCTCCTCCCCCCTTCCTTCCCCTCTCTCCATCCCCGTTCATTCCCCTCTCTCCTTCCCCATTGCTTCCCCTCTCTCCTTCTACCCTCGCTCCTTCCCCTTTCCTTCCCCACTCTCCTTCCCCTCTTCCCCGCGCTCTCCTTCCCCCTCTCTCTCCTTCCCCCTCTCACCTTCCCTCTCTCCACCTCTCCTCCCCACTTCCTTCCCCCCTCTCCTTTTCCCATCTCTCCTTCCCCTTTCCTTCCCCTCTCTCCTTCCCCCCCTCCTTCCCACTCTCTCCATCCCCCCTCAGTCTCCCCTCTTTCCTTCCCATTTCCTTTCCCTCTCTCCTTCTCTCCTCTCTCCTTCCCCCTCTCCTTCACTCCTCTCCTTCACCACTCTCTCCTTCCCCCTCTCCTTCCCCCCTCTCCTACTCCCGTCTCTCCTTCCCCCATCCTTCCCCTCTCCTTCTCCCCTTTCTTCTTCCCCCTTCTTTCCCCTTTCTCCTTCCCCCCTCTCTACTCCCCTCTCTTCTTCCCCCTTCCTTCCACCCCTCCTTCTCCCCTCTCTCTTTCCCCCTGTCTACTTCCCCCCCTCTCCTTTCCCCAGCTCTCCTTCTCCCCTCACTCCTTCCCCGCTTCCCTACTCTCGCCTTCTTCCCTCTCTCCTCGCTTCATTCTCCCCTCTCTCCTTCTCCCCTCTCTCTTTTCGCCTTCCTTCCCCCCTCTCCATTCCCCCTTTCCCCCTCTTCTCCCCTCTCTCCTACCCCCTTCCTTCACCTCTCTTTCTCCCCGCTCTGCATCCCCCCTCCTTCTCCCCTATCTCCTTCCCCTTTGCTTCCCCTCTCTCCTACCCTCGCTCCTCCCCCTTTCCTTCCCCTCTCTTCTTCCCCCCTTCCCCCTCTCTCCATCCCCCCCTCCTTCTCCCTCTCACCTTCCCTCTCTCCTTCCCCCCTCTCTTTCTCCACCTCTCCTCCCCACTTCCTTCCCCCCTCTCCTTCTCCCATCTCTCCTTCCCCTTTCCTTCCCCTCTCTCCTTCCCCCCTTCCCCCCCTCCTTCTCCCCTCTCTCCTTTCCCCGACTCTGCTTCCACCTCTCCCTCAGCCCTCTCCTTCACCAGTCTCTCCTTCTCACCTCTCGTCTTCTCCCCCTCTCCTTCCCCCCCACATTCACCACTATCTCGTTCTCCGTTGTCTCCTCCCCCCTTCCTTCCCCTCTCTCCTTCTCCCTTCCTTCCACTCTCCCCTTGACCCCTGTCTCCTTCCACCTTCCTTCCACTCTCCCCTTCACCCCTGTCTCCTTCCACCTTCCTTCCATTCCCCACTTACTTCTCCCCTCTCTCCTTCCCCTCTCTCCTTGCCCCCACTCTCTCCTTCTCCCCTCTCTCCTTCCACCCATCCTACACCTCTCTTTCTCCCCTCTCTCCTTCCCCATTCCTTCCCATCTCTCGTTATTCCTTCCTTCCCCCTCTCCTCCACTCTCTACTTCCCCCTTCCTCCTCCCCCTCCTTCTCCCCTCTCTCCTCCCCCCTTCCTTCCCCTCTCTCCTTCTCCGCCTCCTCCTTCCCACTCTCCTTCCCCTTCCTTCTCCCCTCACCTTCTCCTCTCTCTCCTCGTCTCTTTCCTTCTCCCCATCTCTCCTTCCCTCTTCCATTCCCTCTCTCCTTCTCCCCTCTTTCCTTTCAATTTTTTTCCCTCTCTCCTTCTCCCCTCTCTCCTTCCCCCTCTCCTTCACCACTCTCTCCTTTTCTCCTCTCTCCTTCCCACTTCTCTCCTTCACCACTCTCTCCTTCCCCCTCTCCTTCTCCCCTCTCTCTTTCCCCATTTCTTCTCCCCTCTCCTTCCCCCTCTCATTCCCCCGTCTGCTTCACCACACTCTCCTTCTCCCCTCTCTCTTTCCCCATTCCTTTCCCTCTCTCCTTCTCCCCTCTCTCCTTCCCCCTCACCTTCACCACACTCTCCTTTTCCCCTCTCTCCTACCCACTCTCCTTACCGCTGTCTCCTTCACCACTCTCTCCTTCTCCCCTTTCTCCTTCCCTACTCTCTCCTTCTCCCTCTCCTTCCCCCCTCACCTTCTCCCCTCTCTCCTTCTCCCCTCTCTCCTTCCCCTTCACCTACCCCCTCTCCTTCTCCTCTCTCTCCTTCCCATCTCCTTTCCCCCCTCCTTCACCACTCCCTCCTTCTCCCCTCTCTCCTTCCCCTCTCCTTCTCCCCTCTCTCTTTTCCCATTTCTTCCCCTCTCTCCTTCCCCGTCTCCTTCCCCCATCTCCTTCACCACTTTCTCCTTCTCCCCTCTCTCTTGCCCCATTCCTTACCCTCTCTCCTTCTCACCTCTCTCCTTCCCCCCTCTCCTTCACCACTCTCTCCTTCTCCTCTCTCTCCTTCCCATCTCCTTTCCCCCCTCCTTCACCACTCTCTCCTTCTCCCCTCTCTCCTTCCCCCCTCCATTCCCTATCCTTCCCCCTTCCTTCTCCCCCTCCTTCTCCACTCTCACTTTCCCCCTTCCCTTCTCTCCTTCCCCATTCCCTCCTCCCCCTTCTTCTCTCTCTCCTTCTCTCTCTCCATCCCCCCTTTTTCATTCTTCCTCTCCTTCCCCCCTCTCCTTCTCCTCTCTCTCCACCCCCTTCCTTCCCCTCTCTCCTTCTACCCCCTCTCCTTCCCCTCTCTCTCTTTCTCCAACTCTTTCCCCCTTCCCTTCTCTCCTTCCCCCACTCCCTTCTTCCCCCGCCTTCTCCACCCTCTCCTTCCCCCCCTCCTTTCCCCTCTCCTTCTCCTCTCTCTCCTCCACCATCCTTCCCCTCTCTCCTTCCCCCCTCTCTCTTTCTCCACCTCTAATTCCCCCTTTCTTCCCCTCTCTCCTTATCCCATCTCTCTTTCCACCCTCCTTCTCCTCTCTCTCCTTCCCCCTTCCTTCACCCTATCCTTTCCTCTCTCTCCTTCTCCCCCTCTCCTCCCACTCTCCTTCTCCCCTCTCTCCTACCCCTCTCTCTGTTTCTCCCCTCTCTCCTTTCCCTCCCTTCCCCTCTCTCCTTCCCCACTTCTCTCCTTCTCTCCTCTCTCCTTCTCGCTGTATCCTTCCCCACTCTCTATTTCCCCCTCTCTCCTTCCTCCCTCTCTCCTTTCCCCATCTCTCCTTCTCCCCTCACTCCTTCCCGCCTTCCCACTCTCTCCTTCTCCCCATCTCCTTCTCCCCTCTCTCCTTCTCGCTTCATTCTCCCCTCTCTCCTTTCGCCTTCCTTCCCCCCTCTCTCAATCCCCTTCCCCCCTCTTCTCCCCTCACTCCTACCCCCTTCCTTTACCCCTCTCCTTCCCCCCTCTCCCTTCTCCGGTTCTTCCCCTTTCTCCTTTTCCCCTCCCTACTTCCCCCTCTCTCTTCCCCCTCTCCTTCTCCCCCTCTCCTCCTCTCTCTCCTTCTCCCCTCTCCCCTTCCCTCTCTCCTTCTTCCCCTCTCCTCCCCTCTCTCCTTCTCCCCCCTCTCCGTCTCCCCTCTCTCCTTCCCCCTCTATCCGTCACCCTCTCTTTCCCCCCTCTCTTTCTCCCCTCTCTCCTCTCCCCTCCCTCCTTCCCCCCTCACCTTCAGCACTCGTTCCTTCACCCCCCTCTCCTTCTCCCCTCTCTCCTTCTCCCCTCTCCCCTTCCCTCTCTCCTTCTCTCCGTCTCCTCCCCTCTCTCCTTCTCCCCCTCTCCTCCCCTCTCTCCTTCTCCCCCTCTCCTCCCCTCTCTCCTTCTCCCCCCTCTCCGTCTCCCCTCTCTCCTTCCCCCTCTATCCGTCACCCTCTCCTTACCCCCCTCTCTCCTTCTCCCCTCTCTCCTCTCCCCTCCCTCCTTCTCACCTTCCCCCTTACCTTCAGCACTCGTTCCTTCACCCCTCTCTTCTTCTCCCCTCTCTCCTTCTCACTTCGTTCCCCTCTCTCCTTCTCCCCTGTCTCCTTCCCCCTTCCTTCAACACTCTCTCCTTCTCCCGTCTCTCTTTCCCCATTCCTTCCCCCCTCTCCTTACCCGCTTCCTTCCCCTCTCTCCTTCTCCACTCCCTCCTTCCCCCTTCCTCCTCCTCTCTCCTTCCCCCTCGCCTTCCCCCCGTCTCCTTCACCACTCTCTCCTTCCCCCTCTCTTCCCCCTCTCCTTCCCCCCCACTCTACTTCTCCCACCTCTCCTCCCTTCTCTGCTTCCTCCTCTCCTTCTCCCCTCTCTCTTTCCCCATTCCTTCCCCTCTCTCTTTCCCCCTCTCCTTCACCCATCTCCTTCACCACTCTACTTCTCCCCTCTCTTCTTCCCCCTCTCCTTCACCACTCTCTCCTTCAGCCCTCTCTCCTTCCCCCTCTCCTTCCCCTCTCTCCTTCCCCCGTCTCCTTCACCACTTTCTCCTTCTCCCCTCTCTCTTGCCCCATTCCTTACCCTCTCTCCTTCTCACCTCTCTCCTTCCCCCCTCTCCTTCACCACTCTCTCCTTCTCCCCTCTCTCCTTCCTCCTCTCCTTCTCCCCTCTCTCTTTCCCCATTCCTTCCCCTCTCTCTTACCCCCTCTCCTTCACCCATCTCCTTCACCACTCTACTTCTCCCCTCTCTTCTTCCCCCTCTCCTTCACCACTCTCTCCTTCAGCCCTCTCTCCTTCCCCCTCTCCTTCCCCTCTCTCCTTCCCCCCTCTCCTTCACCACTCTCTCCTTCTCCCCTCTCTCCTTCCCCCTCTTCTTCTCCCCTCTCTCTTTACTCATTTCTTCTCCTCTCTCCTTCCCCCCCTCCTTCCCCCTATCCTTCACCACTCTCTCCTTCTCTCCTTCACCACTCTCCTTCTCCCTTCTCTCCTTCCCCCTCTCCTTCCCCCCTCTCCTTCACCACTCTCTCCTTCTCCCCTCTCTCTTTCCCCTCTTCTTCTCCCCTCTGTCTTTACCCATTTCTTGCCCTCTCTCCTTCTCCCCTCTCTCCTTCCCCACTCTCTCCCTCACCACTCTCTCCTTCTCCCCTTCTCTCCTTCCCCCTCTCCTTCACCACTCTCTCCTTCTCCCCTCTCTCTTTCCCCATTTCTTCCCCTCTCTCCTTCACCCTCTCCTTCACCACTCTCTCCTTCTCCCTCTCCTTCCCCCGTCACCTTCACCACTCTCTTCTTCTCCCCTCTCTCCTTCCCCCTTCTCTCCTTCCCCCTCTCCTTCACCACTCTCTCCTTCTCCCCTCTCTCTTTCCCCATTTCTTTCCCTCTCTCCTTCACCCTCTCCTTCACCACTCTCTCCTTCTCCCCTCTCTCCTTCTCCCTCTCCTTCCCCCGTCACCTTCACCACTCTCTTCTTCTCCCCTCTCTCCTTCCCCCTTCTCTCCTTCCCCCTCTCCTTCACCACTCTCTCCTTCTCCCCTCTCACTTGCCCCATTCCTTCCCCTCTCTCCTTTTCCCTCTCTCTTTCCACCCTCACCTTCACCACACTCTCCTTCTCCCCTCTCTCCTTGCCCACTCTCTCCTTTCCCCTCTCCTTCACCCCCCACGTTCACAAATCTCCCCTTCTCCCCTCGCCTCTTCCCCATCACCTTCCCCTCTCCTTCATCATTCTCTCCTTCTCCCCTCTCTCCTACGCCCCTCTTTCCTTCCCCCTCTTCTTCTCCTCTCTCCTTCATCATTCTCTCCTTCTCCCCTCTCTCCTACGCCCCTCTTTCCTTCCCCCTCTTCTTCTCCTCTCTCCTTCACCACTCTTTCCTTCTACCCTCTCTCCTTTCCCCATCCTCTCCCCTCCCTCTCTCTTTCTCCACCTCTACATCCCCCTTTCTTCCCCTCTCTCCTTACCCCATCTCTCTTCCCCCTCTCCTCCTCTCTCTCCCTCCCCCTTCCTACCCCCTATCCTTTCCTCTCTCTCCTTCTCCCCCATCTCCTTCTCCCCTCTCGCCTTCCTCCCCTCTCCTTCCACTATCTCTGCTTCTCCCCTCTCTTCTTCCCCACTTCTCTCCTTCTCCCCTCTCCTTCTCCCCTCTCTCTCTTTCACACTCCCTTCCTCTCTCCGTTTTCCCTCTCTCCTCCCCCCTTCCTTCCCCCCCTCTCCTTCTCCACTCTTTCCTTTGCCCTTCCTTCCACTTTCTCTATATCCCCCTCTTCTTCTCCCCTCTCTCCACCCCCTTCCTTCTCCTCTCTCCTTCTCCACTCTCTCCTTCCCCCTTCCTCCTCCTCTCTCCTTCTCCCCTCTCTCATTCCCCATTCCTTCCCCTCTCTCCTTCCCCCGTCTCCTTCACCACTCTCTCCTTCTCCCCTCTCTCCTTCCCCCTCTCCTCCCCCCTCTCCTTCCCCCCACTCTAATTCTCCCTCCTCTCGTCCTCCTCTCCTTTCTCCTTTCCCCCTTCTATTCGCTCTCCTTCCCCCTTCCTTCTCCCCCTCCTTCTCCACTCTCTCTTTCCCCCTTCCCTTCTGTCCTTCCCCCACTCCCTCCTTCCCCCCTCCGTCCCCCCTCTACTTCACCACTCTTTCCTTCTTCCCTCTCTCCTTCCCCCCTTCCATTCCCTCTCCTTCTCTACTCTCTCTTTCCCCCTTCCCTTATCTCCTTCCCCCACTCCCTCATTTCCCCCCCTCCTTCTCCTCTCTCACCTTCTCCCTCTCCTTACCCCCTCTCTCATTCTCCCTCTCCTGCCCCCTTCCTTCCCCTCTCTCCTTCTACCCTCTCTCCTTTCCTCCTCCTGCCCCCTCCCTCTCTCTTTCTCCACCTCTACATCCCCCTTTCTTCCCCTCTCTCCTTACCCCATCTCTCTTCCCCCCTCTCCTTCTCCTCTCTCTCCCTCCCCCTTCCTACCCCCTATCCTTTCCTCTCTATCTCCTCCCCTCTCGCCTTCCTCCCCTCTCCTTCCACTATCTCTGCTTCTCCCCTCTCTTCTTCCCCACTTCTCTCCTTCTCCCCTCTCCTTCCCACTCCCTTCCTCTCTCTCTGTTTCCCCTCTCTCCTTCTCCCCTCTCTCCACCCCCTTCATTCCCCTCTCTCCTTCTCCACACTCTCCTTCCCCCTTCCTCCTCCTCTCTCTTTCTCCCCTCTCCTTCCCCCTCTCTCATTCCCCATTCCTTCCCCTCTCAACTTCCCCCTCTCCTTCTCCCCGTCTCCTTCACCACTCTCTCCTTCTCCCCTCTCCTCCCCCATCTCCTTCCCCCCACTCTACTTCTCCCGCCTCCCGTCCCTCCTCTCCTTCCCCCTCTCCTTCTCCCCTCTCTCTTTCCCCATTCCTTCCCCTCTCTCCTTCCCCCGCTCCTTCTCCCCCCTCTCCTTCACCACTCTCTCCTTCTCCCCTCTCTCTTTCCACATTCCTTCCCCCCTCTCCTTCTCCACTCTCTGCTTCTCCCCTCTCTCCTTCCCCACTTTCTCCTTCACCCTCTCCTTCCACCCTCACCTTCACCACTCTCTCCTTCTCCCCTCTCTCCCTCCCTTTCACCTTCCCCCATTTCTTCTCCTCTCTCCTTCCCCCGTCTCCTTCACCGCTCTCTCCTTCTCCCCTCTCTCTTTCCCCATACCTTCCCCTCTCTCCTTCTCTCCTTCCCCCTCACCTTCACCACACTCTCCTTCTCCCCTCTCTCCTACCCCCTCTCCTTACCGCCGTCTCCTTCACCACTCTCTCCTTCTCCCCTCTCTCCTTCCCCACTCTCTCCTTCCCGCTCTCCTTCCCCGTTACCTTCACCACTCTCTTCTTCTCCCCTCTCTCCTTCACCTTCACCTTCTCCCTCTCCTTCACCACTCTCTCTTTCTCCCCTTGTCCTTCCCGCTTCACTCCTTCCCCCTATCCTTCACCACTCACTCCTTCCCCCCTCTCTCCATCCCCCTCTCCTTCCCCCTCACCTTCACCACACTCTCCTTCTCCCCTCTCTCCTACCCCCTCTCCTTACCGCCGTCTCCTTCACCACTCTCTCCTTCTCCCCTCTCTCCTTCCCCACTCTCTCCTTCCCGCTCTCCTTCCCCGTTACCTTCACCACTCTCTTCTTCTCCCCTCTCTCCTTCACCTTCACCTTCTCCCTCTCCTTCACCACTCTCTCTTTCTCCCCTTGTCCTTCCCGCTTCACTCCTTCCCCCTATCCTTCACCACTCACTCCTTCCCCCCTCTCTCCATCCCCCTCTCCTTCCCCCTCTCCTTCACCACTCTCTCCTTCTACTTTCCCCCTTCTATTCCCTCTCCTTCCCCATTCCTTCTCCCCCTCCTTCCCCACTCTCACTTTCTCCCTTCCCTTCTGTCCTTCCCCCACTCCCTCCTTCCCCCCTCCCCTCTCCTTCCCCCCTCCTTTCCCCTTCCCCTCTCTCTCCTTCTCCATCTCCTTCCCCCTCTCTCATTCTCCCTCTCCTTCCACTCTCTCCTTCTCCTCTCTCTCCTCCCCCTTCCTTCCCCACTCCCCTTCTCACATCTCTCTTTCCCAATTCCTTTCCCATTCCTTCCTCTCTCTCTCCTTTCCTCTCTCCATCCCCCATCTCCTTCACCGCGCTTTCTTTCTCCCCTCTCTTTCCCGATTCCTTCCCCTCTCTCCCTCCCCACTCTCTCCTTCCCCCTCACCTTCCCCCTCACTTTCACCACTCTCCTTCTCCCCTCTCTCCTTCCCCTTCACCTTCCCCCTCTCCTTCACCACTCTCTCCTTCCCCCCTCTCTTTCACCACTCTCTCCTTCAGCCCTCACTCCTTTCCTTCTCCTTCCCCTCTCTCCTTCACCACTCTCTCCTTCTCCCCTCTCTCCTTCCCCCCTCCATTCCCTATCCTTCCCCCTTCCTTCTCCCCCTCCTTCTCCACTCTCACTTTCCCCCTTCCCTTCTCTCCTTCCCCATTCCCTCCTCCCCCTTCTTCTCTCTCTCCTTCTCTCTCTCCATCCCCCCTTTTTCATTCTTCCTCTCCTTCCCCCCTCTCCTTCTCCTCTCTCTCCACCCCCTTCCTTCCCCTCTCTCCTTCTACCCTCTCTCCTTCCCCCCCCCTCGTTCTCCAACTCTTTCCCCCTTCCCTTCTCTCCTTCCCCCACTCCCTGCTTCCCCCGCCTTCTCCACCCTCTCCTTACCCCCCTCCTTTCCCCTCTCCTTCTCCTCTATCTCCTCCACCTTCCTTCCCCTCTCTCCTTCCCCCCTCTCCATTTCTCCACCTCTAATTCCCCCTTTCTTCCCCTCTCTCCTTACCCCATCTCTCTTTCCCCCCTTCTCCTCTCTCTCCTTCCCCCTTCCTTCACCCTATCCTTTCCTCTCCTTCTCCCCCTCTCCTCCCACTCTCCTTCTCCCCTCTCTCCTACCCCTCTCTCTGCTTCTCCCCTCTCTCCTTTCCCTGCCTTCCCCTCTCTCTCCTTCCCCACTTCTCTCTTTCTCTCCTCTCTCCTTCTCGCTGTATCCTTCCCCACTCTCTATTTCCCCCTCTCTCCTTCCTCCCTCTCCCCATCTCTCCTTCTCCCCTCACTCCTTCCCGCCTTCCCCCTCTCTCCTTCTCCCCTCTCACCTTCTCGCTTCATTCTCCCTTCTCTCCTTTCGCCTTCCTCCCCCCTCGCTCGATCCCCTTCCCCCCTCTTCTCCCCTCACTCCTACCCCCTTCCTTCCCCCCTCTCCTTCCCCCCTCTCCCATCTCCGGTTCTTCCCCTTTCTCCTTTTCCACTCCCTACTTCCCCCTCTCTCTTCCCCCTCTCCTTCTCCCCCTCTCCTCCCCTCTCTCCTTCTCCCCCCTCTCCGTCTCCCCTCTCTCCTTCCCCCTCTATCCGTCACCCTCTCCTTCCCCCCTCGCTTTCTCCCCTCTCTCCTCTCCCCTCCCTCCTTCCGCACTCGTTCCTTCACCCCCCCTCTTTCTCCCCTCTCCCCTTCCCTCTTTCCTTCTCCCCCTCTCCTCCTCTCTCTCCTTCTCCCCCCTCTCCGTCTCCACTCTCTCCTTCCCCCTCTATCCGTCACCCTCTCCTTCCCCCTCTCTCCTTCTCCCCTCTCTCCTCTCCCCTCCCTCCTTCCCTCTTCCCCCCTCACCTTCAGCACGCGTTCCTTCACCCCTCTCTCCTTCTCCCCTCTCTCCACCCCTTCATTCCCCTCTCTCCTTCTCCACACTCTCCTTCCCCCTTCCTCCTCCTCTCTCTTTCTCCCCTCTCCTTCCCGCTTCACTCCTTCCCCCTATCCTTCACCACTCACTCCTTCCCCCCTCTCTCCATCCCCCTCTCCTTCCCCCTCTCCTTCACCACTCTCTCCTTCTCCTTTCCCCCTTCTATTCCCTCTCCTTCCCCCTTCCTTCTCCCCCTCCTTCCCCACTCTCACTTTCTCCCTTCCCTTCTGTCCTTCCCCCACTCCCTCCTTCCCCCCTCCCCTCTCCTTCCCCCCTCCTTTCCCCCTTCCCCTCTCTCTCCTTCTCCATCTCCTTCCCCCTCTCTCATTCTCCCTCTCCTTCCACTCTCTCCTTATCCTCTCTCTCCTCCCCCTTCCTTCCCCACTCCCCTTCTCACATCTCTCTTTCCCAAATCCTTTCCCATTCCTTCCTCTCTCTCTCCTTTCCTCTCTCCATCCCCCATCTCCTTCACCGCGCTTTCTTTCTCCCCTCTCTTTCCCGATTCCTTCCCCTCTCTCCCCTCCCCACTCTCTCCTTCCTCCTCACCATCCCCCTCACTTTCACCACTCTCCTTCTCCCCTCTCTCCTTCCCCTTCACCTTCCCCCTCTCCTTCACCACTCTCTCCTTCAGCCCTCTCTCCTTTCCTTCTCCTTCCCCTCTCTCCTTCACCACTCTCTCCTTCTCCCCTCTCTCCTTCCCCCCTCCATTCCCTATCCTTCCCCCTTCCTTCTCCCCCTCCTTCTCCACTCTCACTTTCCCCCTTCCCTTCTCTCCTTCCCCATTCCCTCCTCCCCCTTCTTCTCTCTCTCCTTCTCTCTCTCCATCCCCCCTTTTTCATTCTTCCTCTCCTTCCCCCCTCTCCTTCTCCTCTCTCTCTTTCTCCAACTCTTTCCCCCTTCCCTTCTCTCCTTCCCCCACTCCCTTCTTCCCCCGCCTTCTCCACCCTCTCCTTCCCCCCCTCCTTTCCCCTCTCCTTCTCCTCTCTCTCCTCCACCATCCTTCCCCTCTCTCCTTCCCCCCTCTCTCTTTCTCCACCTCTAATTCCCCCTTTCTTCCCCTCTCTCCTTATCCCATCTCTCTTTCCACCCTCCTTCTCCTCTCTCTCCTTCCCCCTTGCTTCCCCCTATCCTTTCCTCTCTCTTCATCTTCCCCCCTCTCCTCCCCCTCTCCTTCTCCCCTCTCTCCTT
Organism: Chiloscyllium punctatum; assembly: GCF_047496795.1. Classification (NCBI taxonomy): domain Eukaryota; kingdom Metazoa; phylum Chordata; class Chondrichthyes; order Orectolobiformes; family Hemiscylliidae; genus Chiloscyllium; species Chiloscyllium punctatum. Next base: position 17,887,926 of record NC_092755.1, on the reverse strand, counting down.
CTCCCCTCTTCCCTTCCCTCTCTCCTTCTCACCCTCTCCTCCCCTCTCTCCTTCTCCACTCCCTCCTTCCCCCTTCCTCCTTCTGTTTCTTTCTCCCCTCTCTCCTTCCCCCTCTCCTCCCCCCTCTCCCTTCTCCGGTTCTTCCCCTTTCTCCTTCTCCCCTCCCTACTTACCCCTCTCTTCTTCGCCCTCTCGTTCTCCCCCCTCTCCTCCCCTCTCTCCTTGTCCCCTCCCCCCTTCCCTCTCTCCTTCTCCCCCCTCTCCTCCCCTCTCTCCTTTTCCCCCTCTCCTCCCCTCTCTCCTTCTCCCCTCTCTCCTTCTCCCCTCTCCCCTTCCCTCTCTCCTTCTCCCTCTCTCCTTCTCCCCTCTCCCCTTCCCTCTCTCCTTCTCCTTCTCCCTCTCTCCTTCTCCCTCTCTCCTTCCCCCTCCTTCCCCCTTCTCCGTCTCCCCTCTCTCCTTCCCCTTCTATCCTTCCCCACTCTCTCCTTCGCCCCTCACTCCTTCGTCCCTCTCTCCATTCCCCATCTCTCCTTCTCCCCTCACTCCTTCCCTCCTTCCCCCTCTATCCGTCACCCTCTCCTTCCCCCCTCTCCTTCCCCCCTCTCCTTCCCCCCTTCCCTCTCACCTTCAGCACTCGTTCCTTCACCCCTCTCTCCTTCTCTCCTTCTCCCCTCTCTCCTTCTCCCCTGTCTCCTTCCCCCTCTCCTTCTCCCCGCTCTCCTTCCCCACTCTCCTTCTCCCCTCTCTCTTTCCCACTCCCTTCCCCTCTCTGTTTCCCCTCTCCTCCCCTCTTCCTTCCTCCCTCTCCTTCTCCACTCTTTCCTTTCCCCTTCCTTCCACTTTCTCTTTACCCCCCCTCTCCTTCTCCTCTCTCTCCACCCCCTTCGTTCCCCTCTCTCCTTCTCCCCTGTCTCCTTCCCCCTTCTTTCTCCCCCTCCTTCTCCCCTCTCTCCTTCCCCTCTCTCCTTCCCCCTTCCTTCTCCCCTCTCTCCTTCCACTCTCTCCTTCTCCCTTCGTTCCCCTCTCTCCTTCTCCCGTCTCCTTCCCCCTTCTTTCCCCCCTCCTTCTCCATTCTCTCCTTCCCCCTTCCTTCCCCTCATTCCTTCGCTCCCTCTCCTTACCCAATCTCCTTCTGCCCTCTCTCGTAACCCCTTTCCTTCCCCCCTCTCTCCTTCCCCCCTCTCTCTTTCTCCACCTCTCCTCCCCCCTTCCTTCCCCTCTCTCCTTCTCCCATCTCTCCTTCCCCTTTCCTTACCCTCTCTCCTTCCCCCTCTCCTTCCGCCCTCTCCTTCACCAGTCTCTCCTCCTCCTCTCTCTTCTCCCCCCCTTCCCCTCTCACCTTCACCACCCTCGCCTTCTCCCCTCTCTCCTTCCCCCTCTCCTTGTCCCCCTCTCCTTTCCTCCTCTCCTTCACCACTCTCTCCTTCTCCCCCCTCCTTCCCCCTCTCCTTCCCCCCCTCCTTCTCCCCTTTCTCCTTCTCCCTTCTTTCCCCTCTCTCCTTCCCCCTTCCCTTCTCCTCTCCCTCCTTCCCCCTCTCTCCTTCTCCCCTCTCTCCTTCTCCGCTCTCTCCTTCCCCACTCTTACTTCTCCCCTCTCTCCTTCCCCCTCTCTCCTTCTCCCCATCTCCTTACCCCTTCCTTCCACGCTCTGTTTCTCCCCCCTCTCCTTCTCCCCTCTCTCCTTCCCCTTTCCTTCCCCTCTCTCCTACACGCATCCTTCACCCTCTCCTTCCCCCCTCTTTCCTTCCCCATTTCATCCCCTTTCTCCTTCTCCCCTCCCTACTTTCCCCTCTCACCTTCCCCCTCTCCTTCTCCCCTCTCTCCTTTCCCCTCTCCTTCCCCATCCCTCCTTCTTCCTCTCTCCTTCTCCCCTCTCCTTCCCCCTGCCTTCCCCCCTCCTTCTCCCCTCTCTCCTTCTCCCCTCTCTTCTTCCCCTTCCTTCCACCCCTCCTTCTCCCCTCTGTCTTTCCCCCTGTCTACTTCCCCCCCTCCTTTCCCCATCTCTCCCTCTCCCCTCACTCCTTCCCCCCTTCCCACCTCTCTCCTTCTCGCTTCATTCTCCCCTCTCTCCTTCTCCCTCTCTCTCTTTTCGCATTCCTTCCCCCCCTCTCCATCCCCTTTTCCCCTTCTTCTCCCCTCTCTCCTACCCCCTTCCTTCCCCCCTCTCCTTCTCCCCTCTCTCCTTCCCTCCTCTCCGTCTCCACTCTCTCCTTCCACATTCCTTACCCCCTACTCCACTTTCTTCTTCCCCTTTCCTTCCCCTTTCTCCTTCTCCCCTCTCTTTCCCCCCACTTCCCTCCCTCCATCTCCCCTCTCTCCTCCCCCTTCCTTCCCCTCTCTCCTTCTCCCCTCTCTCCTCCCCCCTTCCTTCCCCTCTCTCCTTCTCCACTCTCTTCTTCCCCCTTCCTTCTCCTGTCTCCTTCTCCCCTCTCTCCTTCCCCTGTCTGCCCCCTCTTTCCTTCCCTCCCTTCCCCCTCTTCTACCCCCTCTGCTTGCCACACTCCTTCTCCTCTCTCTCCTTCTCACCCTCTCCTTCTCCCCACTCTCCTTCCCCAGTCCTTGCTCCTCCTTCCCCTGTCCCCCGTCTCTCCTTCCCCGCTCCCTCACCCCCTCCTTCACAACTCTCTCCTTCTCCACTCTCTCCTTCCCCATCTCTCCTCCCCCCCTTCCTTCCCCTGTCTCTCCTTCCCCGCTCCCTCACCCCCTCCTTCACAACTCTCTCCTTCTCCCCTCTCTCCTTCCCCATCTCTCCTCCCCCTTCTTTCCCCTCTCTCCTTCCCCCTTCATTCCCCCCCTCCTTCTCCCCTCACTCCTTCCCCTTTCCTTCCCCTCTCTCCTTCCCCCCTCTCCTCCCCACTTCCTTCCCCCCTCTCCTTCTCCCATCTCTCCTTCCCCTTTCCTTCCTCTCTCTCCTTCCCCCCTCTCCTTCACCGGTCTCTCCTCCTCACCTCTCTTCTTCTCCCACTCTCCTTCCCCTCTCTCCTTCCCACTCTCTCCATCCCCCCTCTCTCATTCTCCCCTCTTTCCTTCCCATTTCATTTCCCTCTCTCCTTCTCCCGTCTCTCCTTCCCCCTCTCTTTCCCCCCTCTCCTTCTCCCCTCTCTCCTTCCCCATCCTTCTCCTCTCCTTCTCCTCTCTCGTTCTCCCCTTTCTCCTTCCCCCTTCTTTCCCCTCTCTCCTTCCCCCTTCCTTCCACTCTCCCCTTCACCCCTGTCTCCTTCCACCTTCCTTTCATTCCCCACCTCCTTCTCCCCTCTCTCCTTCCCCCCTCCCCCATCTCCTTCTCCCCGCTCTCATTCTCCCATCTCTCCTTCCCCCTCTCCTCCCCTCTCCCCTTCTCCACTCTCTCCTCCCCCTCCCTTCCCCTCTCTCCTTCTCCCCTCTCTTCCCCTCTCTCCTTCCCCCTTCTCTCCTTCCCTCCTCTCTCCTTCTCCCTTCTTTCCTACCCTCTCTCCTTCCCCCTCTCCTTCACCACACTCTCCTTCTTCCCTTTCTCCTTCCCCCTTCCTTCCCCTCTTTCCTTCCCCCCCACTCTCCTTCTCCCTATCCTTACTCTCTCCTTCTCCCCTCTCTCCTCCCCCCTTCTTTACCCTCTCTCCTTCTCCCCTTTCTCCTTCCCCCTTCCTTCCAGTCTCCCCTCCTCCCCTGACTCCTTCCACCTTCCTTCCTTTCCCCACCTTCTTCTCCGCACTCTCCTTACCCCTCTCCTTCCCCCCACTCTCAATCTACCCTCTCTCCTTCCCCTTTCCTTCCCCTCTCTCCTTTCCCCCCTTGCCCCCTCTCCTTCTCCTCTCTCTCCTTTCCCCTCTCTTTCCCCCACTCTCCTTCACAACTCTCTCCTTCAGCCCTTTCTCCTTCACCCATCATTCCCCTCGCCTTTCCCCTTCCTCCTCCCCTCCCCTTCTCCCCTCTCTCCTTCCCCCTTCCTTGCTCTTCCTTCCCCCCATCTCCTTCCCCCTCTCCTTCACCACTCTCTCCTTCTCCCCTTTCTGCTTCACCCTTCCTTCCCCATTATTTCTCCCCTCTCCTTCTCCCCTCTCTCTTTCCCCATTTCTTCCCCTCTCTCCTTCCTCCTCTCCTTCCCGCCGTCTCCTTCACCACTCTCTCCTTCTCCCCTCTCTCCTTCCCCACTCTCTCCTTCCCCCCTCAACTTCACCACTCTCTCCTTCTCCCCTCTCTCCTTCCCCTTCACCTTCCCCCTCTCCTTCACCACTCTCTCCTTCTCCCCTCTCTGTTTCCCGTATCCTTCCCCTCTCTCCTTCCCCCTCTCCTTCAACACTCTCTCCTTCTCCCGTCTCTCTTTCCCCATTCCTTCCCCTCTCTCCTTCTCCTCTCTCTCCTTCCCCACTCACCTTCACCACAATCTCCTTCTCCCGTCTCTTCTTCCCCCTCTCCTTACCGCCGTCTCCTTCACCACTCTATCCTTCTCCCCCTTTTCTTCCCTACTCTCTCCTTCCTCCTCTACTTCCCCCTCACCTTCACCACTCTCCCCTTCTCCCCTCTCTCCTTCCCCTCCTCTCCTTCACCACACTCTCCTTCTCCCCTCTCTCCTTCCCCCCTTTCCTTCACCACTCTCCCCTTCTCCCCTCTCTCCTTCCCCCCTTCTATTCCCTCTCCTTCCTCCTTCCTTCTCCCTCTTCTTCTCCACTCTCACTTTCCGCTTTCCCTTCTCTCCTTTCCCCACTCCCTCCTTCCCCCCTCTTCTTCTCCCCTCTCTCCTTCCCCCTCTCTTTCCCCCACTCTCCTTCATGACTATCTCCTTCAGCCCTTTCTCCTTCCCCATCATTCCTCTCTCCTTTCCACTTCCTCCTCCCCTCTCCTTCTCCCCACTCTCCTTTCCCCCTCTCCTTTATGACTCTCTCATTCTACCTTTTCTCCTTCCCCCCTCTCTCCTTCACCACTCTCTCCTTCCCCCACCTCTCATTCTGCCTCTCATTCCACCCTCTCCTTCACCACACTCTCCTTCTCCCCTCTCTCCTTTCCCCTCTCCTTCCCCATTCTCTCCTTCTCCCCTCTCTCCTTCACCCCTGTCTCCTTCCCCTTCTCCTTCCCCCTCTCCTTCACCACTCTCTCCTTCTCCTCTCTCTCCTTCCCCCTATCCATTCCCTCTCCTTCCCCCTTCCTTCTCCCCTCTCCTTCCCACTCCCTTCCCCTCTCTCTCTGTTTCTCCTCTCTCCTCCCCCCTTCCTTCCCCCTCTCCTTCTCCACTCTTTCCTTTCCCCTTCCTTCTACTTTCTCCTTATCCCCCTCTCCTTCTCCCCTCTCTCTTTCCCCATTCCTTCCCCTCTCTCCTTCCCCACTCTCTCCTTCCCCCTGTCCTTCCCCCCTCACTTTCACCACTCTCTCCTTCTCCCCTCTCCTTCCCCTTCACCTTCCCACTCTCCTTCACCACTCTCTCCTTCTCCCCTCTCTCCTTCCCCCCGTTCCTTCACCACTCTCTCCTTCCCCCTCTCTCATTCCCCCTCTCATTCCACCCTCTCCTACTCCCCTCTCTCCTTCCCCCCTCTCTCCTTCCCCTCTCTCCTTCATCACTCTATCCTTCTCCCCTCTCTCCTTCCCCCCCCTTCCATTGCCTATCCATCCCCCTTCCTTCTCCCTCTCCTTCTCCACTCTCTCTTTCCCCCTTCCCTTCTCTCCTTCCCCCATTCCCTCCTCACCCCTTCTCCTCTCTCTCCTTCTCCCTCTCCTTCCCCCCTTTCTCATTCTCCCTCTCCTTCCCCCCTCTCCTTCTCCTCTCTCTCCTCCCCCTTCCTTCCCCTCTCTCCTTCTACACTCTCTCCTTCCCCCTCCTACCCCCTCTCCTTCCCCACTCTCTCCTTCCCTCTCTCTCTTTCTCCATCTCTTTCCCCCTTCCCTTCTCTCCTTCCCCCACACCTTTCTTCCCCCTCCTTCTACCCCTCTCCTTCCCCCCTCCTTTCCCCTCTCCTTCTCCTCTCTCTCCTCCCCCTTCCTTCCTCTCTCTCCTTCCCCCCTCCTCCCCCCTCTCCTTCCTCCCTCTCTCCTTCCCCCTCTCTCTTTCTCCACCTCTTTCCCCCTTCCCTTCTCTCCTTCCCCCACACCCTTCTTCCCCCTCCTTCTCCCCCTCTCCTTCCCCCTCCTTCTCCTCTCTCTCCTCCCCCTTCCTTCCCCTCTCTCCTTCCCCCCCTCCTCCCCCCTCTCCTTCCTCCCTCTCTCCTTCCCCCTCTCTCTTTCTCCACCTCTTTCCCCCTTCCCTTCTCTCCTTCCCCCACTCCCTTCTTCCCCCTCCTTCTCCCCCCTCTCCTTCCCACCTCCTTTCCCCTCTCCTTCTCCTCTCTCTCCTCCCCCTTCCTTCCCCTCTCTCCTTCCCCCTCCTCCCCCCTCTCCTTCCTCCCTCTCTCTTTCCCCCTCTCTCTTTCTCCACCTCTACTTCCCTCTTTCTTCCCCTATCTCGTGACTCCATCTCTCATTCCCCCTCTCCTTCTCGTCTCTCTCCTTCCTCCTTCCTTCCCCCTCTCCTTTCCTCTCTCTCCTTCTCCCCTTCTCCTACCCCTCTCCCCGTCCCCCTCTCCTTCCCCCCTCCTTCTCCTCTCTCCTACCCCTCTCTCTGCTTCTCCCCTCTCTCCCCACTTCTCTCCTTCTCCCCTCTCTCCTTCCCACCCCCTTCCCCTCTCTCTGTTTCCCCTCTCTCCTCCCCCCTTCCTTCCCCTCTCTCCTTCTCCACTCTTTCCTTTCCCCTTCCTTCCACTTTCTCCTTATCCCCCTTTCCTTCTTCCCTCTCTCCACATCCTTCCTTCCCCTCTCTCCTTCCCCCTTCCTCCTACTCTCTCTTTCTCCCCCCTCTCCTTCTCCCCACTCTCCTTCTACACTATCTCATCCTCTTTTACTTCCCCCTCTCCTTCTCGCCTCTCTCCTTCCCCCTTCCTTCTTTTCTCTCCTTTCCCCCTCTCTCCTTCCCCCCCTCTCCTTCTCCCCTCTCTCCTTCCCCCTTCCTTCCCCCTCTACTTTTTCCCACTCCTTCCCCTCTTTTCTTCTCCCCTCTCTTCTTCTCCACCTCTCCTTCCCCCTTCCTTCCCCCATCTCTCCTTTCTCATTCTCTCCTTCTCCCCTCTCTCCTTCCCTCTTCCTTCCCCTCTCTCCACATCCACCTCTCCTTCCCTTGTCCTTACCCACTTCCCTCACCGCCTCTCTCCTTCTCCACCTCTCCTTCCCCCTTCCATCCCCTCTCTCCTTCCCCATCTCTCCTTCCCGCCTCTCTCTCTCCTTCTCCCTTCTCTCCTTCCCCCCTCTCCTTCCACCTCTCCTTCCTCCCCTCTCCTTCACCACTCTCTCCTTCTCCCCTCTCTCCGTCCCCCTTCCTTCCCCTCTCTCCTTCCCCCCACTGTCTCCTTCCCCCTCTCTCCTTCTCCTCTCTCTCCTTTTCCCCCTCACCTTCCCCCCCTCCCCTTCACCACTCTATCCTTCTCCCCTCTCTCCTTCCCCTTTTCTTCCTCTCTCTCCTTCCCGCCTTCCCCCCTCTCTCTCTATCTCCCCACTCTCCTTTCCCCTTCCTTTCCCCCCTCCTTCTCCTCTCTCTCTTTCCCCCCTCTCCTTCCCCCTTCCTTCTCATATCTCCTTTCTCCTTCATACCCCATTTCCTTCCCTCACTCCTTGCCCCCCTCTTCTTCTCCCCTCTCTCCTTCTCCCCTCTCACCTTCCCCCCTCTCCTTCTCCACTCTCACCTTCACCCTCTCCTTCACCACTCTATCTCTCTCCCCCTCTCTCCTTCCCCCCTCACTCCTTCCCCCTCTCCTTCCCCCCCTCTCCTTCTCCCCTCTCACCTTCCGCCTTCCTTCTCCCCTCTCCTCCCCTCTCTCTTTCCCCATTCATTCCCCTCTCTCCTTCGCCCTTCTCTCCTTCCCCCTCTCCTACCTCACTCTCTCCTTCCCCCCTCACCTTCAGCACTCTCTCCTTCTCCCCCCTCTCCTTCCCCCTCACCCCTCACCTTCCCCACTCTCTCTTTCTCCCCTCTCTCCTTCCCCCCCTTCCCCCCTCTTTCCTTCTCCCCTCTCTCCTCCCCCCTTCCTTCCCCTCTCTCCTTCCCCCTTCCTTCCCCTCTCTCCTTCAGCCCTCTCTCCTTCTCCCTTCCTCCTCCCCTCTCCTTCTCCCCTCTCTCCGTCCCCCTTCCTTGCTCTTCCTTCCCCCCTCTCTCCTTCCCCCTCTCCTTCACCACTCTCTCCTTCTCCCCTCTCTCCTTCCCCCTTCCTTCCCCTCTCCTTCCCCCTTCCTTCTCCCCTCTCTCTTTCCCCCGTCCTTCCCCTCTCTCCTTCTCCCCCTCCTTCCCCGTCTCCTTCCACCCTCTCCTTCACCACTCTCTCCTTCTCCCCTCTGTCTTTCCACCATCTCTCTTCCCCCTCTCCTTCTCTCCTCTCTCCTTCCCCGTTTCCTTCCCCCCGTCTCCTTCACCACTCTCTCCTTCCCCACTCTTTCCTTCCCCCTCTCCTGCCCCCCTCACTTTCACCACTCTCTCCTTCTCCCCTCTGTTCTTCCCGTTCACCTTCTCCCTCTCCTTCCCCACCTCTCCTTCCCTCACTCCTTCCCCCCTCTCCTTCACCACTCTCTCATTCTCCGCTCTCTCCTTCCCCCCCTCCTTCCCCTCTCTCCTGCACCGATCTCTCATTCTCCCCTCTCTCCTTCTCCCCTCTCTCCTTACCCCTTCCTTCCCCTCTCTCCTTCTCCCTTCACTCCTTCCCCCTTCCTTCCCCTCTCCTTCTCCACTCTCTCCTTCTCCCCTCTCTGCTTCCCCCTTCCTTCCCCTCTTTCCTTCACCACTCTCTCCTTCTCTCTTCCTCCCCCTCTCTCCTTCTCCACCTCTACTTCCCCCTTCTATCCCCTCTCTCCTTCCCCCATCACTCCTTCCAGCCGCTCTCCTTCTCCCTTCTCTCCTTACCCCCTCTCCTTCTCCCTCTTCTTCCCCCCTCTCCCCTTCTCCACTCTCTCCTTCCCCCTTCTTTACCCTCTCTCCTTTTCCCACTCTCTCCTTCCCCCCTCTCCTTCCCCCCTCTCCTTCTCCCCTCTCTCCTTCTCACCTCTCTCCTTCCCCGCTCTCCTTCACCAATCTATCCTTCTCCCCTCTCTCCTTCCCCTTTTCTTCCTCTCTCTCCTTCCACCCTTCCCCCCTCTCTCCATCTCCCCTCTCTACTTCCCCCTTCCTTTCCCCCTTCCTTCTCCTCTCTCTCCTGCCCCATCTCCTTCCCCTTCCTTCTCGTCTCTCCTTTCTCCTTCCTACCCCATTTCCTTCCCCCACTCTCTCCTTCCCCCCTCTCCCCTTCTCCCATCTCACGTTCCTCCCTCTCCTTCAACACTCAATCCTTCTCCCCTCTCTCCTTCCCCTTTCCTTCCCCCTCTCTCCTTCCCCACCATCCCCCCTCTCCTTCCCCGCTCTCTCCTTCCCCCCTCTCTCCTTCTACCCTCTCTCCTTCCGCCTTCCTTCTCCCCTCTCCTCCCCTCTCTCTTTCCCCATTCATTCCCCTCTCTCCTTCGCCCTTCTCTCCTTCCCCCTCTCCTACCTCACTCTCTCCTTCCCCCTCTCCTTCCCCCCTCACCTTCAGCACTCTCTCCTTCTCCCCCCTCTCCTTCCCCCCTCCCCCTCCCCCCTCACCTTCCCCACTCTCTCTTTCTCCCCTCTCTCCTTCCCCCCCTTCCCCCCTCTTTCCTTCTCCCCTCTCTCCTTCCTCCTTCCTTCCACTCTCCCCTTCTCCCCTTTTCCTTCCCCCTTCCTTCCCATCTCCTGTCGTTCCTTCCTTGCCCCCTCTCCTTCTCCCCTCTCTCCTCTCCCCTTCCTTCCCCTCTCTCCTTCTCCCCTCTCTCCTCCCCCCCTTCCTTCCCCTCTCTCCTTCAGCCCTCTCTCCTTCTCCTTTCCTCCTCCCCTCTCCTTCTCCCCTCTCTCCGTCCCCCTTCCTTGCTCTTCCTTCCCCCCTCTCTCCTTCCCTCTCTCCTTCGCCACTCTCTCCTTCCCCCTCTCTCCTTCCCCCTTCCTTCTCCCCTCTCCTATCCCCTCTCTCTTTCCCCCGTCCTTCCCCTCTCTCCTTCTCCCCCTCCTTCCCCGTCTCCTTCCACCCTCTCCTTCACCACTCTCTCCTTCTCCCCTCTGTCTTTCCACCGTCTCTCTTCCCCCTCTCCTTCTCTCCTCTCTCCTTCCCCCCGTCTCCTTCACCACTCTCTCCTTCTCCCCTCTCTCCTTCCCCACTCTTTCCTTCCCCCTCTCCTGCCCCCCTCACCTTCACCACTCTCTCCTTCTCCCCTCTGTCTTTCCACCGTCTCTCTTCCCCCTCTCCTTCTCTCCTCTCTCCTTCCCCGCGTCTCCTTCACCACTCTCTCCTTCCCCACTCTTTCCTTCCCCCTCTCCTGCCCCCCTCACCTTCACCACTCTCTCCTTCTCCCCTCTGTTCTTCCCCTTCACCTTCTCCCTCTCCTTCACCACACTCTCCTTCTCCTCACTCTCCTTCCCCCTTCTTTACCCTCTCTCCTTTTCCCACTCTCTCCTTCCCCCCTCTCCTTCTCCCCTCTCTCCTTCCCCGCTCTCCTTCACCACTCTATCCTTCTCCCCTCTCTCCTTCCCCTTTTCTTCCTCTCTCTCCTTCCACCCTTCCCCCCTCTCTCCATCTCCCCTCTCTACTTCCCCCTTCCTTTCCCCCCTCCTTCTCCTCTCTCTCCTGCCCCCTCTCCTCCCCCTTCCTTCTCGTCTCTCCTTTCTCCTTCCTACCCCTTTCCTTCCCCCACTCTCTCCTTCCCCCCCTCCCCTTCTCCCATCTCACGTTCCCCCCTCTCCTTCACCACTCTATCCTTCTCCCCTCTCTCCTTCCCCTTTCCATCCCCCTCTCTCCTTCCCCACCATCCCCCCCTCTCCTTCCCCCCCTCTCCTTCCCCCTCTCTCCTTCCACCTCTCCTTGCCCCCTCTCTCCTTCCCCCCTCTCTCCTTCCCCCCTCTCTCCTTCCGCCTTCTTTCTCCCCTCTCCTTCTCCACTCTCTCTTTCCCCATTCATTCCCCTCTCTCCTTCGCCCCTCTCTCCTTCCCCCACTCCTTCCCCCCTCACCTTCCCCACTCTCTCCTTCCCCCCTCTCCTTCAGCACTCTCTCCTTCTCCCCTCTCTCCTTCCCCGTCTCCTTCCCCCCGTCTCCTTCACCACTCTCTCCTTCACCACTCTCTCCTTCACCACTCTCTCCTTCACCACTCTCTCCTTCCCCCTCACCTTCACCACTCTCTCCTTCTCCCCTCTCTCCTTCCCCTTCCCCCTCTCCATCACCACTCTCTCCTTCCCCCATCTCCTTCCCCACTCTCTCATTCTCCCCTCTCCCCTTCCTCCCCTCCTTCCCGCTCTGCTTCCCCCCTCTCCTGCACCACTCTCTTATTCTCCCCTCTCTTCTTCCCCCTTCTTTCCCCTCTCTCCTTCCCCACTCTCTCCTTCCCCCTCTCCTTCCCCCCTCACCTTCACCACTCTCTCCTTCTCCCCTCTCTCCTTCCCCTTCACCTTCTCCCTCTCCCCTTCTCCCCTCTCTCCTTCCACCCTTTCCTTCCCCCTCTCCTTCACCACTCTCTCCTTCTCCCCTCTCTCCTTCCACCCTTTCCTTCCCCCTCTCCTTCACCACTCTCTCATTCTCCCCTCTCTCCTTCCCTTCTTTACCCTCTCTCCTTCTACCCTCTCTCCTTCCTACTTCCTTCTCCCTTCTCCTTCTACCCTCCCTCCTTCCCCTCTCCTTCCTACTTCCTTCTACCTTCTCCATCTCCCCTCGCTCCTTCCCCTTTCCTTCCCCTCTCTCCTTCTCCCCTCGCTCCTTCCCCCTTCCTTCCCCTCTCCTTCTCCCCTCTCTGCTTCCCCCTTCCTTCCCCTCTTTCCTTCACCACTCTCTCCTTCCCCCCTGTCCATCTCCCCTCTCTCCTTCCCTCTTCCTTCCCCTCTCTCCATCTCCACCTCTCCTTCCCCTGTCCTTACCCTCTTTCCTCCCCGCCTCTCTCCTCCTCTACCTCTCTTTCCCCCTTCCATCTCCTCTCTCCTTCCCCCATCTCTCCTTCCCGCCTCTTATGTTCTCCCTTCTCTCCTTCCCCTCTCTCCTTCCCCCTCTCCTTCCCAACTCTCTCCTTCTCCCCTCTCTCCTTCCCTCTTCCTTCCCCTCTCATCTTCCCCCACTCTCTCCTTCCCCCCTCTCTCCTTCTCCCCTCTCCTTCTCTCCTCTCACCTTCCCCTCTCTCCTTCGCCCCTTTCTCCTTCTCTCCTCTCACCTTCCCCTTTTCTTCCTCTCTCTCCTTCACCCTTCCCCCCTCTCTCTTTCTCCCCTCTCTACTTTCCCCTTCATTTCCCCCTCCTTCTCCTCTCTCTCTCTTCCCCCGACTCCTTCCCCCTTCCTTCTCATCTTTCCTTTCTCCTTCGTGCCTCATTTCCTTCCCCACCTCTCTCCTCCCATCTCTCCTTCTCATTTCCTTCCCCTCTCTCCTTCTTCACTCTCTCCTTCTCCCCTCTCTCCTTCCCCCCTTCCATTCCCTATCCTTCCCCCTTCCTTCTCCCCCTCCTTCTCCACTCTCTCTTTCCCCCTTCCCTTCTCTCCTTCCCCCATTCCCTCCTCCCCTCCTTCTCCTCTCTCTCCTTCTCCCTCTCCTTACCCCCTCTCCTTCTCCTCTCTCTCCTCCCCCTTCCTTCCCCTCTCTCCTTCTACCCTCTCTCCTTCCCCCCTCCTACCCCCTCTCCTTCCCCACTCTCCCCTTCCCCTCTCTCTCTTTCTCCACCTCTTTACCCCTTCCCTTCTCTCCTTCCCCCACTCCCTTCTTCCCCCTCCTTCTCCCCCTTCTCCTTCCCCCCTCCTTTTCCCTCTCCTTCTCCTCTCTCCTCCCCTTCCCTCCCCACTCTCCTTCCCCCCTCCTCCCCCCTCTCCTTCCTCTCTCTCTCCCTCCTTCCCCCCTCTCTCTTTCTCCACCTCTACCTCCTCCTTTCTTCCCCTCTCTCCTTACCCCATCTCTCTTTCCCCCCCTCCTTCTCCTCTCTCTCCTTCCCCCTTCCTTCCCCCTATCCTTTCCTCTCTCTCCTTCTCCCCCTCTCCTCCCCCTCTCCATCTCCCCTCTCTCCTTCCCCCATCCTTCTTCTCTCTCCTACCCCTCTCTCTGCTTCTCCCCTCTCTCCTTCCCACTCCCTTCCCCTCTCTCTCTGCTTCCCCTCTCTCCTCCCCCCTTCCTTCCCCTCTGTCCTTCTCCACTCTTTCGTTTCCCCTTCCTTCCACTTTCTCCTTATCCCCCATTCCCCCTCCCCTCTCTCCACGCCCTTCCTTCCCCTCTCTCCTTCCCCCTCTCCTCCCCCCTCTCCTTCTCCCCACTCTCCTTCTACACCCTCTCGTCCCCTCTTCCTTCCCCCTCTCCTTCTCGCCTCTCTTCTTCCCCCTTCCTTCTTTTCTCTCCTTACCCCCATCTATCCTTCCCCCCTCTCTCTCCTTCGACCCTCTCTCCTTCCCCGTACCTTCCCCCTCTCCTTTTTCCCTCTCTCCTTCCCCACTCCTTCCCATCTTTCCTTCTCCCCTCTCTTCTTCTCCAACTCTTCTTCCCCCTTCCTTCCTCTCTCTCCTTCCCCCATCTCTCCTTTCCCACTCTCTCCTTCTCCTCTCTCCTTCCCCCTTCCTTCTCCCCTCTCCTTCTCCCCTCTCTCCTTCCCCTTCACCTTCTCCCTCTCCTTCACCACTCTCTCCTTCTCCCCTCTCTCCTTCCACCCTCTCCTTCCCCCTTCTTTACCCTCTCTCCTCCTACCCTCTCTCCTTCCCCTTTCCTTCTCCCTTCTCCTTCTCCCCTCGCTCCTTCCCCCTTCCTTCCCCTCTCTCCTTCTCCCATCACTCCTTCCCCACTCTCCTTCTCCCCACTTTCCTTCCCTCTTCCTTCCCCTCTCTCCATCTCCACGTGTCCTTCCCCTGTCCTTACCCTCTTTCCACCCCACCTCTCTCCTCCTCCACCTCTCCTTCCCCCTTCCATCCCCTCTCTCCTTCCCGCCTCTTTCCTTCTCCCTTCTCTCCTTCCCCTCTCTCCTCCCCCCCCTTCTTCCCCCCTCCTTCCCCCTCTCCTTCCCAACTCTCTCCTTCTCCCCTCTCTCCTTCTCTCCTCTCACCTTCCCCCCTCTCCTTCACCACTCTATGCTTCTCCCCTCTCACCTTCCCCTTTTCTTCCTCTCTCTCCTTCCCCTTCCCCCCTCTCTCTTTCTCCCCTCTCTACTTTCCCCTTCATTTCCCCCTCCTTCTCCTCTCTCTCCTTCCCCCTTCCTTCTCATCTCTCCTTTCTCCTTCGTGCCTCATTTCCTTCCCCACCTCTCTCCTCCCATCTCTTCTTCCCCTTTCCTTCCCCTCTCTCCTTCTTCACCTCTCCTTCTCCCCTCTTTCCTTCCCCACTTCCATTCCCTATCCTTCCCCCTTCCTTCTCCCGCTCCTTCTCCACTCTCTCTTTCCCCCTTCCCTTCTCTCCTTCCCCCATTCCCTCCTCCCCTCCTTCTCCTCTCTCTCCTTCTCCCTCTCCTTACCCCTTCTCCTTCTCCTCTCTCTCCTCCCCCTTCCTTCCCCTCTCTCCTTCTACCCTCTCTCCTTCCCCCCTCCTACCCCTCTCCTTCCCCACTCTCTCTTTCTCCACCTCTTTCCCCCTTCCCTTCTCTCCTTCCCCCACTCCCTTCTTCCCCCTCCTTCTCCCCCTTCTCCTTCTCCTCTCTCTGCTCCCCCTTCCCTCCCCACTCTCCTTCCCCCTCCTCCCCCATTCCTTCCTCTCTCTCTCTCTCCTCCCGCCCTCTCTCTCTTTCTCCACCTCTACTTCCTCCTTTCTTCCCCCTCTCCTTACCCCATCTCTCTTCCCCCCCTCCTTCTCTCTCTCCTTCCCCCTTCCTTCCCCCTATCCTTTCCTCTCTCTCCTTCTCCCCCCTCCTCCCCCTCTCCTTCTCCCCTCTCTCCTTCCCCCCTCTCTCCTTCGCCCGTCTCTCCTTCCCCCTTCCTTCTTCTCTCTCCTACCCCTCTCTCTGCTTCTCCCCTCTCCTTTCCCTGTCTTCCCCTCTCTCCTTCCCCTCTCTCTCCTTCTCCCCTGTCTCCTTCAACCTTCCTTCCTTTCCCAACCTCCTTCTCCCCTGTCTCCTTCCCCCACCCTTCCCGCCTCTCGTTATTCCTCCCTTCCTCCCTCTCCTTCTCCTCTCTCTCCTCCCCCCTTCCTTCCACTCTCTTCTTCTCCCCTCGCTCCTTCCCCCTTCCTTCCCCTCTCTCCTTCTCCCCTCTCTCCTTCCCCCTTCCTCCTCCCCTCTCCTTCTCCCCTCTCTCCGTCCCCCTTCCTTGCTCCTCCTTCCCCCCTCTCTCCTTCCCCTCTCATTCCCCCTCTCCTTCACCACTCTGTCCTTCTCCCCTCTCTCCTTCCCCCTTCCTTCCCCTCTCCTTCCCCCTTCCTTCTCCCCTCGCCTTATCCACTCTCTCTTTCCCCCTTCCTTCCCCTCTTTCCTTCACCACTCTCTCCTCCCCCCCTTTCTCCACCTCTCCTTCCCCTTCCTTCCCCTCTCCTCCCATCACCTCCTTCCCCCTTCCTTCCCCCTCCTTCTCGCCTCTTTCCTTCCAAATTCCGTTCCCTCTCTCCTTCTCCCTTCCTTCCCCTCTTTCCTTCACCACTCTCTCCTTCCCCCTCTCTCCTTCTCTCTTCCTTCCCCTCTCTCCATCTCCACCTCTCCTTCACCTGTCCTTACCCTCTTTCCTCCCCGCCTCTCTCCTTCTCCAACTCTCCTTCCCCCTTCCATCCCCTCTCTCCTTCCCGCCTCTCTCCTTCTCCCTTCTCTCCTTCCCCTCTCTCCTTACCCCACTCTCTCCTTCCCCCCTCTCTCCTTCCCCCCTCTCTCCTTCACCCTCTCTCCTTCCCCCCTCTCTCCTTCCCCCCTCTCTCCTTCCCCACTCTCTCCTTCTCCTTTTCTTCCTCTCTCCTTCCCCCTTCCCCTCTCTCTCCTTCCCCCTTCCTTCCCCTCTATCCTTCCAGCCCCTCTACTTCCCCCTCTCCTTCCCCCGTCTCCTTTACCACTCTCTCCTTCTCCCCTCTCTCCTTCCCCTTTCCTTCCCCCAATCTCTCCTTCCCACTTCCTTCCCCTCTCTCCTTCTCCCCTCTCTCCAACCCCCTTCCTTGCTCCTCCTTCCCCCCTCTCTCCTTCCCCTCTCCTTCCCCCTTCTTTCTCCCCTCTCCTTATCCACTCTCTCTTTCTCCCTTTCTTCCCCTCTCTCCTTCTCCTCCTCCTTCCCCCCTTCTCCTTCCCCCCTTTCCTTCACCACTCTCTCCTTCCCCCTTCTCCTTCCCCCCTCTCCTTCACCACTCTCTCCTCCCCCCTTCTCCTTCCCCCCTCTCCTTCACCACTCTCTCCTTCCCCCCTTCTCTTTCCCCCCTCTCCTTCACCACTCTCTCCTTCTCCCCTCTCTCCTTCCCCTCTCCTTCCCCTTCCTTCTCACCTCTCCTTCTTCCCTCGCTCCTTCCCCCTTCCTTACCCTTTCTCCTTCTCCCCTCTCTCCTGCCCCCTTCCTTCCACTCTCCCCTTCTCCCCTGTTTCCTTCCCCCTTCCTTTCCCCCCTCCTTCTTCCCTCTCACCTTCCCCATCTCCTTCCCCCCTCTCCTTCTCCCCTCTCTCCTTGTCCCTTCCTTCCCCTCTTTCCTTCACCACTCTCTCCTTCCCCCCTCCCTCTTTCTCCACCTCTCCTTCCCCTTCTTTCCCCTCTCTCCTTCTCCCATCACTCCTTCCCCCTTCCTTCCCCATTCCTTCTCGCCTCTTTCCTTCTCCCCATCTCTCCTTCCAAATTCCATTCCCTCTCTCTTTCTCCCCTCTCTGCTTCTCCCTTCCTTCCCCTCTTTCCTTCACCACTCTCTCCTTCCCCCTCTCCTTCTCCCCTCTCTCCTTCCCTCTTCCTAACCCTCTCTCCATCTCCACCTCTCCTTCCCCTGTCCTTACCCTCTTTCCTCCCCGCCTCTCTCCTTCTCAAACTCTCCTTCCTCCTTCCATCCCCTCTCTCCTTCCCCCATCTCTCCTTCCCGCCTCTCTCCTTCTCCCTTCCTTCCCCTCTCTCCTTCCCCCACTCTCTCCTTCACCACTCTCTCCTTCACCACTCTATCCTTATCCCCTCTCTCCTTCCCCCCTCTACTTCCCCCTCTCCTTCCCCTCTCTGCTTCACCACTCTCTCATTCTCCCCTCTCTCCTTCCCCCTTCTTTCCCCTCTCTCCTTCTCCACTCTCTCCTTCCCCCTCTCCATCCCCCCTCACCTTCACCACTCTCTCCTTCTCCCCTTTTTCCTTCCCCTTCACCTTCCCCCTCTCCTTCCCCCTCTCCTTTCCCCCTCTTCTTCACCACACTCTCCTTCTCCCCTCTCTCCTTTCCTCTCTCCTTCCCCTCTCTCATTCCCCCTTGCTTCCACTCTCCCCTTCTACCCTGATTCCTTCCCCCCTTCCTTCCTTTCCCCACCTCTTTCTCCCCTCTCTCCTTCCCCCTTCCTTCCCCTCTCTCCTTCCCCTTTCCTTCCCCTCTCTTCTTCTCCCCTCTCTCCTTCCCTCTTCCTTCTCCCCTCTCCCCTTCCCTCTTCCTTCTCCCCTCTCCTTCCCCTCTCTCTTTCCCCACCTCTCCTTTCCCCTCTCCTTCCATCCTCTCCTTCACCACTGTCTCCTTCTCCCCCCTCTCCTTCCCCCCCCCTGCTTTTCCCTCTCCTTCCCCCCTCACCTTCATCACTTTCTCCTTCTCCTCTCTCTCCTTCTCCCACTTCTTCTCCCCCTCTCCTTCTCCCCTCTCTGCTTCTCCCCTCTCCTTTCCCCTGCCTTCTCCTCTCTCCTTCTCCTGTTCTCTCCTTCCCCCCCTCTCCTTCTCCGCTCTCTCCTCCCCCCTTCCTTCCCCCCTCACCTTCTCTACTCTTTCGTTTCCCCTTCCTTCCACTTTCTCCTTATCCCCCACTGCTTCTCCCCTCTGTCCACCCTCTTCCTTGTTGTGCCCTCTCTTTCACCCCCTTCACTCTATCTCCTTCTGACAACCCTCCTCCCCCTCTCTTTCACTCCCTGTCCATCCCCCTTCCCCCTCTCCTTCCACCCCACTGCTTCACCCCCTCTCCTTCCACCCTTCCCCTCTCTCCTTCCCACACTCTTTCCCTCACTCTTTCCCCCTCTTTCCTTCCCCCCCAACATCCCCTCCCCCCTTCCCACTCCATTTCCCTCTCTCATTCCCCCAACTCCTTCTGACATCTCTCCTCTCCACTCTCTGCCTCCGTCTCCTTGCCCCTCTCCTTCCCCCCCTTCTCCCTCTACTCCCCCTTTTCCCCCAATCACCTTTGCCCCCTTCCCCCTCTTCTTCCCCACTCTCCTTACCCCCGCTCTCCTTCCCCCCACTCTCACCCCCCACTCTCTCCTTCCCCCCCCCTCTCCTTCCCATCTCTCCTTCCCCCTCTCCTTACCCCGTCTCTACTTTCATCCTCTCTCTGTCCCCCCTCCTTTCCCCCTCTCCTTCCCCTTTCCCTCCCTCTCCTTCCCTCCTCTGCTTCCCCTCACCTTACCCCATCTCTACTTTCATCGCCTCTCCTTCCCCCTTTCCTTCCCCCCTCTCCTTACCCCTCTCTCCTTTCCCACCTCTCATTACACCCCTTCCCCCTGCTTTCCACCCTCCCTCCTCCCCCTCCTTCCCCCCTTTCTCTTCCCCCCCTTCCCCCACTCTCCATCTTATCCCTCTATCCTTCCCTCCTTCCCCCACTCTCTCTCTGTCTGTATCTTGTGTTCTTTTACCCCTTTGTCTCAAAAATATTCACCTTGTGCTACAAAATATTTCCATCTCCCCCACTTCAAATACCCACGAGTCACATTGCTGTGTGTGGGACGGTTTTATTTGTTTAAAATATCAACAAAAGAAGCTGGAGAGGGTGTGAGAGAGGGGACAGAGAGAGAGAGAGAGAGACATACGGACAGAGAGATCCCCTCCCAGATACTCAGGGAATTGAATTGAACTGGCCAACCTGTGTCTTATTTATGTGATTATCACATTTGATCACCCAGGCCTGTACACATCCCACATTACTCTGACATTAGAACAAGTCTTTGGGGAGAGTTTCTCATTTAAGGTTTTAATTCCCTTCTTGGGGAGTGTGGTCTGTCAGACATTTTCTGGGGATTGGTATATTTGTCTTAAATCACAAGTCCCCAATTACTTTAATCCCAGGCTTCAAGTCTGTTTGAAAAATGACAGGGCCGCAATCCGACAGGAACCAGTTACCTAGAGGCCCCTAAAACCCAGGGTCCCCCCCAGAGGAGATTAAACCTTGGGGTAAATAAACACACAACTCACTGTGGGCCCCCACAGGGTGCAGCCTGTCGACCAGGCCTCAGGCCTCAGACCCATGTTCCCCCTCTGGAGGTTGTTCTTTCCTGGCCTTGAACATTTTGGATCTTCATGTTGCAGATTTCCAAACAAAAGTTCCTCGGGATAAAAGAGAGAAAAGATCACGTGAAAGGGGGAGCGAGAGCATTTTGAAGGCAAGCTTAAAATCCCAGGTTTAAAATCACCCCTGCCCATCCCCAATGTATCAAAATATCTAACACAGTCAACAGTGGAACATGGTGTGGGAGCAGATCTTCCCAGGGATTGGAGGGGGATAGTGAGGGAATACCATCAGATTCTTACACTCTGCAGTGACCTGGGATCAATTGCCTTTTACTGAAAACAGTTTCCAACTTGTATGTGCCTGTAGATCCCTCCAGTCTGAAACCCCCATTACCCTCTATCCTGTCTCCTCTCTCTCAGCCAATGGTGTATTCATTCTGTTACTGACCCTTCAGTCCCTTCAGACACAGCAAGATCCCACAAGTAGCAGTGGGACCACAGACAGGTTGTGTGTTTCACTGATGCTGGTTAAGGGTTCAATTCTGGCTTCAGGATGACAAAGATCCTGCTGTTTGACAAATTCAAACCAGTTCCCACATTGTTTCTTCTCTACGCACTCTCTCTCTCTCTCTCTCCACCCTCCCCTTCTCCATCTCTAACCTTTTTCCCTTTCTCTGATTTAACCTTATACATGGTAATCTTTATCTTACCTTTTAAAAGTTTGCAACATTTATATTTGACAATATTCCCTTTGATAAACAGTTTCCCAGCAGTCTCTGTGCCAGCAATGCTGTGGGCCATTGACGCACAGGGAGATCCCACAGGGTACTCCCTTCCTGCTCCTGAATGTGCTCCAATCCCACTTTCTGTCCAACAAGAGACTGTGGATATCTTTGAGACTCCTGTTTTGTTTTTTTTAAAATCAGCCCCTCCATCCCAGGATTTAATTTTGTGGATGGTACTTTCTAGAAGGAAGTGATTGGAGCTGGGCGATGATGGGATATTGGAGAGCCCCGTTCTCTCCCCCCTCTCCCAGATCCTGTCTCCCTTTCCCAGACCAGCTACAAAGACACATCTTATCCCTCTATCACTCCCTCCTTCCCACAAACACTCTCTCTGTGCATCTTGTGTTCTTTTACCCCTTTTTCTCAAAACATTCACGTTGTGCTGCAAAATACCCACGAGTCACATTGCTGTGTGTGGGATGGTTTTATTTGTTTAAAATATTAACAAAAGAAGCTGGAGAGGGTGTGAGAGAGGGGACAGAGAGAGAGAGAGAGAGAGAGAGAGAGAGAGAGAGATAGAGAGAGATCCCCTCCTAGATACTCAGGGATTGGGCCAACCTGGGTCTTATTTATGTGATTATCACATTTGGTCACCCTTCTTGCAATGTAGGCCACTCTGCAGGTGGTTTGAGACACAGCAAGATCCCACAAGTAGTATTACTCTGATGTTACAACAAGTCTTTGGATAGAGTTTCTCATTCAAAATTTTACTTTCCTCTTTGGGGGAGTCCTGTCTGTCAGACACTCACTGGGGATTGATGTGTTGGTGTCAAATCCCAGGGTTTAAAAATGTGTTGCTGGAAAAGCGCAGCAGGTCAGGCAGTATCAAAGGAGAAGGAGAATCGGCGTTTCGGGCATAAGCCCTTCTTCAGGAATGATAAGGGTGTGCCAAGTGGGCTAAGATAAAAGGTAGGAAGGAGGGACTTGGGGGAGGGGCGTTGGGAATGCGATAGGTGGAAGGAGGTTACGGTGAGGGTGATAGGCCGGAGAAGGGGTGGGAGTGGAGAGGTCAGGAAGAAGATTGTAGGTTAGGAAGGTGATGCTGAGTTCGAGGGTTGGGACTGAGACAAGGTGGGGGGGGAGGGGAAATGAAGAAGCTGGAGAAATCTGTATTCATCCCTTGTGGTTGGAGGGTTCCTAGGCGGAAGATGAGGCGCTCTTCCTCCAGGCGTCGTGTTACCATGGTCTGGCGATGGAGGAGGCCCCGTTACTTTAATCCCAGACTCAGTCTCCAGGATATGAATGGGACAAGACAGGTTTGATCAAAGATCAACGATTCCCACTGGGTGGAGATTCCAGAATGAGGGAGAACATGTCACATCCAACAGCTGGAATAGATAGAGAGGAAAGCTGCTTGCTGCTTCTGGGGCGAGGATTAGGATCATCTTCGAAAACCCGAACAATACTCTGAAACACTTTCAGGACTAAAATGAAGGAACACAGCCTTCCATTTCACACCAGGATGTTGTACAGACTTTTCTTACTCACTCACTGAACCTGTCCAACCCCCTTTCCCAGCCTCTCTCTGTCCTCTTGGTATTTTCCTATCCCACATCACTTGGTGTTATCAGCAAATGGAACCGAGGGTCCCATCATCTCAGTCATTCATACAGATTATGCCCAGTGTTCAGTGGGGAACAGAGAATGATCCACTCCCATCTGCTGCTGTACAGCTCATGTCTGTCTTCGAGTCAGCTCTGAAACATCTCCAGGACACTCCCATCCTGTCTCTGGGGGGTCTCTGGATTCCTTGGGACCAGCTGAGTTAGTTTTCGAGTTAACATCATCAGACTAGTCACCTATACAAAGCATTGGTCAGATCACATTTGGAATATTGTGTTCAGTTCTGGGCAACTCAGTGAAGGAAGGGTGTTAAAGCCCTAGACAGAGTTCAAAAGGACATTTACAAGACTGACATTAGGAATGAAGGATTTTAGATACAAGGAAAGATTAAAGAGATTGGGTTTGTTCTCCTTGGAGCAGAGAGATTAAGAGGTGACCTTATGGAGGAGTTCAAAATGTGAAACAATTTTGAAAGGGGAAAGAATGATATTCTATTTCCACTAACTAGTATGTAAGACACGGGGGATCCAACAAAGGGACCCTGGAGTTGCAGGTTCATAGTTCCTTCAAAGGTACGCAGGATAGTCTTTGTCTTAAAATGACACAGTTACTCTGTTTCCTGGTTTGCAACTGATTTCACAACTTCCTATATTCGACTTTCAATGCTCCCTCTGTCCCCTCACCTTATATTGGCTGGTATCCCTTTTAGACTGTCCTTCAGCCCCTCAGTGCCATCCCAGCCTCTGGAACCAGGGAGGCAGTGTACTACCTGGTGTCACATCCCCACCCTCACATCTGCCTAGTTCCCTTACAATGCAATACCCCAATCAGTGTCAATCTCCCTCTTCAGTCATTTTCTGCATGAATTAAAGTGGTTTAGATTAGCGGAAGGTTCCTTTAGACTGAGGAAATAACTAATCTAACTCCTTTATTTAAAAAGGGAGGGAGGCAGAAAGCAGGAAATGACAGGACCAGTTCAATTAACTTCTGACCAAGTCATCATGTGAAACGTTTTCATCTTTCTGTGGTTCCTAACAGTTACACATGTCCTGTATTATAATATTGCAGTAATTCATGTTGGTATTTCAGGGGGAGGGTGTGCTGCCTTGTTACTGGATGGTGAAAGGAGAATAAAGGACCCAGTCGGACATTTCTCTATAAAACAAATCAGTTTCATTCATTCAGACAGTGGCTGCCATTCCTCCTCCTGGCCGCTAGAGGGAGCCACTCCAGTCTTCCAGGATCTCACCCATGGCGACTGATGATGGAAATTTATCAGACAGGGCCCCCTCCAATTTCTCCTCCAGCCTCTTGCAGGAAGGTGTCTCAAACATTTGAGGAACAGCTCAATCTAGCCATCTCCCCCCCCCCCCCCATCACTATCCAGTAAATCAATGAGTGTCTTTCTCCACTCAGTAGAATGTTGCCTACCCACTGCTGGTTACGCCCAATGGGGGTGAAGAAGGTGTTAGTTGAACATTAATCTTCCAAGGATCTCAGTTTGGGGTGGGCAGGAAGAGTGTCCACAGACCTCCCACAATGCAATGCATCTTGTGGAGGTGGGAACATGTCAGAGACTTTACCTGCTACTCTCCTGCCTGATCATTCCTCAGTGTCCCCCAGCCTCTGTTCCCCCCCCCCCCCGCCCCCCCATCCCCAAATCCAAACCAATTCCACACTGAGTTTTCAGAGAGGTTTCAGAATTTGCCTTCATTGGCGTTGAGGTGACGATATTAGGTGCAGTTGATGGCAATCAGGAGAGTGGCTGGAGATTGATACATATCCGATGTGATATATCATTCTTCCCTTTGCACATTGTTCATGTTCCTGTTGGAGACTAGTCACTGATACCACAGATTGGTTGCTGGGATGCAGATGCCCCTTGGCCTGCTTTGTTTGCTCCCCTACCATTTGGCATCCTTTAAGAAACACAGAAATTTATGATGATAAAAAGAAAATGGGATGTTGAACAAATTTCTGGCTGCCTAAAACCCATCATGTTCTCAGTTATTTTACTGCAGCATTATGGGAACTTAAACGTACAGAGGAGGACCCTGAGCCTTTTGTGCTTTGAAAGAGCAGACATGTTGAGTCCCCCATCTCCAACTGAAACCTGCAAGTTCCTTATCCTGAACAAGCTCTCCAACTCCCTTCCATTTATTCCTGGAACTAGGTTCCACTACCTTTTTCTGTCAAATATTCCTAGATGCTGAGAACTCAAAATAAGTAAACAGTTCTCCTCGTCTGCCGTATTAGTGATATCGCAATGATATTGAATCTCTGGTTATACACTATTGAGATTCCTTCACATTGGGAATAACCTCCATTGTGTAGAGTGGCACTATCGCTGTGTTAAATAGACTCCGAACAGACCCAGGAACACAAGAGTGGGCTATGGGCCAGCAACAGCAGCAGAGTTGTATTCCAACACAATCTGTCACCTCATGGTCTGGCATATCCCCCCACTCAAGCATTTCATTCATGAAGTTGCCAACAAGATAAATCTTGTGGGACTGTAGGAACCCGAACATGTCTGCTGTCTATTGTAGAGAATGAGCAGTACCTGTCTATATTTGAGAGAACAGCAGTCCCTGTTGGTGATGCAGGGAACAGCAGTCCCTGTCTGTGAGACAGGGAACAAGGAGTCCCTGTGTATCTAGTAGCAAACAACAGTCCCTGTTTGTATTGTGGAGAACAGCTGCCTGAGTGTAGATTTTAGAAAACAGCCATCCTTATTTTTATTGCAATTGTACCAGCCTCCACCACATCCTCTGGCAGCTCATTCCATAAACGTACCACCCTCTGTGTGAAAACGTTGCCCCTTAGGTCCCTCTTATATCTTTCCCCTCTCATCCTAAACCGATGCCCTCCAGTTCTGGACTCCCCTACCTCAGAGTAAAGACTTTGTCTATTTACTCTATCCATTTCTGGACTTCCCCACCCCAGGGAAAAGACTTTGTCTATTTACCCTATCCATGCCCCTCATAATTTTGTAAACATCTATAAAGTCACCCCTCAGACTCCGATGCTCCAGGGAAAACAGCCCTAGCCTATTTAACCTCTGCCTTTAGCGCAAATCCTCCAACCCTGGCAATATCCTTGTAAATCTTTTCCGAACTTTTTCAAGTTTCACAACATCTTTCCGAGACCAGAATTGCACTCAATATTCCAACAGTGTCCTGTACAGCCACAACATGACCTCCCAACTCCTGTACTCAATACTCTGACCAATAAAGGAAAGCATGCCAAACACCTTCTTCACTATTCTACCTACCTGTGACTCCACTTTCAAGGAGCTATGAACCTGCACTCCAAGGTCTCTTTATTCAGCAATACTCCCCAGGACCTTATCATTAAGTGTATAAGTCCTGCTAAGATTTGCTTTCCCAAAATGAAGCACCTCACATTTATCTAAATTAAACTCCATCTGCCACGTCTAAGCCCATTGGCCCATCTGATCAAGATCCTGTTGTAATCTCAGGTAAGCTTCTTCGCTGTCCATTACACTTCCAACTTTGGTGACAGCTGCAAACTTACTAACTACACCTCT
Source organism: Chiloscyllium punctatum (assembly GCF_047496795.1). Lineage (NCBI taxonomy): Eukaryota > Metazoa > Chordata > Chondrichthyes > Orectolobiformes > Hemiscylliidae > Chiloscyllium > Chiloscyllium punctatum. Next base: position 17,862,724 of record NC_092755.1, on the reverse strand, counting down.
TATGCTCACATCCAAATCATTTATATAAATGATGAAAAGTAGTGTACCCAGCACCGATCCTTGTGGCTCTCCACTGGTCACAGGCCTCCAGTCTGAAAAACACCCCTCCATCATCACCCTATGACTTCTACCTTTGAGCCAGTTCTGTATCCAAATGGCTACTTCTCCCTGTATTCCATGAGATGTAACCTTGCTAATCAGTCTCCCATGGGGAACCTTGTCGAATGTCTCACTGAAGTCCATGTAGATCATATCTACCACTCTGCTCTCATCAATCCTCTTTGTTACTTCAAAAAACTCAATCAGTTTTGTGAGACATGATTTCCCACGCACAAAGCCATGTTGCCTATCCCTAATCAGTCCCTGCCTTTCCAAATACATGTGCATCCTGTCCCTCAGGATTCCCTCCAACAATTTGCACACCGCTGAGGTCAGGCTGACCGGTCTATAGTTCCCTGGCTTGTCCTTACCACCTTCTTAAACAGTGGCACCACATTTGCCAACCTCCAGTCTTCCGGCACCTCACCTGTGACTATCGATGATACAAATTTCTCAGCAAGAGGCCCAGCAATCACTTCTCTAGCTTCCTACAGAGTTCTCACGTACACCTGATCAGGTCCTGGGGATTTATCCACCTTTAACCGTTTCAAGGAATCCAGCACTTCCTCCTCTGTAATCTGGACATTTTGCAAGTTGTCACCATCTATTTCCCTACAGTCTATATCTTCCATATCCTTTTCCACAGTAAATACTGATGCAAAATACTCATTTAGTATCTCCCCCATTTTCTGTGGCTCCACATAAACGTCGCCTTGCTGATCTTTGAGGGGCCCTATTCTCTCCCTAGTTACCCTTTTGTCCTTAATGTATTTAATAAAACCCTTTGGATTCTTCTTCATTCTATTTGCCAAAGCTATCTCATGTCCCCATTTTGCCCTCCTGATTTCCCTCTTAAGTATACTCCTACTTCCTCTATTCTCTAAGGATTTACTCGATCTATCCTGTCTATTCCTGACATATGCTTCCTTCTTTTTCTTTACCAAACCCTCAATTTCTTTAGTCATCCAGCATTCCCTATTCCTACCAGCCTTCCCTTTCACCCTGACAGGAATATACTTTCTCTGGATTCTTGTTATCTCATTTCTGAAGGCTTCCCATTTTCCAGCCATTCCTTTACCTGCGAACATCTGCCTCCAATCAGCTTTCGAAAGTTCCTGCCTAATACCGTCAATTGCCTTTCTACAATTTCGAACTTCAACTTTTAGATCTGGTTTATCCTTTTCTCATTACTATTTTAAATCTAATAGAATTATGGTCGCTGGCCCCAAAGTGCTCCCCCACTGACACCTCAGTCACCTGCCCTGCCTTATTTCCCAAGAGTAGGTCAAGTTTTGCATCTTCTCTAGTTGGTACACCTACATACTGAATCAGAAAATTGTCTTGTACGCACTTAACAGATTTCTCTCCATCTAAACCTTTAACACTATGGCAGTCCCAGTCTATATTTGGAAAGTTAAAATCCCCTACCATAACTACCCTATTATTCTTACAGATAGCTGAGATCTCCTAACAAATTTGTTTCTCAATTTCCCTCTGACTACTGGGGGATCGATAATCCAATCCCAATAAGGTGATCATCCCTTTCTTATTTCTCAGTTCCACCCAAATAACTTCCCTGGATGTAGTTCTGGGAATATCCTCCCTGAGCACAGCTGTCATGCTATCCCTTATCAAAAATGCCATTTCCCCTCCTCTCTTGCCTCCCTTTGTATCCTTCCTAAAGCATTTGTATCCTGGAACATTAAGCTGCCAGTCCTGCCCATCCCTGAGCCATGTTTGCGTAATTGCTCTGATATCCCAGTCCCATGTTCCTAACCATGTCCTGAGTTCATCTGCCTTCCCTGTTAGGCCCCTTACATTGAAATAAATGCAGTTTAATTTATTAGTCCTACCTTGTCCCTGCCTGCCCTGACTGTTTGATTGACTTCTGTTCTCAGCTGTACCCGTCTCAGATTGATCTCTTTCCTCACTATCTCCCTGGGTCCCCCCCCCCCACCCCCCACCTTACTAGTTTAAATCCTCCCGAGCAGCTCTAGCAAATTTCCCTGCCAGTATATTAGTTGCCTTCCAATTTAGGTGCAATCCGTCCTTCTTGTAGAGGTCACTTCTACCCCAAAAGAGATTCCAATGATCCAAAAATGTGAATCCTTCTCCCATACACCAGCTCCTCAGCCATGAATTCATCTGCTCTATCCTCCTATTCCTGCCCTCACTAGCTCGTAGCACCGGGAATAATCCGGATATTACTACCCTTGAGGACCTCCTTTTTAAATTTCTGCCTAACTCTCTGTAATCTCCCTTCAGAATCTCAACCTGTTCCCTTCCTATATCATTGGTTCCAATGTGAACAATGACCTCCTGCTGGCCCCTCTCCCACTTGAGAACATTCTGCACCCTCTCTGAGACATCCTTGATCCTGGCACCAGGGAAACAACACACTATTCTACTTTTTCTCTGCTAGCCACAGAAACCTCTGTCTGTACCTCTGACTACAGAATCCCCAAACACAATTGATCTCTTGGAAGCCAACGTACCCCTCGTTGCATTAGAGCCAGTCTCAATACCAGAAACTTGGCTGTTCATGCTACATTCCCCTGAGAATCCATCACCCCCTACATTTTCCAAAACAGCATACTTCTTTGAAATAGGTTTATCCACAAAAGACTCCTGCACTAGCTGCCTACCTCTCCTACCCTTCCTGGAGTTAACCCATCTATGTGACTGTATCTGAGACTTTCCCCCTTCCTATATCTGTCATCCATCACATACTGTTGCTGTTGCAAATTCCTCATTGCTTCTATCTGTCTCTCCAACCGATCCACTCAATCTGATAAGATTCGCATCCAACAGCATTTATGGCAGATATAATCCGCAGTAACCTTTAAAATCTCTTTAAACTCCCACATCTGACATGAAGTACATATCACTGCAAAGGCCATTTTTGCTCCTTCACAATCTACAGACCCTGAAAATACACCGTCTTATTCCTCTACAAACACTGCCCCAGGTTAAATTAATAGTTATGGCTTATATTTTAAGTTTAATCAAGAGACTTATCTCCAAAAACATATAATCAAGAAAGAATCCACTATACTCACTACTGCAGCCTCTCTCTTGGACAGACTTAAAACAATTAACTTATCTGTGTCTATGCTGTGAACTTCACCCAACAGTTCCTCCAAGATTAGTTGTGAATTTCACTGTTTGTTAATTTTCCCAGATGCACTCCGATGTCCAGCGATACATGAATTCAAACAGCAAAGGCAGTAACTGTGCAGATTCTCGTTCTCTCTCTCTTCAGGGTTCATTCCAGAGTATTTTGCATTAAGACTCTTAATCTGCGACTTTGGAACTGCCTCTCTTATTCCTTTTAGAATCAGGTCTTTCAATTCCCTCATTTCTTCTCTATGATCCGGGTTTTGATTTTCCCACTGGGGGTCTCTGAGGGGAAACTTTGTCTCTCCCTGTCCAGCATCCCCATCCCCAATGGGATGTTCCCTGTCCCATATTTTAATGGATGCTCCTCGAATAAGTCCCCTTTCTTCTCCAGCAAATAGTATATTCAAAATAGACATGAACTCTGTCCATGTATACAGACTGGGCCCCAAGAATTGATCAATTTGTTCAGACAACCCTACCGGATCCTCAACCAGGACCTTCATCTCCTTTTTAAATGTTCTGACCTCCCCACTGGTGAAGGGGGCACTTACAAACCCAATCTCTTTGTCCCCTACTGGTACCTCCCGAAGGGGATAACTCTTTACGTTCTTCCCCTTTTTTTGTTTTCCTCCCCTAGGCTTTGGTTTAGATCATCCGGAGCCTCCTCAACATCTACTTTATCTTCCTTTTCTTTCGTTGAGGATTGAGGGTCTGGGACAAAAACATCCCCGTCCACCGCCCCTTCTTCCCCCTCTTGTGGGTCATCCGTTCCCTGTCCCCATCTATCTCCTCCTCCTCCATTTCCACCTAATTTGATTTTATGGTACGGGGGGGGGAGCGGGGGGAAGCAGCCAAGAGGATCCCAGAGACTGGGTGGGGCAGAGGGGGAATCCTTTGTCTTTACTACCATCATTCCCAAACTGCCCTTCCAACAAGACGCATAGTCTGCCTCCTCTCGAATAAAAGGTTGTTTTTCATTCACATACAGATCTAAATACTGACAGACCCAATCCTCGTCCGAACTGTACTTTGGCCAGAAGACAGCCGGACGAAGGATTGGTTCTTTGGTCCATAAGAAACAACAATATTTCATCATTTTCTTTTTATCTTTTTCCCTTGTACAAGTCTGACTTGTCCATTTCCTTAACATCCTCCCCAACGGACTTTCTGGAGGAATGTTAGCAGGGACTTTTTCTTCCTTTACTTCGTCGCAGTTTGACTTACTCTGCCTACTCAGGACCCTCGCCAGTCCCTCAGCGATTAAATACCCCTTTTCCCAGCCACCAAGGCAATACTTAAAAGTCAGTTTTCTTCCCTTGGTCTGTGCACAGAGTTGCCTGGCCCCTTTTGTCTGTATTTTCTATCGACCTCCTTTCACTGTCTGATTCAGATGTCTCTCTTGTGGGATTCGTACCAGTCGCCCAAGGGAGCGTACCAAACTGGGACACGAGTCCGCTCCTCAATTGGGAACGGGACATGTCTTCCCAGTGTCCAGGGCCAGCCACTACCCCCGGCGATGGAAGAATATCCCGGACAGGCCCCCAATTGTGGGAAATAGAACCCACTCACTTCAATAATTTCAGTCCGAGACAAGATCTGAAGCAGCAGTATTGTTTATTATAGCGTGGCACCTATAAGATAGGCACACCGAGCTTAACGAGTACACAACTTATATACAATTCAATTCTCTTTCCCTCCTCCCACTATTCTAAACCTGGCGCCCATTACTGTTGTTTATCTCTTGCCTTATCCGACCTTGTACATAACAAAGTATAAGTCTTGTTTGGCCATTTCACCACATCCTGCTGTGGTCCATCGTTAGTGTATCCTCTTCCACTACCATCTCCTTCCTTACATTGTTAAAGTAACATTTCCTCCCATTCTTTATCCACACTCAACCTTATAGCCTCTTGATTGTGGTTTTATTATGTTTTTGCAGAAGTGGTAAACAGATGTTTATAACTGTTTGTCCAATATTAACCTACACCCCCCTCACCTTCCTCTTTCATGATACAACCTTGTGATTTTTTACAGATAACAACATTTATAATGACTCCTCACACTCTGATCCACCAGACACCACATGAAATGGTGTCAGACCCAAACAGGTGAATGGTCACATTGACGGGACTGAGTCCCAATGGAACAGGGATCACCATAAGATGGAACATCATGATGAAGGGATTCCCTCCCAAAGTCTGCTCCACCTTTCAGTCAGACCATGTCTGATCTGATCATTCTCAACACAACTTTCCTTCCCCGATCCCCCATAAGACCCTGTTTCTCCAGGGACCCACCTCCTGGGGGCGGGGCCCAAGCGGGACCGCGGTCCCTATTGGTCGGCACCATCGGATCGACAGAGCCCTTACCCAATCGGAGCGGGGGCTGAGCTGTGTCTCGAGTCGCCGCCGTTGAACCGACACTGCGCGAGGGAAGGGAGGGGCGGGTCTTGCGCATGCGTACCATTTCAAACCGGGAGGGGCGGGAAGGCGGTTGGTCCGTCTTCTCTTCTCCGGGGGTTTCGGCTGCGCTGGACTCAGGAGGTTGGGTTTAAACCAACATCTTCCCTCCCCCCCCCGACGGCGTGAAGATCAACAAACTGTTAATGTTGAGTTATAGAGTATGGGGGAGGTAACACCAAACAGCTGGAAACACACAGCAGCATCCTCCGAGGAGCAGGGACATCCTGAGGGAGGCCTTTTGCCCGAAATGTTCCTTTCCGTGATCCGCGGATGGTGCCTGAGCTGCTGGGCGTTTCCAGCGCCATCCTGATCCTTCCTCACACCTGCCTGTGGCCCCACCCCTCTCTGCTGTCCGGACTCCCGATTGGCCGACACCACGGCGATCGACAGTCTAAGTGACTAATCAGAGCCGGGGAGAGTGATAACTCCGCCCTCAAGAGTCGCCGTTGAACTGAGTCTGCGTGGAGGTGAACTGCACACGCGCAGTTTGAACCCGGAAGTGGCGGTGTCTTTTCCTCTGTGTGGATTAACCCACAATGGACAGTTAGACTGCAGAGGTTCAAGAAGCTCATCAACATCTTTTGAATTTGGCAACTAGGAATGAGCAATAAATGCTGGCCCAGGCAGCGGTGCCCGATTCCCATGACTGAAAAAAACAGAGACAAACTCAATTGGGAATAGTAATTTATTGCTCTTGATGTCATGGAAGGCACTGCTTGAGTTCTGATGGGATGCTCCGAGGCTTCTCATTGTCATCTATGTCATTCAGGGCCTGGGAACCTGCTTCTTGTCTTCAGTTCAGTTTACTGGAACAGAAAATCCCTTATTTTACAGTTATATCTGTGTCAGAAATACCGTTATTAATAAACTGTGCTTCTTGTTCTTTCTCTGTGCCCTCCCCCCCCCCCCCCCCCCCCCCAGGCTATGTACTGCTTCCTTCTCAGAACTTTGTGCTGAGAAACTTGCCCTCGCTTTCAGTACAAACCAGTCACTGATGGAGTTGTCCATCTCACGCAACATCTTAATCAACAATCTTGTCCCTTCATTGCTCCACCGTGTACAAACTGCAGCGTCTGCAATGGATCAAATGAGTGTTTATGAGCTGCTTCAGTATTACAAATACAATACAGATTAGTTTCTAGATGTTTCTATATTTATTATTGAACACTAACCCCACTCTGCCCATTATTTACACAGTGTTTCCACCTGTTTAGTTTCTGTTTAATCTTCAATGTGATTCAGATTGTGGGGAAATGAATTCATTCCAAATGGGGAAAGAAGAGAGTCTTGAAGTCGCTCCGATCCAGACTGAGGGGGACTATGTGAACCTTGGAAGTTATAAGCATCACTGCTGTCATCATTTTTTTGTTGATTCTGCACCCACCCCTACTTCTTTCAACCGTCTGTGCTGAAGGTTGAAATTCTATTGAAAATTTTCCAGTCTCCACTCGAGCTAAGTGAGGGTCATCTCTCATTGTGAGGTCAGAGGCCCAGACACTCAGAGACAGGGCCTCACAGTGTGGTTTTATCAGGATATCTCTGCCTTAATGTTTCCTGCTGGGGACATGCACGACATGAAGGAGCCAGAATGGGATTCTGTCTTGGCTGCAATGGAACACTAACAATTACACTCAATATTCATGGGCCTGTGGGGTACGTTATTCCCGGTTCCTGCTCACTACTGTACCCAGTAAGCCTACTGGAAGATGAATCTGTGTCGGAGTGAAAGGGGACTGTGCCTCTCAGCTGAGAGGGAATCCTCTGCCAATAACATCCACCCTCTGGATTCACTCAGTGACAGCCCTGTTTCGGATATTCCTGGGTTTGTCTTTTCTTGGAGTCGGGCTCCACAATCGAGCAGCTCCAGGGCGAGAGGAATAAAGGACAAGCTTGTGAATGGAACAGTGAGCACAAAACCGCGGGCTCCTGGTAACTGCACAAACCAATGTGTCCACAGGAGTAAGTTGCAGGTCTCTGCTGGGCGCTATTTCTCACTGAGTGACAGAACTTTCCTGCACTTTGTTAGAATGACATCCTCACTCTGTTGCATTACACTGAATTATTTCCAGTATTGCTTTTTCTTTTGAAGAGAATAATCTATCAGTGATAGTATAGTGACTGGGAATGGCACAATAGAAGCATGTATGAGAACCAAATATTAAAACAAAACCTTCCGATCGCACATTTTGGAGAAAGATTGTCCCATTTCTTTCTCTGTCACGCCATGTGCTGATCCTGATAGTGGAACTGGTGTAAAAGACAGCATGCCAGTGACACTCAGACAACAATGCAGAATAAAAACTGAAAGAACTGTGGATGCTGTAAATCAGAAAGATAAAATAGAAATTGCTGGAAAAGCACAGCAGGTTTGGCAGCATCTGTGGATGGGAAATCCCTTCTGACAATGGATCACTCTACCTGAAACGTTTTCTCTGATTTCTATGAACAAATGCTGCCAGACCTGCTCAGCTTTCCAGCAATTTTTTGTTTTGTTTCTGAAAACGATGCAGGCTCACTGAGCTTTCCCTGGTGATGATGGCTTTTCCAGGAGCATTGTTTTATTTTCAGGGGTTCAGAGCTTGTTCGACATTTGCTGTCTTGACTCATTCACAAATGCAACAGATGTCGGGTTGGCTGGCCAGGCTAGAATTTTTGTCCAACCCTAATTGCGTAGAGGGCAATTAAGAGTGAACCACATTGCTGTGGGTCTGAAATCACATGCAGGTTAGATGAGGTAAGGATGACAATTTCCTTCCCTGAATATCAGTGAAACTGATGTGTGTTTTTTTTCCCTAATAAGGAATAATGGTTTCATGGTCATCATTAAACTCTTCATTCCAGGATTTTACTGAATTCCGATTCCACCATCTGCCATATCAGGATCTGAACCCAGTTTCCAGAACATTCCCTAGGTCACTGAATTCCTGGCCAGTCATGTCCATATCCGTGAATAAAAACAAATCACCTTGCACATGGTGATCCATGTAGGTATCAAGAACACAGGAGGGACAATGAAAGGGATTCTGCTGAGGGAACCTGGCCATCTAAGGATTACATTAAAACACAAGATGACAATTTGAACAGACTCTGCATTGCTCCGATGAAATTGTCAATGTGGAAATTGGACCATAGTTTGGCATCTGAAGCTGAATAATAGATGTAGGATAAATGAGTTTTGATTCATGGGATACAGACACCAGCCCTGGGTGAAAGAGACTGATGAACTGTTGGACAGTCACTGAGCACAACTAAGTTTGTAATTCTCTTCCACAGAGAGCAGCAGATGCTGAGTCATTATCGAGAATCAAGGTAGAGTTTGACAGAATTTGGATCTACGAGGGAATTAATTAATGTTTGTGGGAGTGGAGATGGAGTCAGCTGGAATGTGGAGAAGATCAATCTGCTTTCATGGGGAGGTTTAATTGTCCCCCACGATGCCCTGCTGCTTGTGGTTAGGTGACATGGGAGGCTATGAGCTGGCTCAGTGCTATTGGGACAATTGACATTTTGATACATGATTGTTGCAAGACTGGTTATGACATCCCCTGAAATTAAACTTGTGAGATACTCCCTTCAATAATAGTAATGACACTAGAGGCCTTTTTCCCACTCCAAGCACTCCCACTACAGTCCAAACTTCCAACCATAGTTTGTTTAAGGGAGTAGACCACAGAGAACTCACCCCACCCTCCTCTAAATGCTTTCTAACTTCGAGCTTTTAAAGATACACTTAACCAGCACAATCTTACAAAATTTACTGCTCCCTTCTCAAGCTGCTTTAAGTAGAAATCAACGCTATCCTCATATACCACATCCTCACAATCTGTTTCAGTGATACTGACCTGCAGAACACTCCTTCCAGTCTGCTCACTGATACTGACTTGCTGCACACTCAGAAACATAGAAAATAGCTGCAGATGTTGGCCATTCGAGGCAGCACCATCATTCAATAAGATGATGGCTGATCATTCAATTTCAGTATCCACTCCTGCTTCCTCTCCATACCCCTTGATCCCTTTAACCTGAAGACCCATTTGCAGCTCCCTGAATAGACATCTAATGACCTGGTCCCAACAGCTCTCTGTTGTTGACAATTCCATTAGTTCAATGGCTGTCCCCATTCTTCTAAATTCCAGTGAGTACAAACCCAATTGATCCAGTCTTTCTTCATATGTCAGTCCAGCCATCCTTGGAATCAGTCTGTTGAAGCTTTGTGAGATTCCCTCAATAGGAAGAATGTCCTTCCTCAGATTAGGAGATCACAATACTGGACGGAGTACTCAAGGTCTGGCCTCCCAAAGGCCCTGTACAACTGCAAGAAGACATCCATTGTCCTGTATCAAATCCTCTCACTCTGAAGGCCAACATGCCATGAGCTTTTCCCCCATTTCCTACACCTGCATGCCAACCTTCAGTGACCGTTCCACCATAACACCCAGGTCTGGTTAGACTTCACCTTTTCCTAAACTGCCACCATTCAAATCATAATCTTCCTTCCTGTTTTTGCCACAAAGTGGATAACTTCTCATTTATCCACACTATGTTGCTTTTGCAAGTATTAACCCTTTCAGCCAACCTATCCAAGTCATTCTACAACTTCTGAGCATCCTCCTCACAACACACACTACCACTCAGCTGTCTGCACATTTGGAGATGTTGCATTCACTTCCTTCATCCAAACCATTAACGTGTATTGTGAACAGCTCGGGTCCCTATGGTACCCCACCCATCACTGCATGCCACTCTGAGAAGCAACAGCTTATTACAACTCTCTGCTTCCTGTCTGCCAACCTGTTCTCTATCCACATCAAATCACAACCTCTGATACCATGAGCCATAACTTTGCTTACTAATCTGTTGTGTGGAACCTTGTCAAAAGTCTTTTGAAAGCCCAAAGTCTCAACACCAACTGATTCACCCTTGTGTACTGGACACATCCTCAAAAATTCCAGACGGTTTGTCAAGCATGATTTCCTTTGGTGAATCAATGCTGATTAAGACCAGTCGTGTCACTGCTTTCCAAATGCTTAGTTATTATGTCCTTAACATTTACTCCAACATTTTCCCTTCCATTGGTTTCAGGCTAACCGGCCTATCATTCCCCATTTTCTTTGTCCATCCTTTTTTTTTAAAAAAGTGCAGTCACATTAGCTCCCCTCCAGTCATAGAATCACGACAGCGTAGAAATAAGCCATTTGGGCCAACAAGTCCACACTGACCCTCTGAAGACTATCCCACCCAGACCCATTCCCCTACCCTATTACTCTCCTTTTCCCTGACTAATGCAGCTAGCCCACACATCCCTGAACACTTTAGTATTGCCAATTCAACTAACCTGCAATTCCTCCCTAGGACTGTGGGAGGAAACCAGAGCACCCAGGAGAAACCCGCACGGACAATGTGCAAATTCCATACAGTTACCTAAGGCTAGAATTGAACCCAAGTTCCAGATGCTGTGAAACAGCAGGGCTAACAACTGAGCCACCATGCTGCCAAGTCTTTTAGAGCTCTTCCAGAGTCTACAGAAAGCTGGAAAATGATCACAGTGCATCCACTATTTCTCAGGAAACTTCATTAAGGACATCCTTAAAGATGGAGAGCACAAGGTCCTGGGGATTTATTAGGTTTTATTTCCATCGATTTCCCCAATAGTCATGGGGTCCTCCAGTATGGAGATGGGCCCTTTGGGCCCAAACTGATCCATGATGACCAACATGTCCTCCACATTAACCCCGTTTCCCTGAGCTTGGCCCATATCCTTCTAAACCTTTCCTCTCCGTGTATTTGTCCAAATGAGTTTTAAATGTTGTTAATGTGCCCGCTTCAATCATTTCCACAAGCAGCTCATTCCAAATGCGTTTCCCCTCAGTTACCATTTCGTTTTTTACCCACTAACTTTAAACTGATGCCCTCTCGTCCTTGATTCCCCATGCCTGGGATGAAGTTTGAGTGCATTCACCCTTTCCATGCCTCTCACGATCTCGTACACTTCTACAAGATCCAGCCTCAGTTTCTTGCACTCTGAAGAAAAAAAAGTCCTAAGCTTATCCAACCTCTCCTCAGAACTCAGACAGTTGAGTCCTACCAACATCCTCATAAATTTCTTCTGCACTCTTTCCAGTTTAGTAACATCCTTCCTGTAGCAAAGTCACCAAAACTGAACACAATACTCTGAAGTACAGCCTCATCAATGTCCTGTATATCTGTAACACAACTTCCCAACTTCTATATTCAATGCCAAAACTGATGAAGGTCAGTGTGCCAAATGTCTTCTTCACAGCCCTGTCTACCTGAGACTCCACTTTCAGTAAACCACGTACCTGAAATGCAAGGTCCCTCTGTTCCAGTACACTCCTTAAAGCCCAAACATTCGATATGAAACTCCTGTCTTGATTTAACTTTCTAAAACCCAAGACCTCACCCTTTGAGTCATAGAGATGTACAGCATGGAAACAGACCCAACTCGTCTGTGCCGACCAGATATCCCAATCTAATCTAGTTCCACTTGCCAGCACACGGCCCATATTCCTCCATATCCTTCCTACTTATATAGTCATCCAGATGCCTTTTAAATATTGGAATTGTACAGCCTCCACCACTTCCTCTGGCAGCTCATTCCGTACACGTACCACCCTCTGCGTGAAAAAGTTGTCCCTTAGGTCTCTCATATCTTTCTCCTCTCAACCTAAACCTATGCCCTCTAGTTTTGGACACTCCCCCACCTCAGGGAAAAGACCTTGTCTCTTTTCCATATCCACGCCCCTCATGATTTTATCAACCTCTATAAGGTCACCCCTCAGCCTTCAAAGTTCCAGGGAAACAGCCCCATCCTATTCAATCTCTTCGTATAGCTCAAATCCTGCAACCCTGGCAACATCCTTGTAAATTCTTTCTGAAACCTTTCAACTTTCACAATATCCTTCTGTTAGGAAGGAGACCAGAATTGCATGCAACATTCCAACAGTGGCCTGACTAACATCCCGTACATCGGTAAAATGACCTCCCAACTCCGATACTCAATTCTCTGACCAATAAAGGAAAGCTTGTCATACGCCTTCTTCACTATCCTATATACCTGCGATTCTACTTTCAAGGAGCGATGAACCTGCACACCAAGTGTTCAGCAACACTTCCTTGGACATTACCGTTAAGTGTATAAGTCCTGCTAAGGTTTGCTTTCCCACAATGAAACACTTCACATTTGTCTAAATTAAACTCCATCTGCCACTCCTCAGCCCATTGGCCCATCTGATCATGATCACGTTGTAATCTGAGGTAACTTCTTCGCTGAGCACAACACTGCCAATTTTGGTATCATCTGCAAACTTACTAACTATACATGCTATGTTCATATCCAAATTATTCATATAAATGACAAAAAGTAGTGGACCCAGCACCAATCCTTGTGGCACTCCAATGGTCACAGGCCTCCAGTGTGATAAACAACCCTCCACCACCACTATCTGTTTCTACCTTCAAGCCAGTTTTGTACCTAAATGGCTAGTTCTCCATATATTCCATGAGATCTAACCTTGCTAACCAGTCTCCCATGGGGAACCTTGTCAAATGCTTTATTGAAGTCCATACAGGTCATGTCCACCGCTCTGCCCTCATAATTCCTCTTTGTGACTTCTTCAAGAACCTCAACAAGTTTATAAGACATAATTTCCCATGCACAAAGACATGTTGCCTATCCCTAATCAGTTCTTGCCTTTCCAAATACGTGTAAATCCTGTCCCTCAGTATACCCTCCAACAACATGCCTACCACTGAAGTGAAGTTCACCAGTCTATAGTTCCCTGGCTTGTTCTTAGCACCTTTCTTAAATAGTGGTACATGTTACCCAACTCTTGTCTTCCGGCACCTCACCTATGACTATTGTTAATACAAATATTTCAGCAAGGGGGCCATCAAACAGTTCCCTAACTTTTCATATTGTTCTAGGTTACAGCTGATCGGGTCCTGTGGATTTACTTCGGTATGTTAAACTCTATTTCTCCACTCACTTCCCCAGCTGATCAAGGTCCTGCTGCATTTTCTGATAATCTTCCTCACTGTCCGCGACACCAACTATTTTCTTGTCATCAGCAAACTGACGAATCATACCTTGTACACTCTCATCCAAATCACTGATATAGATAAAAAGAAATGAGCCCAGCACCAACCCCTGTGGGACAGTCACAGGCCTGCAGTCAGACCAACGTTCTTCAATTATGACCCTCTGCTTCCTAATGTCAAGCCAATTGTGTATCCAATTTACCAGCTTGCCCTGGATTCCATGGGAGCTAACCTTCCAGAGCAGCCTACCATGTGGAATCTTATCAAAGGCTGGAAGGCTTTAGACTACATCCATCCAGATTATGTCTGTCACTCTGCCCTTGTCAACAAAGAACTATAACAAATTTGTGAGACATGATCTCCCATCCACAAAGCCATGCTGACTGTTCCTAATCAAACCGTGTGTTTTCAAATGCATGTCCACCTTGTCCCCCTCAATCCTACCAAGTGACTCACCCACCACAGATATTAGGTTTTACTATAGTTCTCAGGCTCTTTGTGCCCTATAATTGGGAAATGTTTTTTATATCCCACTATGAAATTAGAGAAAACATTGGTGTAATATCTGTGCCATTTCCCCATTCTCCCATGTCCCCAGGTTTGGAGGGAGGTCTCTGGGTCTATAAACCCCGCCCCTCCCCCCAATTCCAGCCGCACCACGTGACCTCCGCTCTGGGCCTCCCGCGCGCTCACGTTCGAACTCTCCGCCGTTGGCCACCAGCTGCAGCGGATCGCGTGCGCGCTTGTAAGAACTACAACTCCCATTAGGCTCCGCGGACCGATCCTCACCGGCTCTTACTGCGCAGGCGCTATCTCCCAGGGCAGCATGGGTAATGTAGTCAGATTAATGTCTATAATCTGATCTCCCTCTTGTTCAGAAATGGAAGGAGCTGCTGGAAAATGTGTTGTAGACCGAGGGGAACAGATGGTGGGTGGGCTCAGAGCTAAAGAATGTGCCTTTTTGTTGAATATTTGAGCCCGTTCCTTGCCATGTTTGTCCCTGATCAGTTGCAGTCAGAAATTTCACTCTTTCCCTGTTTATCTGGGGCAGTGCTCCCTCTCAGATTCAACTCATGACACTCTGCTTCTGGTCCCCAGTTATTGTTTGTCCTTTATGGGGATCACTTTAAAACTTCATCATTACTCTGAATTCCATCTGTTTCCCAATTTCCTGAAGGATCTCTTACTGTGAGATGATTCACTTACTCAGCTTCATGATGCAATGTTGGATCTGAAATAGGTCCATCCCCAGTCAGTGAACAATGTTGTTGTTCAAACAAACACTGACAAAAACATTCTACAAACTCTGCTTCAGGATCACTCTTGATAATGTGATTGACCCGGACTACATGAAGATTGAAGTCCCCACAATTGTTCCCTTGTCTTTTCACAAATCCATAAGTGATTCTTTTTAATTCAGTGATTTGATTCAGTGTCTAATGATGCAGTGCTGTTAGGCAGGTGCTAAACTGTTCTTCCCTTTGCAATTCCTTGCGCATGATCCTTCCAAATTGCTTTCCTACCGACTGTATTTCATGACCTGACGATAAATAATTTGTCAGTCTTACTTTTGTTATCCCTAACTAAAAGGTTCCTTCCTGCTGCATTCCCATTCTGCCTGTCTCTCTGCAAATTGTAGAGCATTTATGTCCCACCTTTTGTTCACGTTCACCAAGTCTCTCTGATGATCAGATCAAAGTCATTTATCTCTCCAACCTGAAACTCCCAGCTTCATTCCTGATGAAGGGCTTTTGCCTGAACATCGATTTTCCTGCTCCTTGGATGCTGCCTGACCTGCTGCGCTTTTCCAGCAACACACTCTCAACTCTGATCTCCAGCATCTGCAGACCTCACTGTCTCCTAAATGTGAGATGTTGCATTCTGGTGAGGTGAACCAGGGCAGGACTTATACAGTTAATGGTAGGGTCTTGGGCAGTGTTGCTGAACAAAGAGACCCAGGGATACAGCTGCATAGTTCCTTGATAGTGCAGTTGCATGTCAACAGGGTGGTGATTCAGGCACTTGGTGCACTAGTCTTTATTGGTCAGTGCATTGAGTATAGGAGTTAGGACATCACATTGTACAGGACAATGATAAGGTGACTATTAGAATACTGTTATCAATTCAAATCTCCCTGCTGTTGGAAAGTATTATTCAACTTTAAAGGGTTCGGAAAAGTTTATAAGGATGTTGCCAGGACTGGGGGTTTGAGCCATAGGGAGTGGGTGAAAAGACTGGGGCTTTACTCCCTGAAGCATTGCAGGCTGAGGGGTGACTTCATAGAGGTTTAGAAAATCATGAGGAGCATGGAAATAGTGAATAGTCATTATCTTTTTCCAAAAGTAGGGGAGTACAAAGCTACGTGGTATAGGTTTGTGGGATGTCACAAAAATAGTGTTACTTCTGCAATTCTAATTACTTAGACAAAGTAAATGAACTCACACCAGTCTGTAATTGTTTTAGCCAAGAGCTGAGTCAACAAGAATGGAAACTTTGTGGAAGAAATACATAATTGTTTTTGTATTAGCTAAAATTGTATGCAAGAATGAAACATGACTGCAAAACCATGGTAGACATTACGGGCAAGTAGATAAGATGCTGTGAGGGGATAAAGTTAAGCTAGATACGCCTGTACAAACAGTAGGTATAAACATCTGTTTCCCACTTTTACAGAGACACAGGAACAAACCCCAATTAAGAGGGTAATAAGAATCAGGGGAGGTACAGATGGAGGGAGTAGATAATGGTGAAGAAAGAATATGCCTAACAATGACCTACAGCGGGATGAGGTCAAACGGCCTTGTGAGGCCAGAAAGAAGCATTTTGTCACAGACAAGGCCGGATAAGGCAAGAGATAAACAGGAGTAATGGGGGCCGGTCTTAGGGAAGTGGACGATGTAAACAGGGGAGGGACAAAAAAAAAGAAACCAAATTATATAAATATTGTGTATGAATTGAATTTGGGGTGTGTATGTCCCTTGCCTTGTAGACACTGGACATCACACCCTCTTGCAAGAGTAAAATAAAGGACACTACTGATTCAGAATTTGTCTCGGACTGCAATTATTGAAGTGTGTGAGCTTTGTTTCTCACAACTGGGGGCTGTCCGGGATATTCTTCCATTGCTGGGGGGAGTGGCTGGCCTTAGACACTGGGAAGACGCATCCCGTTCCCAAATGAGGAGCGGTCTCGTGTCCTGGTTTGGTCCACTCCCTTGGGCGACTGGTACGGATCCCACAAGAGAGACATCTGAATCAGACAGTGATAGGAGCTCGATAGAAAATACGGTGAAAAGGGGCCAGGCAACTCTGTGTACAGACCAAGGTAAGAAACCTGACTTTTAAGTATTGCCTTGGTGGCCGGGAAAAGGGGTATTTAATCGCTGTGGGACTGGCGAGGGCCCCGGGATATAGGGGGGTAGGCAGAGTAGCTGTCACGGAGTAAAGGAAGAAGAAAAAGTCCCTGGTAACATTCCTCCTGAAAGTCCATTGGGGAGGATGTTGCGGGAATGGACAAGTAACACTTGTACAAGGGCAAAGGATAAAAAGAAAATGATGAAATATTGTTGTTTATTATCGACCAAAGACCCAATCCTTCGTCCGGCTGTCTTCTGGACAAAGTACGGTTTGGACGAGGATTGGGTCTGTCAGTATTTAGATTTGTATGTGAATGAAAAACAACCTTTTAGTCAAGAGGAGGTGGACTATGTGTCCTGTTGGAAGGGCAGTTTGGGAATGATGGTAGTGAAGACAAAGGATTCCCCCTCTGCCCCACCTAGTCCCTGGGATCCTCTTGGCTGTTTGCCCCCCCGCCCCTCCGCCGTACCATAAAATCAGGTTAGGTGAAAATGGGGGAGGAGGAGAGACAGACAGACAGGGACAGGGAACAGATGACCCACAAGAGAAGGACGAAGGGCCGGTGGACTTGGATGTTGTTGTTCCTGACCCTCAATCCTCAGCAAAAGAAAGGAAAGCTACAGTAGATGTAGAGGAGGCCTCCGGAGGATCTAAATCAAAGCCTAAGGGGGGATAACAAAAAAAAGGGCAAGAACGTAAAGAATTATCCCCTTCGGTAGGTACCAATAGGGGACAAAGAGATTGGGTTTGTAAGTGCTCCCCTCACCAGTGGGGAGGTCAGAACATTTAAAAAGGAGATGAAGGTCCTGGTTGAGGATCCGGTAGGGTTGTCTGAACAAATTGATCAATTTTTGGGGCCCAGTCTGTATACCTGGTCTGAGTTAATGTCTATTTTGAATATACTATTTACTGGGGAAGAAAGGGGACTTATTCAAGGAGCAGCCATTAAAATATAGGACAGGGACCACCCGATTGGGGATGGGGATGCTGGACAGGGAGAGGTGAAGTTTCCCCTCAGAGACCCCCAGTGGGACAATCAAAATCCGGAGCATAGAGAAGAAATGAGGGAATTGAAAGACCTGATTCTAAAAGGAATAAAAGAGGCAGTACCGAAGTCACAGAATTTGACTAAAGCCTTTGAAGTTAGACAGGAGAAAGATGAGACTCCCTCAGCTTTCCTGCCAAGATTACGAGACTCAATGTGGAAATATTCTGGAATGAACCCTGAGGACCCAGTGGCACAGGGTCTTTTGAAAGTACATTTTGTGACAAAGGCATGGCCAGACAGACAGAGAAAGATACAGAAGATAGAAGGTGGAGTGAAAAACCATTAGATGAATTATTAAGAGAGGCACAGAAAGTGTTTGTAAAGAGAGAGGATGAGAGACAAAAAGTGAAGGTGAAAATGATGGGAGCTACGGTTGGTGAGGTAGTTAAGAAAAGAATGGGACCAATAGTGAGCAATCGGAGGGTGGGTGGCAGCAGGTAGGACAGAGAGGGAGAGGGAGAGGGAGAGGACAAGGGGGAGAGGGAGAGGACAAGGGGGAGAGGGAGAGGGAGAGGACAAGGGGGAGAGGGAGAGGGAGAGGACAAGGGGGAGAGGGAGAGGGAGAGGACAAGGGGAGCATTTGATAGAGGGTTCGAGCGACAGGGGCAGAGAGGGAGGTCTCCACAGGAAGGATGCTATTATTGTGGAAAGATAATAGTCACAAATGGTTTAGTGTGATAGATTTAAAGGATGCCTTTTGGGCCTCTCCCTTGGCGGAGGAAAGTTGGAATTTGTTTACCTTTGAATGGGAAGACCCCAAGACAGGACGGAAACAGCAATACCGGTGGGCCGTGCTCCCCAGGGGTTTACAGTCTCCCCGAGTTTATTTAGACAGATGTTAGAACAAATATTGGAGAAATTTAGCAGCCCCAAGGGAACTACCCTGTTGCAGGATGTAGACGACCTCTTAGTAACAGGAAAAAGAAGAGAAAAATCAGTCGAAGCCACTAACAAATTATTGAATTTCCTGGGTCAGCAGGGACTGCGAGTATCTAAGAACAAACTACAATATGTGGAGCAAGAAGTGAAATACTTGGGACATTTAGTTAGTGAGGGAAAGCAAAAGATAAGCCCGGAACGGATAGAGGGAATAGTGGGAATGCCGCTGTCCAGGACTAAACGGGAGTTATGTAAACTTTTGGGTCTAATGGGATATTGCAGATTGTGGATTGATTCCTGGACAGAAGACTAAGAAATTATATCTCAAACTATTAGAGGGGGAACCAAAATGTCTAAGTTGGGATGATCGGGAACAAGAACGAGTTGAGGAACTCAAAAGAGATCTGATCCATGCCCCCGTGTCAGCCAAACCTTCTCTAGATAAACCTTTCCACCTCTTTGTTACTGTAGATAAGGGAGCGGCTTTGGGAGTATTGACCCAGAAGTGGGGAGGAATGAGACAACCAGGAGCATATCTTTCGAAGCTATTGGATCCAGTATCCCGAGGGTGACCTGAGTGTGTGCAGGCTGTGGCTGCCACTGCACTGTTGGTGGAGGGAAAGCAGAAAGCTTACATTTGGGGGAGCCCTAATAGTAAGCACCCCACACCAAGTGAGAACGATCCTAAACCAAAAAGCTGGGCAGACTCGCGGATTCTGAAATATGAGGCAATATTAATAGAAAAGGATGATCTAGTGTTGGTCACGGACAATTGTTTAAATCCAGCTGCCTTTCTTTGGAAAGGGGAAGGAGACTCTCCTCAGAATCCAGGGCACGACTGCCTTGACATTATAGAATACCAAACTAAGGTCCGCATGGACCTGAGAGATGTTCCACTTCATGCAGGAGCCCCACATTTTATAGACGGATCATCCTGGGTGACTGAAGGGAAAAGACATAATGGGTATGCAGTCGTAGATGGGATGGAAGGTAGTGTGGGAGAGGCAGGAAGGTTGCCAAATGGGTGGTCAGCTCAGACCTGCGAACTCTATGCATTGGAAAGAGCCCTTAGGGCGTTAGAAAATAAAGAGGGAACAGTATACACTGACTCTAAATATGTATTTGGTGTTGGCACGTTCGGAAAGATATGGCAGGAAAGAGGACTGATCAATAGCCGGGGGAAGGAATTAGTACACGAGGAGTTGATTAAACGGGTCTTGGAGTCGCTATTACTCCCCTGAGAAATAGCGGTAGTGCATGTAAATGGTCATCAGAAAGGAAATGAACCTGAAGTTAGGGGGAATAGATTAGCCAATG
The DNA here is from genome assembly GCF_047496795.1 of Chiloscyllium punctatum. Classification (NCBI taxonomy): domain Eukaryota; kingdom Metazoa; phylum Chordata; class Chondrichthyes; order Orectolobiformes; family Hemiscylliidae; genus Chiloscyllium; species Chiloscyllium punctatum. The sequence continues at coordinate 17,842,385 of NC_092755.1, read as the reverse complement.
AAGTGGCTAAGGAAGCAGCCCTGAACCCACAAGAAGTGGTGATTCATTCCCTAATACCTACTGTCCCAGGTCCTCGGGAAGCTCCTATATTTAATGAAAGCGAAGAAAATGAATTGAGAGATTTAGGGGCTGTAAAAACAGCAGATGGGCATTGGAGGTTACCTGATGGAAGGGAAATGTTGAACAAAATGATGATGGGAGAGATTATGGCTGTCCTACACCAAGGCAGCCATTGGGGAGTACAAGCAATGTGTGATTTAGTTCTTAGGGAATATGGATGGAAAGGAATATATACAATTGCTAAGCAAATATGTGAGGGATGTATAATATGCAGAAAGGTAAATAAGAAAGTTCTTGAGAAAACAGACCCCAGGAGGAAAAGACCCAGGACTGAGACCTTTCCAGAGTATACAAGTAGATTATACTGAACTCCCCAGGGTAGGAAGACTAAAGTATATACTGGTTATAGTAGATCATCGATCTGGTTGGGTTGAAGCATACCCCCGAGCTACTGCCACTGCGAGTGGGGTGTCTAAAACAATATTAGAGAACATAATTCCCCGATATGGGCGAGTGAATCGTATAGATTCCAACCAAGGAACTTATTTTACCTCTAAAGTGTTACAGGGGGTAATGAAAGGGTTGGGAACTTCCTGGGAGTTCCATCCTCCATGGCACCCGCCATCATCGGGAAGGGTTGAGAGAATGAACCAAACACTCAAACGACAGCTCGCTAAATTGATAATAGAAACCAGACTCCCTTGGACTAAATGTTTACCTATAACTCTCTTGTGAGTACGAACAGCCCCAAGGAAAGATTTGGGACTATCCCCCTATGAAATCTTATTTGGATTACCTTATCTGGGAACGAATGGGGAATTGCCACTTCCCGAAACTAAAGACTTGTTCTTAAAGAAGTATATACTGGGCTTGTCCTCCTCTTTGTCTTTCCTCAGGAAACAGGGTTTATTGGCACAGACTCCACCCCTTGAATTCACCGTTCATCCCATCTGGCCGGGAGATTGGGTCTCAGTAAAATCATGGACAGGGACTAAATTGCAGCCGGACTGGGAAGGGCCGTACCAGGCTCTTTTGACGACCGAAACGGCAATAAGGACGGTGGGGGAAAGGCTGGACTCACTACACTCAGATCAAAGGGCCAGTGGAATCTCCAGTTGGGGAAGAAGTCTGGACAGTCGGATCAACGCAAGACCCACTGAAACTCAGACTAAAGAGACTTTGAGTAACTGATTATACAGTGGTGATGTGAGCGCGGGATTATTTCTGTAAGATTGTATATTAAGTCTTTTGGTGCTTCAGCACGATTTTTAGAATGCTGGGGATGTTTAGAGTTATGATGCTAGCTCTCTTAGTATTGGGATTTTGTCAAATATCATTTTCATATGTGTTATTAATGGTCCCTGAGTCTGATAATCCACAAGTAACAGACCTGATTCATGTAGCTTAGTAAATTGTGGGGATGGAGATAATCAGAGACAGTATCGCAGCTCAGAGATACATCTTAATCCTCTGGGGATGGCCTTGGGGATGGTACTGGGTATAATGGTCTCGTCACAGTACACTGGGCCCCCTTCCGACCAGCTCGCGATTGTCCTGATAAAGAGTGTAACCAAATATACTTAACGATAAAGAAAACCACATGGCACGAAGCAATTCTGGGGGTGGGGGGGGGGGGGGGGGGAGGTGGGGGTTGGGGGAGGCACCTATCAGGTCCAATTAAATTAAACATTTGGGATAGAGATGAAAACAAACGGGAATGATTTCTTGGGCTGTTGTTTTTGAATAGTGTAGGACAGGTGAAAATGGGCAGAACTACTGGATAATAAGATATAACCTTTCACCCTTCCCGATGACCCTAAAGTATTGAAAATTATAGAGGTAAAGGACTTAAAACAGACCATCGAACGAGAAACTGGGTTTGGGGATGTAAATGCCTGGGTTGAATGGGTAAAGTATCCTGTAAAAAGTCTGAACAAGACCAATTGTTATGTATGTGCCTCCGGTCGGACAGTGACACAGGGGGTTCCCTTTCCACTCGGGTGGAAGGGAGACAGGAAGGGCATGGAATGTATGATAGCCCTGTATCAGGATGAGACTGCATGGAATGATCGGAACTGTACCTCCCTATCTCTGATGTTCCCTCCCTTGGAGAAGAAAGACTCAAAACCTCCCCCCCCCCCCACGTTTCCAGCCGCAGTCGGAAATCACACGTGGTGTGTGTGTAGACGAGGTACAAATCGGTCTGGAGACTTTGGGGGGAGCTGAAATTATGTACAGAGACTAAGAATGTCACCGAAACAGAGAAGGGAGGGAACTACTCAGCACTGAAGGTTCCCCGAGCGGATCAGTGGTGGGACTGTGGAGGCAAAATATAGAGACCCACCCTCAAAATATAGAGACCCACCCACAAAATATAGAGACCCACCCTCCCTCCTGTTTGGAGAGGGATATGTGCAATTGTACAATTGGCAATTCCATTTACCCTGGCATTTGAGAAGGAAAAGATAATAGGGAAAAAGGGAAGGAGTAAGAGATCACTGTTAGACACTTCTTTCGATGACAGGATTTATCTCGATTCTGTAGGAGTCCCTGGGGCGGGGGGGTACCTGATGAGTTCAAGGCTCGTAACCAGATTGCAGCAGGCTTTGAGTCAGCTCTCTTCTGGTGGGTACCAATTAATAAAAATGTAGATTGGATAAATTACATTTTCTATAATCAACAGTGATTTATAAATTATACAAGAGATGCGGTTAAAGGAATATCAGACCAGCTTGATGTGACAAGTCGGATGGTATGGGAAAACAGAATGGCCCTTGATATGATTCTAGCGGGAAAAGGGTGTGTGTGTGTGATGTTAGGAGGAAGCTGGTGTACCTTTATTCCTAATAACACTGTGCCTGATGGTTCAATCACTCGGGCCTTAAGGGGATTGACTACCTTAGCAGAGGAACTGGCTGAGAATTCGGGAGTAGACACATCTCTCACAGGATGGCTTGACTCATGGTTTGGAAAATGGAAGGGGGTGGTGGTTTCTATCCTTACTTCCCTGATAGTAGTAGTCGGGGTGTTGGTAGCCACTGGCTGTTGTATCATACCCTGTATACGAGGGCTCACCCAAAGACTGATTGAGACAGCCTTAATGAAACAGATGCCCCGAAAAGGGAATCAGGCAGAGGAACTTTATCGACTAAATAATGAGGGGATGAGTGAGACCAAGATGGATGAAATATCCAGAATGATGCTTGTGAATTTTGGGGGCGATGGTTAAAAGAAAAATTGCAGAAGGTAACAAATGGTAATTAAAGAAAAAGAGGAAATTGTGGGATGTGGGAAAACTAGTGTTATTTCTGCAATTCCATTTACTTGTACAAAGTTAATGAACTCACACCAGTATGTAATTGTTTTAGCCAAGAGCTGAGTCAACAAGAATGGAAACTATGTGGAGTAAATACATAATTGTTCTTGTATTAGCTAAAATTGTGTGCAAGAATGAAACGTGACTGCAAAACAATGGTAGATATTACAGGGGAATAGATAAGATGCTGTGAGGGGAGGAAGTTAAGCTAGATACGCCTGTACAAACAGTAGGTATAAACATCTGTTTCCCACTTTTACAGAGACACAGGAACAAACCCCAATTAAAAGGGTCATAAGAATCAGGGGAAGGTACAGATGGAGGGAGTAGATAATGGTGAAGAAAGAATATGCCGAACAATGACCTACAGCAGGATGAGGTCAAATGGCCTGAGGCCAGAAATAAGCATTTTGTCACAGACAAGGCCGGATAAGGCAAGAGATAAACAGGGGTAATGGGGGCCGGTCTTAGGGAAGTGGAGGATGTAAACAGGGGAGGAGCAATGTAAAACAGAAGAAACTAAATTATATAAATAATGTGTATGAATTGAATTTGGGATGTGTGTATGTCCCTTGCCTTGTAGACACTGGACATCACGCCCTCTTGCAAGAGTAAAATAAAGGACACTACTGATTCAGATTTTGTCTCGGACTGCAATTATTGAAGTGTGTGAGCTTTGTTTCACATAGTTCCAGACCCGAACCACTGGATTAATCCGGCCAACCCCACACTGTCAGGCACTGTGTTCCAGACCCTAACCCCTGGATTAATCTGGCCTATCCCACTTTCTCAGGCACTGTGTTCCAGACCCTAACCACTGGATTAACCCGGCCAACCCCACATTCTCTGGCACTGTATTCCAACACTAAACCCTGGATTAATCCAACCTATCCCACTCTCTCAGGCACTGTCTTCTCAACCCTAACCATTGGATTAATCCAGCACACCCACACTCGCAGACACCGCATTCCAGAACCTACGTCCTGGATTAATCCGGCCTATCCCAAACATTCTCAGACACTGTGTTCCAGACCCTAGCCCCTGGATTAATCCGGCCTATCCCACAATCTCAGACATTGTATTCCAGAATGTAACCCCTGGATTGACCGGACCTATCCCACACTCTCAGACACTGTATTCCAGACACTAACCCCTGGATTATTCCGACCAAACCCACATTCTCAAGCACTATGTTCCAGATCCTAACCCCTGGATTAATCCGACCTATCCCACTCTCTCAGGAACTGTGTTCCAGTCCCTAACTCATGGATTAGTCCGGCCTATCCCACTCTCTCAGGCACTGTGTTCCAGACTCTATTCCCTGTATTAATCCTGCCTATCCTACTCTCTCAGGCACTTTGTTGCAGACACTAAACTCTGGATTAATCTGGCCTATCCAACAATGTCAGACACTGTGTTCCAGTCCCTAACCCCTGGATTAATCCAGCCTATCCCACTCTCTCAGGCACTGTGTTCCAGACTCTAACCCCTTGATTAATCCGACCAATCACAAACACTCAGACATTGTATTCCAGAATGTAACCCCTGGATTGACCGGTCCTATCCCACACTCTCAGACATTGTATTCCAGACACTAACCCCTGGATTAATCTGGTCTATCCCACACTCTCAGACACTGTGTTCTAGGACCTAACCCCTGGATTAATCTGGCCTATCCCACACTCTCAGACACTGTGTTCTAGGACCTAACCCCTGGATTAATCTGGCCTATCACACACTGTCAGACACTGTTCCAGACCCTAACCCCTGGATTGACCCGGCCTCCAACACACTCTCAGACACTGTGTTTCAGATCTAATCCCTGGATTTTGCGGCCTCCCCCAGACTCTCAGGCACTGTGTTCGAGACCCTAAACCCAGGATTAATCCGGCCCATTCCACACTCTGAGGCACTGTGATGCAGACTCTAACCCCTGGATTAATCCGGCCTATCCCACAATCTCAGACATTGTATTCCAGAATGTAACCCCTGGATTGACCGGACCTATCCCACACTCTCAGACACTGTGTTCCAGACCCTAATGCCTGGATTAATCCGGCCTATCCCACACTCCCAGGTACTTTGTTCCAGACTCTAACCCCGAGATTGAATCGGCCTTCCCCACACTTTCCAGAACTTTGTGCCAGACCCTAACCCCAGGATTAATCCTGCCTATCCTACTCCCGCACTGTATTCCAGACACTAACCCCTGGATTAATCCGGCCTACGCCACTCTCTCAGGCACTGTGTTCAACACACTAAGCCCTGGAGTAATCCAGTCTATCCCACATTTACAGGCACTGTATTCCAGACACTAACCCCAGGATTGACCCGGCCTATCCCACACTCTTAGACACTGTGTTCCAGACCCTAACTCATGCATTAACCCAGCCTATCCCACACTCTCAAATGCTGTGTTCCAGACCTTAACACCTGGATTAATCCGGCCTATCCCTCACGCTCAGACATTCTGTTCCAGACCCTAACCCCTGGATTAATTCGACCACTCCCACACTCTCAAGCACTATGTTCCAGTCCCTAACCCCTGGATTGATCCGACCTATCCCACTCTCTCAAACACTGCGTTCCAGACCCTAACTCCTGGAATATTCCGGCCTATCCCACACTCACACACTGTGTTCCAGACGCTAACCCCTGTATTAATCCGGTCTATCCCATAAACTCAGACAATGTATTCCCGACCCTAACCCCTGGATTGACCCGGCCACCCCAAACTCTCTGACACTGTGTTCCAGATCCTAACCCCTGGATTGACCCGGCCACCCCAAACTCTCTGACACTGTGTTCCAGACCCTAACCCCTGGATTAATCTGGCCTATCCCACGCTCGCAGACACTATGTTCCTGTCTCTCACCCCTGGATTAATCCAGCCTATCACACACTCTCAAGCACTGTGTTCCAGACACTAACCCCTGTTTTAATCCCTCCTGTCCCTCTCTCTCAGGCACTGTGTGCCAGACTCTAAAGCCTGGATTAATCCGGCCTATCCGACATTATCAGGCACTGTGTTCCAGACCGTAACCCCTGGATTAATCCGGCCTATCTCACATTCTCAGACACTGTATTCCAAACCCTAAACCCTGAATAAATCTGGCCTCCCCCATACTCTCAGATATTGTATACCAGAGCCTAACCCCTGGATTAATCCGGCCAATCCCACACTCTCAGACACTGTGTTCCAGGCCCTAAAACCTGGATTAATCTGGCCTCCCCCATACTCTCAGATATTGTATACCAGACCCTAACCCCTGGATTAATCCGGCCTATCCCACACTCTCAGACACTGTGTTCCAGCCCCTAAAACCTGGATTAATCCGGCCTATCCCACAATCTCAGACATTGTATTCCAGAGTGTAACCCCTGGATTGACCGGGCCTATCCCACACTCTCAGACACTGTATTCCAAACACTAACCCCTGGATTAATCCGGCCTATCCCACACTCTCAGACACTGTATTCCAAGAAACTAACCCCTGGATTAATCCGACCAAACCCACACGCTCAAGCACTATGTTCCAGATCCTAACCCCTGGATTAATCCGACCTATCCCACTCTCTCAGGAACTGTGTTCCAGACACTAACAGCTGGATTAGTCCGGCCTATCCCACTCTCTCAGGCACTGTGTTCCAGACCCTATTCCCTGTATTAATCCGGCCTATCCCACTCTCTCAGGCACTGTGTTCCAGACTCTATTCCCTGTATTAATCCTGCCTATCCTACTCTCTCAGGCACTTTATTGCAGACACTAAACTCTGGATTAATCCGGCCTATCCAACAATGTCAGACACTGTGTTCCAGTCCCTAACCCCTGGATTAATCCAGCCTATCCCACTCTCTCAGGCACTGTGTTCCAGACCCTAACCACTGGATTGACCCTGCCTATCCCACACCCTCGGGCACTGTGTACTGACCCTAACCCCTGGATTAATTTAGCCTAACCCACACTCTCTGAAAGTGTATTCCAGACAACAAACCCTGGATTAATCCGACCTATCCTACTCTCTCAAGCACTGCTTTCCAGAGCCTAACTCCTGGAATATTCCGGCCTATCCCACACTCGCACACTGTGTTCCAGACCCTAACCCATGGATTAATCCAGTCTATCCCTTAAACTCAGACATTGTATTCCAGACCCTAACCCCTGGATTGACCCGGCCACCCCAAATCTCTGACACGGTGTTCCAGACCCTAACCCATGGATTAATCCAGCCAATACACACTCTCAGGCACTGTGTTCCAGACCCTAACGTCTGGATTAATCCCGCCTATTCCACACTCTCAGATACTGTATTCCAGAGCCTAGCCCTTGGATAAATCTGGCCTATCCCACACCCTCAGACCCATGTTCCAGACACTAATCCCTGAATTATTCCGACCTACGCCACTCTCACAAGTACTATAATCCAGACACAAACCCCTGGATTAATCCGGCCTATCCCACATTCTCAGGCACTGTGTTCCCAACCCTAACCCCTGGATTAATCTGGCCTATCCCACACTCTCAGGCACAGTGTTCCAGACCCTATTTACTGTATTAATCCGGCCTATCCCACTCTCTCAGACACTGTTTTCCAGAACCTAACCCTTGGATTAATCCAGCCTATCCCACTCTCTCAGGCACTGTGTTCCAGACTCTAACCCCTTGATTAATCCGACAAATCCCACACTCTCAGACATTTTGTTCCAGAATGTAACCCCTGGATTGACCGGGCCTATCCCACACTCTCAGACATTGTATTCCAGACCCTAACCCTTGGATTAATCTGGCCTATCCCACATTCTCAGACATTGTATTCCAGACCCTAACCCTTGGATTAATCTGGCCTATCCCACACTCTCAGACACTGTGTTCTAGGACCTAACCCCTGGATTAATCTGGCCTATCCCACACTCTCAGACACTGTGTTCTAGGACCTAACCCTTGGATTAATCTGGCCTATCCCACACTCTCAGACACTGTGTTCTAGGACCTAACCCCTGGATTAATCTGGCCTATCCCACACTCTCAGACACTGTGTTCGAGGACCTAACCCCTGGATTAATCTGGCCTATCACACACTGTCAGACACTGTTCCAGACCCTAACCCCTGGATTGACCCGGCCTCCAACACACTCTTAGACACAGTGTTTCAGATCTAATCCCTGGATTTTGCAGCCTCCCCCAGACTCTCAGGCACTGTGTTCGAGACCCTAAACCCAGGATTAATCTGGCCCATTCCACACTCTGAGGCACTGTGTTCCAGACTCTAACCCCTGGATTAATCCGGCCTATCCCACAATCTCAGACACTGTGTTCCAGACCCTAACCCCTGGATTGACCCGGTCTATCCCACACTCTCAGACACTGTTCCAGAACCTAAATCCTGGATTATTCCGGCCACCCCCACACTCTCAGGCTCTTTGTTCCAGAGCCTAACCCCTGGATTACTCCGGCCAATCCCACACTCTCAGACACTCTGTTCCAGGCCCTAAAACCTGGATTAATCTGGCCTCCCCCATACTCTCAGATATTGTATACCAGACCCTAACCCCTGGATTAATCCGGCCTATCCCACGCTCGCAGACACTATGTTCCAGACCCTAACCCTTGGATTGAATCTGCCTTCCCCACACTCTCCGGCACTTTGTTCCAGTCTCTCACCCCTGGATTAATCCGGCCGACCCCACACTCTCAGGCACTGTGTTCCAGACCCTAACCACTGGATTATTCCAGCCTATCCCACACTCTCAGACACTGTGTTCGAGGCCCTAAAACCTGGATTAATCCAGCCTATCCCACAATCTCAGACATTGTATTCCAGAATGTAACCCCTGGATTGACCGGGCCTATCCCACAATCTCAGACACTGTATTCCAAACACTAACCCCTGGATTGACCCGGCCACCCCAAATCTCTGACACGGTGTTCCAGACCCTAACCCATGGATTAATCCAGCCAATACACACTCTCAGGCACTGTGTTCCAGACCCTAACGTATGGATTAATCCCGCCTATTCCACACTCTCAGATACTGTATTCCAGAGCCTAGCCCTTGGATAAATCTGGCCTATCCCACACCCTCAGACCCATGTTCCAGACACTAATCCCTGGATTATTCCAACCTACGCCATTCTCACAAGTACTGTAATCCAGACACAAACCCCTGGATTAATCCGGCCTATCCCATAAACTCAGACAATGTATTCCCGACCCTAACCCCTGGATTGACCCGGCCACCCCAAACTCTCCGACACTGTGTTCCAGACCCTAACCCCTGGATTGACCCGGCCACCCCAAACTCTCTGACACTGTGTTCCAGACCCTAACCCCTGGATTAATCCAGCCTATCCCACGCTCGCAGACACTATGTTCCAGACCCTAACCCTTGGATTGAATCAGCCTTCCCCACACTCTCCGGCACTTTGTTCCAGTCTCTCACCCCTGGATTAATCCGGCCTATCCCACACTCTCAGGCACTGTGTTCCAGACCCTAACGTCTGGATTAATCCCGCCTATTCCACACTCTCAGATACTGTATTCCAGAGCCTAGCCCTTGGATAAATCTGGCCTATCCCACACCCTCAGACCCATGTTCCAGACACTAATCCCTGGATTATTCCGACCTACGCCACTCTCACAAGTACTATAATCCAGACACAAACCCCTGGATTAATCCGGCCTATCCCACATTCTCAGGCACTGTGTTCCCAACCCTAACCCCTGGATTAATCTGGCCTATCCCACAGTCTCAGGCACAGTGTTCCAGAGCCTATTTCCTGTATTAATCCGGCCTATCCCACTCTCTCAGACACTGTTTTCCAGAACCTAACCCTTGGATTAATCCAGCCTATCCCACTCTCTCAGGCACTATGTTCCAGACTCTAACCCCTTGATTAATCCGACAAATCCCACACTCTCAGACATTTTGTTCCAGAATGTAACCCCTGGATTGACCGGGCCTATCCCACACTCTCAGACATTGTATTCCAGACCCTAACCCTTCGATTAATCTGGCCTATCCCACATTCTCAGACATTGTATTCCAGACCCTAACCCTTGGATTAATCTGGCCTATCCCACACTCTCAGACACTGTGTTCGAGGACCTAACCCCTGGATTAATCTGGCCTATCACACACTGTCAGACACTGTTCCAGACCCTAACCCCTGGATTGACCCGGCCTCCAACACACTCTTAGACACTGTGTTTCAGATCTAATCCTTGGATTTTGCGGCCTCCCCCAGACTCTCAGGCACTGTGTTCGAGACCCTAAACCCAGGATTAATCCGGCCCATTCCACACTCTGATGCACTGTGATGCAGACTCTAACCCCTGGATTAATCCAGCCTATCCCACAATCTCAGACATTGTATTCCAGAATGTAACCCCTGGATTGACCGGGCCTATCCCACACTCTCAGACACTGTATTCCAAACACTAACCCCTGGATTGACCCGGCCACCCCAAATCTCTGACACGGTGTTCCAGACCCTAACCCATGGATTAATCCAGCCAATACACACTCTCAGGCACTGTGTTCCAGACCCTAACGTCTGGATTACTCCCGCCTATTCCACACTCTCAGATACTGTATTCCAGAGCCTAGCCCTTGGATAAATCTGGCCTATCCCACACCCTCAGACCCATGTTCCAGACACTAATCCCTGGATTATTCCGACCTACGCCACTCTCACAAGTACTATAATCCAGACACAAACCCCTGGATTAATCCGGCCTATCCCACATTCTCAGGCACTGTGTTCCCAACCCTAACCCCTGGATTAATCTGGCCTATCCCACACTCTCAGGCACAGTGTTCCAGACCCTATTTCCTGTATTAATGCGGCCTATCCCACTCTCTCAGACACTGTTTTCCAGAACCTAACCCTTGGATTAATCCAGCCTATCCCACTCTCTCAGGCAATGTGTTCCAGACTCTAACCCCTTCATTAATCCGACAAATCCCACACTCTCAGACATTTTGTTCCAGAATGTAACCCCTGGATTGACCGGGCCTATCCCACACTCTCAGACATTGTATACCAGAGCCTAACCCCTTGATTAATCCGACAAATCCCACACTCTCAGACACTGTGTTCCAGGCCCTAAAACCTGGATTAATCTGGCCTCCCCATACTCTCAGATATTGTATACCAGACCCTAACCCCTGGATTAATCCGGCCTATCCCACGCTCGCAGACACTATGTTCCAGTCCCTAACCCCTGGATTGATCCGACCTATCCCACTCTCTCAAACACTGCGTTCCAGACCCTAACTCCTGGAATATTCCGGCCTATCCCACACTCACACACTGTGTTCCAGACGCTAACCCCTGTATTAATCCGGTCTATCCCATAAACTCAGACAATGTATTCCCGACCCTAACCCCTGGATTGACCCGGCCACCCCAAACTCTCTGACACTGTGTTCCAGACCCTAACCCCTGGATTGACCCGGCCACCCCAAACTCTCCGACACTGTGTTCCAGACCCTAACCCCTGGATTGACCCGGCCACCCCAAACTCTCTGACACTGTGTTCCAGACCCTAACCCCTGGATTAATCTGGCCTATCCCACGCTCGCAGACACTATGTTCCAGACCCTAACCCTTGTATTGAATCTGCCTTCCCCACACTCTCCGGCACTTTGTTCCAATCTCTCACCCCTGGATTAATCCGGTTTATCCCACACTCTCAGGCACTGTGTTCCAGACCCTAACCCCTGGATTATTCCAGCCTATCACACACTCTCAAGCACTGTGTTCCAGACACTAACCCCTGTTTTAATCCATCCTGTCCCTCTCTCTCAGGCACTGTGTGCCAGACTCTAAAGCCTGGATTAATCCGGCCTATCCGACATTATCAGGCACTGTGTTCCAGACCATAACCCCTGGATTAATCCGGCCTATCCCACAATCTCAGACATTGTATTCCAGAATGTAACCCCTGGATTGACCGGGCCTATCCCACACTCTCAGACACTGTATTCCAAACACTAACCCCTGGATTGACCCGGCCACCCCAAATCTCTGACACGGTGTTCCAGACCCTAACCCATGGATTAATCCAGCCAATACACACTCTCAGGCACTGTGTTCCAGACCCTAACGTCTGGATTACTCCCGCCTATTCCACACTCTCAGATACTGTATTCCAGAGCCTAGCCCTTGGATAAATCTGGCCTATCCCACACCCTCAGACCCATGTTCCAGACACTAATCCCTGGATTATTCCGACCTACGCCACTCTCACAAGTACTATAATCCAGACACAAACCCCTGGATTAATCCGACCAATCACAAACACTCAGACATTGTATTCCAGAATGTAACCCCTGGATTGACCGGGCCTATCCCACACTCTCAGACATTGTATTCCAGACACTAACCCCTGGATTAATCTGGTCTATCCCACACTCTCAGACACTGTGTTCTAGGACCTAACCCCTGGATTAATCTGGCCTATCCCACACTCTCAGACACTGTGCTCTAGGACCTAACCCCTGGATTAATCTGGCCTATCACACACTGTCAGACACTGTTCCAGACCCTAACCCCTGGATTGACCCGGCCTCCAACACACTCTTAGACACTGTGTTTCAGATCTGATCCCTGGATTTTGCGGCCTCCCCCAGACTCTCAGGCACTGTGTTCGAGACCCTAAACCCAGGATTAATCTGGCCCATTCCACACTCTGAGGCACTGTGATGCAGACTCTAACCCCTGGATTAATCCGGCCTATCCCACACTCCCAGGTACTTTGTTCCAGACTCTAACCCCGAGATTGAATCGGCCTTCCCCACACTTTCCAGAACTTTGTGCCAGACCCTAACCCCAGGATTAATCCTGCCTATCCTACTCCCGCACTGTATTCCAGACACTAACCCCTGGATTAATCCGGCCTACGCCACTCTCTCAGGCACTGTGTTCAACACACTAAGCCCTGGAGTAATCCAGTCTATCCCACATTTACAGGCACTGTATTCCAGAGACTAACCCCAGGATTGACCCGGCCTATCCCACACTCTTAGACACTGTGTTCCAGACCCTAACTCATGCATTAACCCAGCCTATCCCACACTCTCAAATGCTGTGTTCCAGACCTTAACACCTGGATTAATCCGGCCTATCCCTCACGCTCAGACATTCTGTTCCAGACCCTAACCCCTGGATTAATTCGACCACTCCCACACTCTCAAGCACTATGTTCCAGTCCCTAACCCCTGGATTGATCCGACCTATCCCACTCTCTCAAACACTGCGTTCCAGACCCTAACTCCTGGAATATTCCGGCCTATCCCACACTCACACACTGTGTTCCAGATGCTAACCCCTGTATTAATCCGGTCTATCCCATAAACTCAGACAATGTATTCCTGACCCTAACCCCTGGATTGACCCAGCCACCCCAAACTCTCTGACACTGTGTTCCAGACCCTAATCCCTGGATTGACCCGGCCACCCCAAACTCTCCGACACTGTGTTCCAGACCCGAACCCGTGGATTGACCCGGCCACCCCAAACTCTCTGACACTGTGTTCCAGACCCTAACCCCTGGATTAATCTGGCCTATCCCACGCTCGCAGACACTATGTTCCAGACCCGAACCCTTGGATTGAATCTGCCTTCCCCACACTCTCCGGCACTTTGTTCCAGTCTCTCACCCCTGGATTAATCCGGCCTATCCCACACTGTCAGGCACTGTGTTCCAGACCCTAACCCCTGGATTATTCCATCCTATCACACACTCTCAAGCACTGTGTTCCAGACACTAACCCCTGTTTTAATCCCTCCTGTCCCTCTCTCTCAGGCACTGTGTGCCAGACTCTAAAGCCTGGATTAATCCGGCCTATCCGACATTATGAGGCACTGTGTTCCAGACCGTAACCCCTGGATTAATCCGGCCTATCTCACATTCTCAGACACTGTATTCCAAACCCTAAACCCTGGATAAATCTGGCCTCCCCCATACTCTCAGATATTGTATACCAGAGCCAAACCCCTGGATTAATCCAGCCTATCCCACTCTCTCTGGCACTGTGTTCCAGGCCCTAAAACCTGGATTAATCTGGCCTCCCCCATACTCTCAGATATTGTATACCAGAGCCTAACCCCTGGATTAATCCGGCCAATCCCACACTCTCAGACACTGTGTTCCAGGCCCTAAAACCTGGATTAATCTGGCCTCCCCCATACTCTCAGATATTGTATACCAGACCCTAACCCCTGGATTAATCCGGCCTATCCCACGCTCGCAGACACTATGTTCCAGACCCTAACCCTTGGATTGAATCTGCCTTCCCCACACTCTCCGGCACATTGTTCCAGTCTCTCACCCCTGGATTAATCCGGCCGACCCCACACTCTCAGGCACTGTGTTCCAGACCCTAACCACTGGATTATTCCAGCCTATCCCACACTCTCAGACACTGTGTTCCAGGCCCTAAAACCTGGATTAATCCGGCCTATCCCACAATCTCAGACATTGTATTCCAGAGTGTAACCCCTGGATTGACCGGGCCTATCCCACACTCTCAGACACTGTATTCCAAACACTAACCCCTGGATTAATCCGGCCTATCCCACACTCTCAGACACTGTATTCCAAGAAACTAACCCCTGGATTAATCCGACCAAACCCACACGCTCAAGCACTATGTTCCAGATCCTAACCCCTGGATTAGTCCGGCCTATCCCACTCTCTCAGGCACTGTGTTCCAGACCCTATTCCCTGTATTAATCCGGCCTATCCCACTCTCTCAGGCACTGTGTTCCAGACTCTATTCCCTGTATTAATCCTGCCTATCCTACTCTCTCAGGCACTTTATTGCAGACACTAAACTCTGGATTAATCCGGCCTATCCAACAATGTCAGACACTGTGTTCCAGTCCCTAACTCCTGGATTAATCCAGCCTATCCCACTCTCTCAGGCACTGTGTTCCAGACCCTAACCACTGGATTGACCCTGCCTATCCCACACCCTCGGGCACTGTGTACTGACCCTAACCCCTGGATTAATTTAGCCTAACCCACACTCTCTGAAAGTGTATTCCAGACAACAAACCCTGGATTAATCCGACCTATCCTACTCTCTCAAGCACTGCTTTCCAGACCCTAACTCCTGGAATATTCCGGCCTATCCCACACTCGCACACTGTGTTCCAGACCCTAACCCATGGATTAATCCAGTCTATCCCTTAAACTCAGACATTGTATTCCAGACCCTAACCCCTGGATTGACCCGGCCACCCCAAATCTCTGACACGGTGTTCCAGACCCTAACCCATGGATTAATCCAGCCAATACACACTCTCAGGCACTGTGTTCCAGACCCTAACGTCTGGATTAATCCCACCTATTCCACACTCTCAGATACTGTATTCCAGAGCCTAGCCCTTGGATAAATCTGGCCTATCCCACACCCTCAGACCCATGTTCCAGACACTAATCCCTGGATTATTCCGACCTACGCCACTCTCACAAGTACTATAATCCAGACACAAACCCCTGGATTAATCCGGCCTATCCCACATTCTCAGGCACTGTGTTCCCAACCCTAACCCCTGGATTAATCTGGCCTATCCCACACTCTCAGGCACAGTGTTCCAGACCCTATTTACTGTATTAATCCGGCCTATCCCACTCTCTCAGACACTGTTTTCCAGAACCTAACCCTTGGATTAATCCAGCCTATCCCACTCTCTCAGGCACTGTGTTCCAGACTCTAACCCCTTGATTAATCCGACAAATCCCACACTCTCAGACATTTTGTTCCAGAATGTAACCCCTGGATTGACCGGGCCTATCCCACACTCTCAGACATTGTATTCCAGACCCTAACCCTTCGATTAATCTGGCCTATCCCACATTCTCAGACATTGTATTCCAGACCCTAACCCTTGGATTAATCTGGCCTATCCCACACTCTCAGACACTGTGTTCTAGGACCTAACCCCTGGATTAATCTGGCCTATCACACACTGTCAGACACTGTTCCAGACCCTAAATCCTGGATTATTCCGGCCACCCCCACACTCTCAGGCTCTTTGTTCCAGAGCCTTGCCCCTGGATTAATCCGGCCTATCTCACACTCTCAGACACTGTGTTCCAGACCCTAACCCCTGGAATGACCTGGCCTTCCCCAAAATCTCAAACATTGAATTACAGACACAAACCCCTGGATTAATCCGGCCTATCCTATACTCCCAGACAATGTAACCAGACTCTAGCCCCCGGATTAATCTGGCATATCCCACAATCTCCGGCACTTTGTTCCAGACCCTAACCCCTGGATTGACCCGCTCTCCCCACACTCTCAGACACTGTATTCCAGACACTAACCCCTGGATTACACTGGCCTATCCCACACTCTCAGACACTGTGTTCCAGATCCTAACACCTGGATTAATCCGGGCTATCCCAAACATTCTCGGACACTGTGTTCTAGACCCTAACCCCTGGATTAATCCGAACAATCCCACACTCTCAGACATTGTGTTCCAGAACGTAACCCGTGGATAGACCAGGCCTATCCCACACTCTCAGACACTGTATTCCAGACCCTATCTCCTGGATTAATCCGGCCTATCCCACACTCTCAGACACTGTGTTCCAGGCCCTAAAACCTGGATTAATCCGGCCTATCCCACACTGTCAGACACTGTGTTCCAGACCCTATCTCCTGGATTAAGCCGGCCCATCCCACACTCTCAGACACTGTGTTCCAGACACTAACCCCTGGATTAATCCGACCAACCCCACACTCTCAAGCACTGTGTTCCAGACACTAATTGCTGGACTAATCCGGCCTATGCCACTCTCTCAGGTACTGTGTTCCAGACACTATTCCCTGTATCAATCCTGCCTATCCCAAACTCTCAGGCGCTGTTTTCCAAACTATAACCACTGGATTAATCTGACCTATTCCACTCTCTCAGGCACTGTGTTCCAGACACTAACTGCTGGATAAATCCGACCTCTTCCACTCTCTCAGGCACTGTATTCCAGACCCTAACCACTGGATTATTCCAGCCTATCACACACTTTCAAGCACTGTGTTCCAGACCGTAAATCCTGGATTAATCCCTTCTGTCCCTCTCTCTCAGACACGGTGTTCCAAACTCTAAACCCTGGATTAATCTGGCCTGTCCAACACTGTCAGGCACTGTGTTCCAGACCCTAATCCCTGGATTGATCCGGCCTATCCCACACTCTCAGGCACTGTGTTCCAGACCGTAACCCCTGGATTGATCCGGCTTATCCCACACTCTCACGCACTG